>NC_092807.1:78124516-78447016 GCF_040954645.1 Diabrotica undecimpunctata
GCTATGCATGTAATTATAGGTTAAGGTGCGTTGGACTTACGCGTAGAAAGTACTAATGCTAACTAAAGTTTGCTAACGGGAGTGCGACTACTCGGGCAATAATGACAGTGCGATTTGTTAAAGAAACCGCTAAGAAAACCACGGATACCGTTCAAAACCGATTACATTATTAACTATCTTATTCTTGGAAGCAGCAACCACAACCAGGCAGAAGAAAATCCACCTACGAGAGGGAGTAACATGTCCATTCATCAATGGCTATTGCTTCGACTCTACAATAACCTGGGAACAATACAAAGACAACAGTTGTGAAAGTCAATTGTCACAACTTTATAAAGGGCACGGTGAAAAGATCACTAACAAACAATCCCTAGAAGAGCTGGTAATAGTAGAACAAGATAAAAACATATTTGCTCTAACGCTACACAAAAGGGCTATAATATGTAACACAGAGGTATGGCAAACTGAACACCCCCGAATCCTAATAAATTTCCTCGTTAACAACAAAATAAATCCTAGTATGCCACTCCTTCCCCAAAACGTAGACCTAATGACCTACATAAATAGCAAATTCCTTTACACCGAACAAGCCTACCAAAGAGAAATAGAGAATCTATACTTAGACACAGTACTGCGGCGATGTCAAACAAAGAGAGAAATTTAAAAAAAACAGATTACTAATGGCCCCATCCCTACCTAACGCTGTCAGCCAACTTATGCAGAACATGCCATTGTACACTGGAAGAGTACTAGGAGAAGTACTTTACATAATGCAATGCATACCGAAACCAGTGACCATACGAAGAACAAACAAATGTTTCCATGAACTACCGATCTCACTACTAAACCAGTCAAAATTTATGTCACCAGTAACAAGAATAATCCAAGATTACGCCGAAGAAATAGATTGCAACCATGTAACACCTCCGATGTACTACGTAGAAGAACAATGGATCAGCTTGATACCAGACCCAATCAAGGCAGTCAATCCAACAGAAATCACAGTAGAAGCAGAATCATTAATAGACATGGTACCACTACAACCATTAGCAGCTGGCGGAATATACACACAACAAGAAATACAAGACGCATAAAGGATAGTCACGTTCGGATCAGAAAGAAAAGCAGTAGAGAACATAATCACCAGAAGAACAGCAGGCCTAGAGACAATAAATCCAGGGTACACATTAACCAAAATATTTGACGAAAATGAACTAAAAGAGATCGCTCACTCCACTCTCAATAGAATATGGGGATGGTTATCCACATTAGGAAATATCACCAGTAGCCTAATTGGCGTATATTTAATATATAGAACAATTATATATGCTTGTGTAATAATACTGAATGGGTTAAGAATATACCAAACAATAGGATGCAGCTACATAATCATAGCAGGGTTATGGACAAACCTCACCAACTGGGTAATACACCGACACCAAAAATCAAAGAACGAAGAACAAAATATACACCTGAATACAAGCAATGAGCAACCAGAATCAGAAGATGAACATTGGACAAAGAGATGCAGCAAACACATACCAGACACCAATTTGTCAGAAGTATAACGCGGCAAAAGTAAACCAGTACCAACCAGAAAAGACCAAACCAGCGAGAGCAACCCAATGGAGATAGACAGCACTAACAAGATAGTTAACGCGGTACGTGAAAATTGGCAAACGGACATTAAAAGCCAAGACGACGCGAGTGAAGTGCGAAAATCCCCACAGGGATACGTCGATAGTGAACGATCATAAGCAAAACCGCGATTGCCGAGAAACGCGAGTTACATTCGGATAGAACAATTTTAGGATTTTAGAATTTAGAATAAGTGACACATGTAGTCACAAAACACAGTAATAAGTCAAGAATGTTTCACTTGTAAATTTCAATAAGAATTTAATACAAAAGTAACTCAACTTGTCATACACATAGGTACAATACGGGGGCAGCACGATACATTCGCTGACCACCGCACAATATTCTTAAGAAACAATATAATGTAGCGAGATTAAATAAAACGAGCGGTTCGAATTTATATACATATATTTATTTATAACTTTACAGTTCGATAGTGTCTTAACAACTCCAAACCTTAATCATCGTTACTTGTATATATACTACAGTTACTAGGTTCGAGAATATTCTGGCGTTGTCCCACCTCTAATTGTCTCTTCGAAAGAACCATCGAATACGGGCGGTATTGACATGCCGATTCTTACTTTTTCTAGATTCGTCCTTCTAAGAATTATGAGATGGGCTATTTCGTTACACTGCTCCCCTCTTAAATCTGATCGTCCCGATCAGCAACTCTATATGTAGGCACAGGATGGCGGAATCTACAGGACTCTCCAGCTCTGCATGAACCCTTTAAAAAGAAATAACAGTCTACTGACTTTGAAGGATACGATCTCATCGGGTTAATGCAACACACAGTAATTCGTACGCAGGTTTCTCGGAAGATCACTTCAAGCATGCTTCTGACAATCTTCCAGTCCAGATTATCTAGTGCATGGCCTATCTTGGGCAAGGCCAAATTCTTAATGTCGTAATTGCACACAATTTTCTTCAAATTAGTTAGAGCACGCCATATATCCTCGTAGCTTGCCCTGTCTGTATACGACTTCCTGGTCACCATATATAGCAAAGATCGAGAACCATCTTCTAATCTCAGTACTCTTCCAACTTTAGGTTGCTGTTTTTTTAACTCGTCCAAACGACCGAATTTCTTATAAAATACGGATGAGATTCCTTTAGTCATCTCAAGATCTTGGGCAACACAGTGGGCTAGAGAGACGTTATGCGGAACACTAAAAAGATCCTGCTGAACTTCTGTGGTCACGCCGAATCTAGCACTCTTTCTCTCTGCGTAATTTGACATGAATTCATTAAAGCTTGGTCGCCGGTCATCTTTGATCTCATGTTGAAGGGTTCGTGGTTCTTCTGTTTCATTTGAGCCAGCATATGGTGCAAGACGATTTATGTGAACTACTTTTGGTTTACCTTTCGGTAACTTCTTAATTCGGTATATTACGTCATTTATTTTCTTTTTAATTTCATATGGACCTTCCCATTGTCTTTGCAGTTTGGGAGACAAGCCTCGACGACATTGTGGATTATAAAGCCAAACAAGATCACCTACTTCATAGCTTTCACTCTTGTATCGAGAATCATATTGATCTTTCATTCTGTCACTGGCTATCTGGATGTGTTGTCGGGCAAGTTCATGAATGTTGTTCATTCTTAACTTCAGGCGGTCGACATAATCTTCGCTTGCAACATGTTCTTCGGAAGGTCTGCAGCCAAACTCTAGGTCGCAGGGTAAACGAACTTCACGACCTAACATCAGGCAGGTTGGAGTCTGTCCTGTAGTTTCATTCACGGCCGAGCGGTAGGCCATTAGGAATAAATGAATGTGCTGGTTTGCCCAATCTCTTTGATGTTCTGATACAACTTTGGACAGGTGTTTACCCATTGTTCGGTTCATTCTCTCGACCATTCCATCTGATTGCGGATGCAGGGGTGTCGTTCTGGTCTTATTGACACCAATCAATTTACAAACGTTTTGGAAAAGGTTTGACTCGAAGTTTCGCCCTTGGTCTGAGTGGATCTCCAACGGAACGCCAAATCGGCTAAAGAATTCTTTAACCAGTACCTCTGCAACGGTAGCAGCTTCTTGATTTGGTATCGCATAGGCCTCAGTCCATTTCGTAAAATAATCCATAGCTACCAGGATATATTTATTTCCATCATTCGTCTCTGGAAGTGGACCTGCAATGTCGATTGCTACTCTTTCCATAGGACTACCAACATTGTACTGTTTCATGGGTGCCCTCTTTTTACCAACTGGACCATTACTGGTTGCACACAGTTCACATTTCCGGCACCATCTTCTTACATCATCTTTACAGTTCACCCAATAGAACCGTTCTCGAACCTTTTGCAGAGTCTTCGTAATACCAAAGTGTCCACCTGATGAACCGTCATGCAACTGACGTAAATCTTCTGACACTTTACTTTTAGGTACAATCAACTGAAGCTTAGTTTCTGTACCATCATCGTTCTCAAAGGTTCTATACAGAAGATCATCTTTCAGCACTAGGCAATTCCATTGGCTCCAGTAACACTTGACTTCTGGACTACATGCACTAATGTCTTGCCAAGAAGGTCGTTCACTTCGACGCATCCAATCCAATACTCTTTTTATACATGGATCATCTGCTTGAGCGTCTTGTAGCTGTTGAGGCTGCCATTGATCATTAATGACGGCGGTTCGTCTCACGGGGCAAAGTCGTTCTTCTAATTCAAGACAATGATTACGATTTGCACTGTATGTCCGTCTTGACTGAGCATCAGCATTTGAATGACTCTTTCCAGCCCTGTGTTCCATTTGTTCTAGCTTTCTGACTGTTGTATTATTTTCTTGCAATTTACGGCGAATGTGACCTACGTCGCCATCATTTGAACATCTGGTTTCGTGTCTCTTCGGCATCATGTTACGAACTACTTTCCGTACGATTTCCTCCAGACGTTTCTCGTTTTGATCGTCGCTCTCTTCAGAGGTTCGTACTCGATAGCTCCGTGAAACTTGACTAGCTGTTTCATGTTCCAAGGCAATAGCGAGCGCTTCATCTAAAACTTTCGGTCTTGCTAGTCGTAAAGCTTTCTGTAGTTCACTGTCTCTTAACCCATTGACGAAGGCATCTACAGCAATTTCTTCCAAAATGTTGTCTGGTGCCTCTGGATATGCCAACAACGCTATACGAGCAATATCTGCTTCAAATTCTTGCAAACTCTCACTTGCTCGTTGGATTCTACTTCTTATTTGTACTTTGTAGACTGGTTTTAGATGGGCATATCCGTAACGTTTATCTAGTCGAGTGAACAAGGTCTGGTAACATTTTTCTTGACCCTTAGGAATCGATCTTAGGATATCTGCAGCATCACCTCGTAAAGCAGCAGTCAAGGAAACAGCTTTTTCTTGTTCTGTCCAATGATTGGCTGTCGCAATAGCTTCAAATTGTCTAAGGTATATGGACCAAGAAGACTTTCCATCAAATGGTGGCAATTTGAATCTCATATTATGTGTCGTTTCGTCTCTAGGTGATTCTTCTTTCACTACCGGATCTAAGGCTATTGTATTAACTGGTGGTAGCACTTTTGTGTTAGTTATCATGGTCTCTAATTCTTTGATCTTCTCTTCTACTTTATCGAATGTTCTTGAGACTTCTTCAAATTTCTCATTGTTTTGAATACATATTTCTTTAATTATTTGTGAAGTCTCGTCGAATCTTCTAAATACATTTTCGAATGTTTCATCGAATCTTTTGGGAACATTCTCTAATTTATTATCATCTCTTTTAGAAGATTCTTCTATCATTTGAGAGACGTTTTCAAATTTCTTATCATTTTTTCTAAAACTCTCTTCGATCTTCATTAAAACTGCTTCTTCTGCTGACTGAAAATGGAATGTCTCTGGGTCATCTCCATTCTTGTTAAGAATATTCTTCAGTCGTTCTTGGAGGATCTTCTTGGACCCGCTGCAATCTTCATCGCGTTCTTCTAGCTGCTCACGCAACTGTTTTACTGAGAGTTGTACTAGCAGCATCTTTGGTCAGGCACGCGTACTTTTTAAAATGTTCAAAAGTCTTTTTCAAAAGTCACTGCTGAATTTATTTTGAAACAAATCAATTATCCTCACACCGTGACACCACTTTAGCGAGATTAAATAAAACGAGCGGTTCGAATTTATATACATATATTTATTTATAACTTTACAGTTCGATAGTGTCTTAACAACTCCAAACCTTAATCATCGTTACTTGTATATATACTACAGTTACTAGGTTCGAGAATATTCTGGCGTTGTCCCACCTCTAATTGTCTCTTCGAAAGAACCATCGAATACGGGCGGTATTGACATGCCGATTCTTACGTTTTCTAGATTTGTCCTTCTAAGAATTATGAGATGGGCTATTTCGTTACAATAATATAACACAATAATTGGGACTTAATATAAAAGAGTATAGTAGGATATAAGTAATGTAAGATGTAAGTAGAATAATTATTATGGGTTGGAAAAGGAAAAAGCCTCTCAGGCCTTTTCTTTTTTTGCGAAGGGAGTAATGTAATGGAAATATAGCAAGGAAATAAAGAAGGAAAAATTAAGGGACAATTAGCCTAGTAAAGAGAAACAATTATTTAAGAAATTATTACATATTCCAAATTGATTAAAAGAACAAATAAATTCATAGCTAGTAGGTAACATATTTACGTAAACATTTTACATTAAACAAGGATTGAAAACTCGACCCAGTTAAATGTATTACACGAGTCTCAAATATCAGGCCACCAAGGTTGTTTAAATCACGTTTCAAAACATAGACCTCCGCCGATATACAACACGAGGATCAGTCAGCAAAAAAAACAATAACGCGACCTTGGTACTACGACTGAAATTTGAGAACAGGAACTAATAAAAGAGGCGAACAAGGGGGCCAGCGGCGTTAGTGGGAAGTGGTCACGCAGACGCTCCACGCCATAGTGTGGAGATCGGAAGATACGCAGACAGTGGACGCGTTATTTAACTCGACGGGATAGTGTGACGTATAAAGTGTCGGCAACTGGAGATTCGAAGGTTCGCAATCTCAAATCCCGGTAGACTGGAGGCGTATCCCCTAGCTAGAGCCTAGATACGCGGAGGTAACTAAGATCTATATACTAACCCCAGGTATATCTAATGATACGGAATTGTCTGACCTTTAATTCCTTGCTTGTCTCTTCTCGTCTCCCTTCGCGCCTGATCGAACATTTTGGTCATAACTGATATTTTGTAGTGTACAGTCTAGTTAATACATTGTAAATTCGAAATTTGTTTTGTTATTCCTAACCGTTACAGGTCGAGACTAGAAGAGATACACATCTCGCTTATGCAGTGCTCTGGCTTCTAACGTAAGCCCATAGCTTCTCACTCTTTGCAGGACCTGAGACCAAGAAGTCCTTAATTCCCTTCTTTCCAAAAATTTCCTCACCCTCTTGTGAATCCGCGAGGGCGAAACCAGTCAGTCCAGACTAGTGGAACCAGTAAGCCTTGCCCCGCTCGCAGGGATAAGTATCCCCTAAGAATTGTAGAGGCATTGATAAGGAGATTGAATCAGACGTCTACTACAATGGTGACAGCCTTTATCAGAGTGGAGACAATTCATTAGAGGGGTTTATTCGATTCATTTACAGCTTCAATCCTAAATTATCACGCTTAACCCCCAATCTATTAGAATGGTGTCTCCCCCCCCCCCAATATACTTTTATGTATTATTAGAATAGTAATTATGTATTATTAGAATAGAAAGGGCATAATTCGTATGGTTGATACTTTCTTTTCGGAGAATTATTTAAAGGATGAGATAATATCCGAGAGACAAGTGGTAAATGTTCAAAGGATGTAACGGAAAGTAACGAACAACGATGGCACAACTCAATTAGTACCAAGACAAATGATAATTGTAGAATTTTTGGGCAACGAGGTTCCACAAAACATAATAATTAAGTTATGCAATTTTTCAGTAGATCCATACATACACCCGGTAGTGCAATGCTATAAATTTCTCAGATATGGTCACTCCTCAAAACAATGTAAATCTAAGGACAGTAGATGTAAAAAATGTACAGACACCACCCATACTGTACAAACTTGTAATGAAAATAATCATTGCATATATTGTAAAACCAACGATCACACCTCGTTGTCTAGAAAATGTCCAATATACGAGAAACAGAAGAAAATCAAAGCAATAATGGCATCAGAAAATATAACATTCAGAGAAGCAGAAAAATTACATAACAATTCAAGTTACCCAAAAATAATAACTAATAATAGATTTTCTATTCTAAATAACATTTCCAATTTTCCTAGTTTACCTACCTCGTCTAACAATGTCCCTAATTTCATATTAAATAAACCGTTAAGGAAAACTAATCACACAACTACAACTAATAAACGTAAAGCAACTTCTCCACCAATTTTACCTCATATCTCTGTCTCAACTTCTAGCAAAAGACCTACCCCTAAATCTAATTCTATAATACCCAATCCCTACAGGGACGAATTTATTGACTATAAAGAGAAACTTATATTACTTGTCACATCTCATATTAATCAACTTATGTATACCAATAATCAATCTCAACCTATATGCAATTTAGAAAATGAATTAAGAAAACTTATTTCTAATAATTTAGAAGAAACAGGTAATAACACAGAAACGGATAATTTAGCGACAAGTGACAATGAAAGCAGTCACTCGTATTATTAATTTCCAAATTCACAGTCAACCTACTCAATCTTCCTTAAATATTTTACAATGGAATTGTAGATCGTTAGTAAGTAATAGGGATAATCTAATAAATTATATTAATAATTCTCATATAGATATTATTATTTTATCCGAAACTTGGTTAAAAAACCAAATGGATTTTAAATTAAAAGGTTATAATTTTGTTTCAAAATGCCGTAAAAGTGGCTATGGCGGTGTATGCATTTTCATACTAAAGGCCATTACTTTTTACTTTTATTATTCACTCGCATTATCCTTTTCTATTTGTTTTAAACGTTTCCACGTTTGGCATTCCTTTCCCCAGGTAGCTGTAGCTTCCTCCGTGGTTGGTGTTAGTTGTTGCCCTGGAAACCATCAGGGTCTTCTAACTCTAATGCCACAAATTGGTTGCATTGCTCCTGTAGTGATCCTTTCCCAAGTTAATATGCTCCTTTTCAAACTTGGCTGCACGTACTGAAGACGACCAATAGTCAGAAATACGTATATACGGTTGCCTTCCATCGATATACCATTTTTGGTTTTCTGTTTTGCGAGACATGCGATTACTTTTTACTTATATATATATATATATATATATATATATATATATATATATATATATATATATATATATATACCTATATATATAAATATGTTTTTTATGGGTTGGAGTCAATAAAAGGGCTATTGGTAAACTATTCTTTATGTCAAGTTTTCAATTATGTCTAATGAATATTTCTCTAAATTTAGTAATTTTGAAAACTTTTTAACAAAAATAATTGAATTTATATTTTTGTTAAAAAGTTTTCAAAATTACTAAATTTAGAGAAACATTCATTAGATATTTTTTAACATAGTTTTTAAGATGTTTAGCAGTTTAGATTTACTAACAAAATTTTATTTGAAGCTCTTGATAAAGAATAATGGCAACACGAATTGTATAGTAGTGCCGCCAAGAACCGAGCAAGTTATCAGTTTAAATGTTGGAAATATAAAAAATGGCGATGTAATTATACCATATACACAAATCGGTAAATTAGAAATTCAGGAATCCCTTACGACGATAGAAAACAATAAGGCTATTTGCACGATTTTGAATTCTTCTGAATCTTATTTTAAATTGGATGTACCTTCCCCAATCACGGTGGAAAAGTTTGCTGAATACGAACAAATTTTAAATCCAAATTTTAATTCCATACATGCTGAAGAATTTAAATTCGATATTTCTAAAGTTCGAACAGATCAGTTAAATTTTGAGGAAAGAAATTCAATATTAAAGCTAATAAAAGAATATTCCGATATCTTCCATGTCGAATGATGGTATCAATACTTCACGACACTCGACCTCGCTTCAGAGTTTCATCAAATTAAGATGGATGAAAGCGACATTCATGCAAATAAAACTGCATTCAATACAGAAAATAGTCACTACGAATTTTTCTAAGAAACTAAATTCCTGTAGCTGGCTGTATACCATGTATCACAAATATATTTTTTTAAAATCCTTTATAAAAGGTATATATTAATTATTAATTTATATTCCTTTTATAAAGGATTTTGACAAATTTTTTGTTTTGAAAAATGTTTGGTTTATCTTGACGATATAATTATATTTAGTACAAGTCTTCAGGAGCATCTAGTTAATTTAAAAGAAGTGTTTCAAAGATTGAGAGAATCAAATTTCAAAATTCAAATAGACAAATCCGAGTTTTTAAGAAAGAAGTAGCATATTTAGGTCACATCCTAACGCCAGGAAGGTGTTAGGCCGAACTCAGACAAAATAAAAGCTATAAAAAAATTTCCAATATCCAAAAATACTAAACAATTAAAAGGATTTTTAGGTTATTATAGAAAATTTATCAAAGATTTTTCTAAACTTACTAAACCACTAACTATTCGCCTAAAGAAAAATGCTGAAATCAATGTAAGCGATTCAGATTACATCCAATGTGTTGAAACTTGTAAACAACTTCTCATAAATGAACCCATATTACAGTATCCTGACTTCTCCCTTCCTTTCAATCTCATTACAGATGCTAGTAATTTTGCGCTAGGAGCCGTATTTAGCCAAGAAAAGATTGGATCCGACTTGCCAATTGCTTATGCAAGCAGAACTTTGAACAACTCAGAAATCAATTACTCAACAATTGAGAAAGAGTTACTGGCAATAGTATGGGCTGTCAAATATTTTCGCCCGTATTTATTTGTACGACGCTTTACTATTATTATTGATCATAAACCACTACAGTGGTTATTTTCATTGAAAGATTCCAACTCCAAACTAGTAAGATGGCGCTTGAAACTAGAAGAATATGATTATGAAATCATTTATAAAAAAGGATCTTTAAATACAAATTGTGATACATTATCCAGAATAGAGCTAAACGTCAATGAAACAAAAAATTTGGAAAACACAAAAAATATTTTTGAATATATGGAAACACTTAATGAACAAGCTCAACAAGATCTTAATAATGAACTAGATACAGAATCGCTGATTGTTAAAATAGATAAAGATAATAGACAAGAAGAAAACTCTGATGACGGTGAGACGATCCACACCAAGGTAGAAAATCCTACCCCCGTAATTCCTATTCCCGAAAACCCTGTAAACACTAGTAGGTGCTAGTCCCACTATAATCAAATTATTTGATAAAAGACAAATAATTCTTGTCCAGTTCTCAAAAACAATTTTGAGCGTGATGTTCTAGCAAAGCAAAATATCACCTTTATTTTGAAGACCCAGTATATGAGAAATTTAGCGTTGTTATCCAAAAATATTTTAAAAATTCTTAAATATCATTTATTAATTGCACTAAGAATTTTATCGATGTTCCTATAAACGAAATTAAAGAAATAATTTAAAACTATCATCAAGGCAAGCAAAATCATAGAGGTTTAGAAACGGATAACCGAATTAAATCATTATATTATTGGCCCAATCAACGAGTTTCTATACAAACTTATATTATTGAATGCGAAATGTGCCAAATAACAAAATATGATATGAATCCCATAAAGCCAATATTTAGCATTACTCCTACAACAGCAATTAAGCCATTTCAGATTTTACATTTAGATTCCATAACTCTTGAAAATACCAAATTTCTAACGATAGTCGATTCCTTCTCCAAATATGCTCAACTTTATAAACTTAATTCTGCTCAAGGTATCGAAGTAGCAAAGGCTTTGATTGGATACTTTACTCACCATAGTATTCTAGAACAAATCATTTCAGACAATGGTACAGAACTAAAAAATTCAGTCATTAAAGACTTATTGGCATTACACAAGGTAAAAATCCACTTTATCTCCTCTCAGCATCCAGAATTAAATGGTATAGCCGAAAGATTTTATTCAACTATTATAGAACATATCAGGTTACTAAACAATCAAAATGAGTATAAATCCGACCCAATAGAACAAAAAGTAAACTATGCATTATTAGCTTAGAACAGTACTATCCACGCCGTAACAAAAATGAAACTCCATGAACTAGTTATGGGATATTTAGACACCAACTCCCCATTTAACCTTGACCTAGAGCAACAGTTAATTAATAATTATATTTCTAATCATAAGGATAAAATGAAATTACTATTGTTATGATTTTATTTAACTGTTATGTCTTTATTTAATTCTAATTTATTGTTATTATTTTAATTTATTAAAACACGATAATTTATATCAATTTATTTAAACCAACAATTGATTTGACTAATAATACATAATTTATCTAGGCGAACGTAACAATTAAACCGCGGGCGCGAGCTTCTTCATTAATTGTTTTTCTTCAATGAAAGCTCCGTTATTATATATAAAAATACAGCCGGTCGAGAATTCAGGTGAATCCCTCTGGTTATACTAGAAGGTAAATCCGCGTCATCGTTTCGACCGGTTTCTGGAAGCTTCCGTTTCAGGTAGATTTCTGCTAGCTGATCGAAGGGTCTCGTACAATCTACAACATATTAGTGAATAAACACATGTTTACAGGTTTTTAATATGACTCATATTTTTACGTAACATTGCCCCCATCTCAAAAGATGGTTTCTCCTGGAACCTTGTCGGGACTGGAACTGGAACGGTATGCTGGTATCGGCAACTAGACCCTCTTTTACAACTTCCAGTTGTATAAAAATGACAAGAGACGATTTTCTCTCCGCACCAGTAACTATGCGGATTGCAACAGACTAACACCTGAACTTCGGTGTCTTTAAAGATCTCCTCCACCATATTTCGGATAACCCTCCAATCTAATTGGCGGCACTCCAACTTTGTCATGGCTAACTTTTGCATGTCGGATTCTAGTAAGTGCTCCCTTAATTGAAGTCAGGCTTCCCATACATCTCGGTAGGTAGGTTGGTCACGGGCAGTGTCTTTTGTTAACAGGTAGAAAAGGTAACGTGATGTATCTTGAAGTTTCAAGGTTTTACCGGGAGCTGGCACTTGGCATTGAAGTTCTGCAACTCGACCAAACTTCCTTCGAAAGACGGATGCCAACCCGGGTGCGTCTTTGATACTGGCCGGGATGGCAAGGGCCAGTGAGTAGTCATCGGGGAGCGCGAGTAGATCCTGCTTTTCTTCAGTGGTAACACCATGTCTTGCTTTACCGGTACCTCCATAGGCACCCATGAATTCCTCAAACGTGAGGTCAGACACATCTTGGACTTGGTTTACTTCCACTTCTTCATCTACGTCGTGGTCACCTTCGAAAGACGCCAGCCGGTTATGGTGTACTATCATCGGCTTTCCCCTCGGAATCTTGCTTATTCTGTAGATGACATCGTTGATATTCTCCATGATGAGGTATGGACCTTCCCAAAACTGCTGCAATTTGGGAGAACAACCTTTTCGCTTCTTGGGATTATACAGCCAGACTTTGTCGTTCTTCTTAAAGCAACCCTTTTCGGCTTGTGTATCGTACCGTTTCTTCATTCGGTCGCTAGCGATCTGAAGGTGGGAACGGACCAACTCATGTACATCGTCTATTCTTCTTCGTAATTCGATCACATAATCTTCACCTGCTACATCTTCTCCAGGTCGACACCCAAATTCTAGATCACAAGGTAGTCGCATTTCGCGTCCGAATAGGACTCTGGCTGGTGTCTGGCCTGTTGATTCGTTAACAGCAGATCTGTAGGCCATTGTGAAGAACGGAAGGTATTGGTTTCAGTCTCGCTGATGATCGGACACCATCTTTGTCAAATACTTGCCAACTGTCCTATTCATTCGTTCTACCATACCATCCGATTGCGGATGATACGCGGTAGTTCTTGTTTTCTTCATGCCTAGTCTATCACATATTCCTTGGAATAGATCGTTTTTGAAGTTCCTGCCTTGGTCACTATGGATCTCCAAAGGCACTCCAAATCGGCTGATATATTCTTGGATCAACTTATCTGCAACGGTGGCGGCCTTCTGGCCTGGAAGTGCGTAAATCTCGACCCACTTAGTGAAGTAATCCATTACTACCAACATGTACTTGCCTCCATTTTCACTTTCTGGAAATGGCCCAGCGATGTCCAAAGCTATTCTTTCAAACGGGCTTCCAACATTATATTGTCTCATAGGAGCTCTCCTTTTTCGGTAAGGCCCGTTACTCGTGGCACAAATAGTACATTTCTTACACCAGTCTTTTACGTCGTCGGAACTGTTCATCCAATAAAACCGTTCCCGAATTCGCCGAAGGGTTTTCTTTACACCAAAATGCCCTCCTGATGGACTGTCGTGTAACTGACGAAGTACTTCGGCTATTCTGCTCTTTGGGATCACCAACTGTCTTCTCTTCTCTGAACCGTCATCATTTTCCAGGACTCGTTTGAGCAAGCCATCTTCCACGATAAATGAGTCTTACTGGGTCCAATACGTCTTATCTACTGAGCATAGGTTTGATATTTCTTGCCAAGGTGGTCGACCGCTTTCCTCTTTCCATTTTCGAATTTTCTGTATAACTGGATCTCTTTCTTGTTCTTCTCTGATCTTAGTAGGCGTCCAGTCGTCGTTGACCATCGTTGTTCTTAGCACTGTTGCTTCCTTGGATTCCGTTTGTTGCAGTGGGAACACTCTGCCGGGCATGGCCTTCTGGAAAGAGAATCAGCGTTTCTGTGGCTAACTTCGGCCCGGTGCTCAATCTTGAAATCGTATTCTTGGAGTCGTTCGATCCATCTGGCTATCTGACCCTCTTGATTCTTAAACTGCATCAACCACTTAAGGGCGGCATGGTCGGTTCGGATTAAAAACTTCCTTCCATAGAGGTATTGATAGAAGTGCTCTACTGATTTCACTACTGCCAGAAGTTCTCTTCTCGTGACGCAATAATTCCGCTCAGGTTTTGAAAGAACTTTACTAAAATATCCGAGTACTCGTTCCTGTCCTCCTTGAATCTGAGACAGCACTCCTCTAATTCCCACATTACTTGCATCTGTATCTAAGATGAACTCTCCTTCTGGCAGTGGATACCCTAAAATTGGTGCAGTGATTAAATGCTTTTTTAAGGTTTCAAAAGCATTTTGGCAGTCTGTATCCAGCGGTAGTCTCTTGCTTCCTCTGGAAGTCGCGTTAATGGCTTAGCGATATCTGCAAACTTCTTAATAAACCTCCGGTAGTAAGTACATAGTCCAAGAAAACTTCTCACTTGATGTTTGTCAGTTGGTTTTGGCCATTCCTTAATGGAATCGATTTTTCCCTTATCCACGGCCACTCCTTCTTTACTGACTATATGACCCAGATAATTGACTTTACCTTGAAATAGCTGGCACTTCTTGGGGTTTAACATCAATTGGGCAGCTTTAAGTCGAATAAAAACGTTTTCTAAATTCTTCAGATGTTCTTCGAATGTCTCCCCCAAGACGATTATGTCATCTAAATAAACCAGGCATGTTTTCCAAGATAACCCTCTCAACACATTTTCCATAAGCCTCTCAAATCTCGCAGGAGCATTACAGAGTCCAAATGGCTTAACGTTGAATTGCCACAATCCAGATCCTGTGGTGAAGGCTGTCTTTTCTTTATCTACTGGGTCCATTTCTACCTGCCAGTATCCAGACTTTAAATCCAAAGTAGAAAACAATTTACTTCCAACCAATGTGTCCAATGTGTCATCGATCCGAGGCAGAGGATAACTATTTTTCTTGGTAACGTTGTTCAGCAAACGGTAATCCACACAGAACCTCGTCGTTCCGTCTTTCTGCTTAACCAGGACCACCGGAGAGACCCATGGGCTCGTAGAAGGTTTTATCACCCCGTCTTTCTTCATTTCCTGAATAATCGTTTCAGCTTCCTCTCTTTTCACCTGTGGTAATCGTCGAGCTGTTTGACGAATTGGCTTAGCATTACCAGTATCAATTTTATGCTTAACAACGGTAGTTCTTTCCGTCTTTCCTCCTTTTGGTACGAAAATATCACGATACTTCCGAAGAAATTCCCCTTAATTTCCTTTTCTCAATCTGATTTAGAGACTGTCCAGCAACTGCAACCATTTGGTCGAATTTGTCGCTGGAATTTTCAGATGTTGTCGTCTGACGGATTATGGATGTCACAGGTACACAAGTTCCTACTTTTGTCTCTTTCTTGATGGTTACTGGGTAGTCATTGACATTGATAAGTCTCACAGGAATTTCTTTAGCCGCAGTCACCAATTCCTTTCCAATTATGATTCCTCGGCCAACCTCGTCGTCATGGTTCCAAGGCTCCATCATAACAGGTGTTCCTTCGTCCACAATTCCCTGTAGCCGCGCTACTATGATCGTTTCACTTCTCGCAGGCACGACTGTATCTTCTTTAACGGCTGCTTGCATAGTGTTGTCATCATGTGGATGAAGAAATACCTCCTCGTTACCAACTTTGATTACCTTATTCTTAAAATCCAATTGGAATCCATGCGTATTCATTACGTCCATTCCTTATATAACATCCTCTTCGATGTCAGCAACTATAACAGTATGGACGAACTTTTTTGCTCCAATTCCTAATTGTACCTGGATTTCTCCATGAATGTTGGCATTTTCACCTGTAGCGGTCCGAAGTCGCAACCTCGTTGGTAACAGTTTCTTTCGGCTGTTTATAACTGTCGGGCGTATAATGGTTCTGGTCGCTCCGGTATCCACCAACAACGTACGCTTTTTACCATTTATGTCTCTATCTACATATACACTATCTTCACGACATTTCAAAGAAGCTATTAGTATGAGAGGGTCTTTGGAAAAGTTCTGGGTCGAAGCTGCCCCCCTAAGGCCGACCCGTTCTAGTTTTCCTGATGGTGAGTTTCTTGATTTGCGTCGTACCTAGGATGCTTACAGGAACTTCATACGTGTCATATTTCGCCACAATTCCAGCATCTTATGGTTTTCGTTTTCTTGTATGTCATGCTTTTCATCATATTAACGAGCTGGTCAAGTTTATCTTCATCTTCTTCCTCTTTTACAGTCCTAACTTTACTGTACCCGCCAGAGGCCTGCGTAGCTGACTCGTATTCGAGGGCAACGGATAAGACATCAACCAGCGTCTTGTGACGAGCTAATCGTAGTGTTCTCTGCATTTCATAATCACGAAGACCATCAATAAACGTTTGAACGGCCAACTTTTCCATCATGTCTTCGGGAGCTGTTGGATAAGCATATCGTACTAATCTGGCAATATCTACCTCATCTTCTTGAAGAGCTTCATCTTTCTTTTGTCTTCGATTTTTAAGCTGTGACTGATATACATGCTCCAAATGTTCGTTACCATATCGCATATTTAATCTCTACTTGAGTTGTTCAAAATCATCCGTCTCCTCTACGGCTATGGTCTGAAGCACATCTAAGGCATCTCCTCGAAGAGCGATAGTCAGGTTTACAGCCTTTTCTTTTTCCGACCATCCATTCGCTCTTGCAGCTGATTCGAACTGTTTCATGTAGTTGTTCCATGACGATTTTCAGTCGAAAGTTGGGACTTTAACATGAACAGAACCTCCACTTCCTTCAAATTTCGGCCGTGTTTCCAACTTACATTTCGTTTCGTCTTCTTTTGTCTCTACTGTAATTGGATTGTTTCCTCTCTCTGCTGTCCCTGTTTCCTCCAGCTTCTTTTCCATCTCTTTCCATATCTTTTCTTCGAAGGCCAACATATTGGCAGCAACATGGTTTTTCAACGAAGACACTCTATCGTCAAGAGCAGACATCTCAGAAGTGACTTTAGAGATTTCCAAAGAGATGTTAGCAGAAACTTTGCTTTCCAGAGACGAAATATCGCCAGAAACTTTGTTCTCCAATGATGCGATGTCACCAGAAACTTTGGCTACATCACCAGAAACTTTCGAAATATCGTCAGAAACTTTGTTCTCCAATGATGCGATGTCGCCGGAAACTTTGTTCTCTAGTTTCGAAATCGACGAGATGTAGCATGTTTATCTTCAAATATATACGTTTCTGGATTAAACCCATCTTCCTCCAAAGCGTTCTTTAGTCGTTGGACTAACTCAGCCTTTTTTCCGGTAGAAGGTAACTCTCTATCCTCGAGATGTCTTCTTAAATTCGTCACTGTGAGCTCATAAATCGTCGTCATTTTCACAATTTAAAAATATTCTTTTCGGAACAACACTTGTTATGATAAGTCTAATTTACTTTTATCTCACTTCTGCACACCACTGTTATGATTTTATTTAACTGTTATGTCTTTATTTAATTCTAATTTATTGTTCTTATTTTAATTTATTAAAACACACGATAATTGATATCAATTTATTTAAACCAACAATTGATTTGACTAATAATACATAATTTATCTAGGCGAACGTAACAATTAAATCGCGAGCGCGAGCTTCTTCATTAATTGTTTTTCTTCAATGAAAGCTCCGTTATTATATATAAAAATACAGCCCGTCAAGAATTCAGTCGAATCCCTCTGATTATACTAGAAGGTAAATCCGGGTCATCGTTTCAACCGGTTTCTGGAAGCTTCCGTTTCAGGTAGATTTCTGCCAGCTGATCGAAGGGTCTCGTACAATCTATAACATATTAGTGAATAAACACATGTTTACAGATTTTTAATATGACTCATATTTTTACGTAACACTATATTCTAATATTAACAAAAAACTTAAGCAAAAAATCGGTTGCCTGTAAAGTCGGTTTTACGGGCGAAGATTTTACGTGACAACGTCTTTTTCTCGGTAGAATATTTATTGATATGAATATTATTAAATTGCACAATAGGAACAAGGAATTGAATGAAAATAAGAATTGCATTACCGATTTATTAGGTATTTTATATATTATTTATATTTTATATATTATATTTTTATATATTATTTTATATATTATTTATTTTATATTATATTATTGATCTTATTATTTTCTACAAAATTTATTTGAAAATTTTTTCGATATATCAATTAGTTGCGGAGATATAGATCATTGAAGTTATTGTTTGCTACCAGTATTTTATATATTTATTTTTTTCAGTTATAAAATTTCATTTCATATTCATTTTTCATTCATATTTCATAGTAATTTCATTTTAAAAAATAAAATTACTATTTCCAATTGTGTCTACCAAGTATGGTCACATGTATTTGCCTACATATTAAATAATAATAAGTACAGATAATGTTATGTGACGTTCACTTCTGATTATATATATATTTTAATATTTTTAATTTTAAAGAATCAATTTGAAAATCAAAACACTTATTCAGATCGAAGGTTCAAATTTTTGCTAAATAAATTTGAAATTAATTAAAATTTGTAAATGTAAATGGTAAAGTTGAAAATTAAAACATTTACTAAAATTGGAATTTGAAATTCTTGCTAAACACAGTTAAATTCTAACTCCGTGCGTGGTGATTGGTCGGTTTAGTTCGTTTGTTTGGTCGCCCTGTTTTGACAGGTTAGAAGTTATAATTTGTTATTTTAAATGTTTGACTAGCAATACGCGCTGTTTCTTCTCAATCGACTGAATTACGATTGATTGCAGAGTGATTTAAACTAATAATTTACTTAACACTATCAACATTTGTCAATAGTATGACATAACCTATAAACTCAGTTTCTCAACTTTTGTGTCAATCTAACAATTAATCAATCAATCATAGTTTCCGATAATGAAATATTAGTGTACAATTATTTACCTTTATTGTTGTAGTTGTTGTAAATGACGAATCTAAGCACTCCACATTTTCACTACAGACACAGCTGACGATACTTTCAACGATTTTCAACTTTAGCGATTCAACGCGCCTAATTCTCTAGTGCCGCGCGCAGCGGACCGATCATGTTTGAGTGGGAGAGAGACGCAAGGCATTCGCCGGTCCGGCGGGCCTCTCTCTCGTTCGGCGACTCACTGTAACAGACGTGAGCGGGCGTTACACTTTTTCTTAAATGACTCCGAGCGACAACCTAATTTAAGACGTTGTCACGTCAAAATAAAGCAAATGAAACACGCGAGGAATTACCAAAAGAAATTCCTACCGAAGTATTTGTGCGAAACAGACAAATAAAAGGAAAAACAAAAAATAAATATCAAAAAGAAAATATTAAATCCATTAATAAAGTTAAGAAAACAGCAAAACTTATTAAGCGGCATAAAAATACTACCGAAAACATTCACTTTTCAAATGTAAAACGACCTAAACGGAAAACTTATATTTTTCCAGGTTCGTCACAATCGGACATACAACAGCCGAAATAAAGGATATCACCTACAACCTAGGCATTCTACCTATAAAATTAGGAACCGTAAAACTCCAAAAATCTAGTCATACATTTGTACATTTTTATAATTTAAAACCACTTGTAACTGAATATGACAACCTGAACAAGCAATTTGAGTATCTTAAAAATAACATTTCTAACAGCGAATTCTTTAGATCAGAGACGTACAACTACGTTAAGGTTGATCTGCACCCCCCAAAAGACAAACTCCAAATTCAAAAAATTTGAAAAAATTAGAGAAGGTATATGTGATGACTAAAACTATTTTGACAACTTTTAAACAAACTTCATGTTTTCGTTTTTGAAAAAACTCAAAAAAACTACTTTTTTCTAAGTATAAAGCGGGAAAACCAAACATAGGATTTTGTTAATTTTTTACAGCATCAAGATATAATTATAAGAAATACTTATGAATTTTTTGAAAATTTTTGAATTTACAGTATTGTCCCAATAGGAAAAAATAATATGTTTCGGCTTATAATAAAGTTACTGGTAAGAAACCGAAAATTTTTTTAATAACAACATATATAAAACTGTAAAAGTGGAAAATATTTGCAATACAACGTTAAATATTTTTTCCTAAACATATGAAAAATCTCTTTAAACAAGAATTATGTCTTGAACCCGCCTTCAAATTGTAATATAGGGATATGGCTGCATCTGAAACAATGGTAGTATTTATCATCGATAGATAGCATTACGTTCGGCTTCGAAACGCTTCAAACGAAACGTCCTACTAACAGGGTTGCCATATCAATTACTTTGTACGACACTTTGGCAGATTATAACAAAATTTAATATAAATGTTATCGGTTTGAATTTTGCACCGGTCATGCTAAAACTTACAGAGTTACACAATAGTAGATACTGCAACTTTATAAGTTGCAGTATCTACTATTGACTCTATTACATTACACTCTATAAGTAATATATCAAACCTATTTAGTTTTACAAAACTATTTAGGCGTTTTTAGTCAATTATTTTAGTATTTATAAACAATAGTGCTCCTTGCATAACCAGTGGCGTACTCACAATTTTTCTGAGGGTTGGGTTTTGAAATTTTTTTATGCTACCTCCATTGTGAGTCCCTAAAATTTGGGTTTTAGTTTAATTTAAAGTACTAAAGATAGCAGTGCCAAAGATTCAGGTATTTATTATCCTGCTTACCAACTAAAACCACCCTCTCTTACTTTTGTGCATTTGACTGTCGCACGTACCGTACTCTGAAAGGGGTGTAGAGGCACGTACCGTACTCCGAAAGAGGTGGGGAGGTCACTGTAAGACTGACGACACTTACTTTTTGGAACACTCCCTTCTCTTATCTAAATCTTATCTATTGTTCTGAAGCTATTTTTTTGTGGCATTTTAAAGTAATTACTATTTTAATGGGAATAAGCCACAATTGAAGGTTAAAATAAGTTTATTAACGTTTGACATTAATCCAACTTGTAAATACAATACCCTTTGGAGACGGCTATCGCCGTATTCCTGTTCTTCTCCGCCAATCCTACCGGTTTAAGGCATGCTCCTCCTCCAAACCTTTTGATTCCATCGCTCTTCTAATTCCTTCATTTCATGACCGTCAAGTTCTATCTCTTTTTCTTCTTCCAGGGGGCTTCAATTTGTGAAGTTTTTGGGGCCAACGTTCGTCAGACATTCTCAATAGGTGTCCAAACCATTTTGAACCTCTTCTTTCTATTCTGTCAATGACCGTTTCTGTAGCATTCATCTTATTTCTTATATATTCGTTGGTTATCCTTTCCTGCCTTGATGTTCTAGCACTTCTTCTCAAATAATCCATTTCAACTGATAACCCAAAGAATATGGGGTAAAAATTGGGGACTGAAACTATGGGGGCGAAGATAGGGCAAGCAAAATAAACGCTACTATGCGAACGGCACTCAAGGGGTTGTTGTAGAGCTGGGGTCGTGGATAAGTTGAAATAAATGGGTCGGATTGGGGTATCTACACAATAAATGAAATAAAGGGGTTCTTACACAAATCTCCTGGACACTTGACAAATAGGGACAACAAGAAAAAGAACTTCTAGCTATTTGAAAGGAAAGGACGCCGCTTCGAAGAATCATAAACTTGCCGGATTTAGAAAAATATCCCTAAAATAAAAACACATAAAAGGGTTAGGAGATTATTCTAAAATAAAGCAAACAAAGTAGTTCAGAGAAATGGAATAAACATTTATTTCTGTCTCAAACAAACAGTTATCAAACATATAAGTGGCATAAAAAATATATTATATAAATAGTTGCCAAATACAGAATAAAAAAACTTACATGTGTTCGTTTACAAACTCCGTTTACAAAGGGGTTGGAGATACTACAAAAACTTACAAATGTTACCGCACAGAGATTAACCTTTTTTTTTAAACAAACAAAACAAATAAATATCGAAACAAATGAAGCTAGCTGTCATATGTTAGCATTAAATTAAAAAAAAAACAATTAAAAGGACAGCTAAGTTAAACCATAAAATTTACAATTTATTATTTATTACAAAATCTTTTTAAATTTTAACGAAAGCAATTATTAATAATTATCAAAAATAATGTCTGTCTTTACTTTAAAATTAATACGTTAAATGTTACCTTGATTCACTGTTTCGCACTTAACTTTCAAAAAAACTTGTTAACATCTATGGGACTCTATCTGGACATATTTTCCAACAGGGACAAAGCAAACCATTTCCATACTTAGGGACGAACAATCAATAGATGTAAAATTAGGTTCTGTGGAGGAAGCAAGCTGACGACGGGGACATCCTATATAAACATTTTACAAAATTTCTTCAGTGCCGGTTCACAAATCTTATGGTGATTACTCTGTTCTAAACTGCCATATTGCAACGAGTATTATCACCTTAACCGGTCTTAAAACATAACACAAAGAAATTGAATCGACTCGCGATTCTTAATTACTCAAACATCTTTCCTGTCTCAGATCTATCTAATCACTCCTCGATGCTTTACATTTTACAAAATTTCAACGCAAAATAAATTCCCCTCGCGCCTCAAAGCTAGTTTTTGCCTACAAACTTAAAACAAACAATCTACCCTTTTTTGACCTCGTTCTTAGCAACGAACCGACAAAAAAACTTCTTGATTATTTACTTTAAAATTGGTTAACTGGAAATTTTTTACCTCACAATACATACAGAGAATAGGGGAATATTAATGTAAACAAAGACAAAAAAAATATTCTCAGTTAATACGTCTTAGAAAAACCGTATACCTTACTTGCAATATTATATTAGAGAACTCGAATGTAAACAATATGACAAAAACAACTGAATACCAAAACTTGATATTTAGAATCTCAACTTAAAATGCCATAATATATTGATCGTTTTAAAATTCATTTGCAAACAGAAAAACGAAAATATTCCACCAAATTTAAAACGCTACAGTGTCAGTGATAAAACACGACTAGTATAATCAGAGAGGTTTTGATTAGAAGGCATATAATGCCGAGTAGAGCGTGGTATCAGTTTTTGCATGTGTTTAATACGATTGGCAATTTATGGGTAGAAAAATTAGCTCAAGGGAGCGCAATCGCCTAATCAGACCAAACATCGGAAGATGGGAAGAAGAACCCTTTGACAGATGTCACTAGATCAGCCAGCAATATGGCTGCCAAGAGCTCCAATCTTGCCGAGTCAGAGCTAGCATGAAAATTTGACGAGACTCTAAAAATTGAAAACGGAACTAGATCAGTGAGCAGTATAGCTGCCCAGAGCTCCGATCTTGCGATAGATGGTTCGGTATAAGTTCTTGTATGTGTTTAATATAATTCGCAATTTGTGGGTAGAAAATATAGCTCAAGGGGGCGCAATCGCCGAGTCAGATCAAACATCGGAAGCTCGGAAGAAGAACCCTTTGACAGACGTGACTAGATCAGCCAGCAATATGGCTGCCAAGAGCTCCAATATTGTTGACAAAAGTGACTAGATCAGTCAGCAGTATAGCTGCCAAGAACTCCGATCTTGTGATAGATGGTCTTGTGTGGAAATAACACTACAAATGTAACACATACAAGTACAGAGGTCAGTTGTGTCTGCTCAGATGTTTCATCATCTTAGGATACATTGAAGTACCACAACGGTTGTAGAAGACGTTTGACTAGCAAAAAGACATGGAAAAATAAAAACAATAGGATAGAAAAAAAATACGACTGATTTACGAACGAATAGCCCGCTTTGTACAAGGTTTGTCAAAGGGACGAGAAGAATAAGAAAATAAGTCAGTCGTAGGATTCCATTTTAGACCTAGCACCGTAACAATGGAAGGTTCCTCTTTGTCAGCGAACAAAATGTTAAAATGTCTGAGCTAAAGTCTTGAAAATAAACGAACATGGTTGCTGACGTTGTTGATTTGTCTAGCGAAAAACCATCGGGCTTTAAAAGCTAAGCGAGTGCTCACTGCAGAAGGTGAGTAGATAAAAAAAATCACTTGAAGCGTGACTCTGACGGAAGGCCGTCGAGATGGTTGCTGGCACATTGCTTAGCGAAAAAACCATCGAGCTTTAAAAACTGAATAAGTGCTCACTACAAAAGGTGAGTAGATAAAAGAGAATCATGAAGCGTGATTCTGACGGAAGGCCGTCGAGATGGTTGCTGGCACATTGCCTAGCGGAAACCATCGAGCTTTAGAAGCTGAATAATTGCTCACTGTAGAAGGTAAGTAGATAAAAGAGTTACTCTTGTAGAGTTTTTAAGCGAAATAAAACAAAGAAGAAGAAGTGCCGTAAGTAACGGTACGTAGTATAAACTCTTGGAGAGGTTTAGAAAAATCCGATCTCCAGAGAACCTCTTTATAGTTCCAAAATTCACTATTTACTTAAATTTGTCGATACGTTTTACCTTATAATGAAAATGAAACAACAACGAAAATTAAGTAAAGAACGAGATGCCCTTTTAGGACCAGTATAAAAAGCGTAGATTATCCACACACCTCGAACGTCATATAGATTGGCGTCGAAACTATTATGAATTTTGAAGAAAAGAAGCGAAATAAAAATTTGTTTTTTGAAAACTGCGTGAGAGTTATAAGAAATAGTCGATTTAAAATCGTATTCAGAAACCGGCGTCATATGTTGAGAAGTAATAAAATCTTCCATGAATGCAAAATATGTCTCTTTGACATTCGGGAGTTTCCCGAAGCGATTCTGTAGCATACAAAACGACGATGCATGAGAATAACGAATAAGAATCGAAAAGAAAAGGGAAAAAGATAAATAAAGAGGATTGGGTTGTAAAAACGGCGGAGTAACAGAAAATCGGCCTGTTAACTTTCGGAAGATCAACAACTTAAATATCCTTCACGAGCCTGGTCATGTTGGAACAAAACTAATATGTTTAGATATGTTGAAAATTACCGCATCAGAAATATCCTTCACGAGCTTGGACGTGGCGGAACAAAACTAACAGGTGCCTACTGTTTTCGAGTTCCCAAAACTTTTATAGAAAAGATCTATGTTTGTGTACATAAAAGTAACGAAAGATGTGAAATGAAATATGAAATGAGTCGTAGAGACTCGCATTTATAAAACATAATTGAAGATGGTTTCTAAGACCACACGGTGATTTGATTCGCCAAGAATTTTACCAGAATTTACGAAACGAAGAACCAATTCAACACCTATGAGCATGTCTATAGAATCTGATTACTAAAATGCGTAATCTGGTAGATCACTGAAATAAAATTGGCTGTGGAGACTGCATCTAGCAGGATACGAATTCTATGAAAGTTGCGAAAACATATTTGATATGTATCAACCAGGTGGAAAGAAATAGACGATGACATTAAATGTGGTTGTGCAGCAAAATTAGAAATGTTGGTATTTAAAGAAGTGTTGTCTAAAGGAACAAGATTAATTTGACGTTTGGTTAACAAACGAAGAAAAACGCGATGTCGTGATTCGCAAACCGTACATTCGTCGCTCCGAATGAGGTGAAATTAGGTAGCGTACACAATAGTAATGTGGATTAACCAACGAGAAAAAGTTCTTGAAGCCCTGGCATTTGTGGCATTGACGAAACCACAGGTAACGAATATTTTACTGCAATATTGAAATGAGACGAGTGCGAGTAGCAGAAGACAATGAATTAAATTAAAACGAGGTTATGAGATGTATGTGAATCTTGATAAATGTTTGATTTTTACCTGCCCTCTCTCTCTCTCTCTCTCCAATGGCGCTCTGTTTTACCTGCTCTGGCTACGAATAAATAAATACATTGTATGT
Organism: Diabrotica undecimpunctata; assembly: GCF_040954645.1. Classification (NCBI taxonomy): domain Eukaryota; kingdom Metazoa; phylum Arthropoda; class Insecta; order Coleoptera; family Chrysomelidae; genus Diabrotica; species Diabrotica undecimpunctata. Next base: position 78,150,774 of record NC_092807.1, read on the forward strand.
TTTCGATGCTTAAATGCATTTCATAGGCCTCCTTTAATCTAGAGAATGCCGAGTATGGTGTGAAAAGTTGGCTTTGTTTATTTTGTTGGGCATTGTAAGATAGAAGACAATGCAAACATACATTAACAAATCAACACGAAGAGAAGATCTAGATTTAAAGAAGCGAACGGTTTTAAACAAACATGTGAAAATATCGATAAAAAGTTAAGTAACAGATAAGTATAGTAAAAAAAGAAATCAAAAGAAATGTGTTTAAATTAACACGCAAGACATACAGAATGAGTTGTAAAGTATAACAAAACTAGATTAAAAATAATTCAAAAAATTAGCACATAAAAAAAGTAAAAAATGTAATACAATAAATGATAAATGTAATATATATGTATAATCAATATGGATAAAAGTACCTACTGATATTATGAATTAAAAAGTAGAAATACATTTAAAAAATGCTACGTAAATATAATCCAATTTAATTCTGTTAGGTTTATAATAATGTAAAAAGGCTGAAGGACCGATCAAATTAAATTGAAAAGAAACAAAACTTATTAATTAAATAAAACAAAATAAAATTAATTGAATCAAAGTTATAATTATTAATTAGTCGTCTCGAAGTGACCAAATGTTTTGCTGTAAAACTTGGAGGTCGTAAATGAAATTAGAATAATAATAAGAAAAATGCAATATTTTGACTGTGAATAAATTAGCATTAGCGAAAATAGCAAGTATTAATATTGTGAAATATGAAAATAACGACTAAATTCTTTCCAAAACAGTATATGTATATATATATATATATATATATATATATATATATATAAATATATACATATATATATATATATATATATATATATATATATATATAAATATATATATATATATGTATATATATATATATATATATATATATATATATATATATATATATATATATATATATATATATATATATATATAATTACTGAGTTCTCGGGAAGCACCGCGTTGAGAATTTAAAACTCGACGTTTCGGCACCCATTTCTGCCTACTCTCCTCACTCGAGACGTACCAGTATCGTGTTCTATATTGCAAGAACTGTCTCTCGGCACTGAGGTCTCCATCTGCCTACTCCTCAGTGTCGAGTGACAACTCGACAATATATACATATATATATATATATATATATATATATATATATATATATATATACATATATATATACATATATATATATATATATATATATTATATATATATTATATATATATATATATATATATATATATATATATATATATATATATATATATATATCTAAAGTATTCAACTAGTGAATTCAGAGGTTTAATCGGTCATTCAGGTTGGCAAATAAAAAAAGAAGTCAACTACTTCATAAGTTTATTGAAGACGTTTCGCTTTATATTTCTAAAGCTTCATCAGTTCTCTAAAATATAACAAATGACATTGAGTTTATAAGAAATACAGATATAGTTCATAACTTACAACTCAATATGTAGTATGTTATCGATGTTATCATATCTACTGTACACTTTACTCCTTATTTAAAACTAACTTAACCAAAAAAGAAAAAACAAAAAACAAAAACAAAAAACACACAAACTTTGCAGAAAATAATGTTCATATTCGTAGATATGAATATTTAAAAAATTTTAAACGAACATTTGGCTTCATTTAGATGGTTCTCCACTGAAGACCAACAAAGTTCTGATTTATTGCAATCTAAGCAAACAACTTGACGCGATACCGAAAATTTTTTTAAGGGCCATGTGTCACCAAATTCCAAGGTTTGAGACAATTATGAACTTCTACAGGGGACATTGCATAATTAGTTGGACAGGTGGAATTTATATGGCGGAAATATTTGATATATTATTTTTAATTTATGTTTTAATGAAACTTGGAAATAGGGGATAATTTTGTTATTTGTATATCTGTATTTCTTGTAACTCAATGTCATTTGTTATATTTTAGAGAACTGATGAAGCTTTAGAAATATAAAGCGAAACGTCTTCAATAAACTTATGAAGTAGTTGACTTCTTTTTTTATTTGCCAACCTGAATGACCGATTAAACCTCTGAATTCACTAGTTGAATACTTTAGAAATATAAATTGACGGTCGTAGTCTTTACAATGTCTATATATATATATATATATATATATATATATATATATATATATATATATATATATATATATATATATATATATATATATACCCTACTAGGAACTACGCTTTAACTATTCGTGACGAATTGACAAAATTCACGCAAGCCTATCCTTTGGAAGACAAAAAGGCAGTAACAGTAGTCAAGACACTCCTACTCTTTTTTCAACACTACACCACTAAGAATTCATTGTGACTGCGGTCGAGAATTCGAGAAATCAAAGATCTATGCGAATAATACGACATTAAACTAACATTTTCTAGCGTTAACCATCCACAATCTAATGGATCTATAGAAAGGTTTCATGCCACACTCTCAGAAATGATTAGAGCAAATGAAGCCGAGAACCCAAACGATCATCCCTTCACTATACTTCCGTATGCAATAATATGCTATAACAACACAAAGAATAAGACCCACGGTTTCACACCATATGAACTTATATTTGGGCACACTGCAGGCCGACCACCAGAAACTCTATACAATCAAAAAACACTAATGAGTAAATATATTCGAGACCTGAATAATCGCATGGAATATTTTTATAAAGTAGCCAGAGCTAAAACAGAAAGACAGAAAGAAAAGGCGAAAGTAAGATTTGACGAGAATATTTCAGAACGAAGACCTGATTTTAAAATTGGTGACAAAGTTTACGTAAAAGAATCCCAAATTAAATCAAAATCGGATAATCTTTTTAATGGACCTTTCGAAATTCAAGAAGTTTTTACAAATTCCGCAATTATCCTTAACCCCAAAACTAACCAAACCTCTAAAGTAAATTTTGACAGACTGAAACCTTATTTTGAATAATTTTCCTTTACAGATTCTATGGACTCCTTCCTATCTTCCAATCCTAAATTCTCCTCACTCCAATTAATAACACAATTGGAATATTTTTTCATGAAAAAGGAACTATACGAATATCTAATGACAAATGGACTTTACTTGTTTACAAAGAATTATTACCTATCAAAACTACAATATCCAATAATGACAGAATTTTGGAAAACCTGTTAGAAAAATTTATTAACGTGGATACACCGAGAAAACTTGCCTTTCAAGCCGAAGTACAGACACATGTTAGTCTGCTAAAACAAATCTCAAACTCCGTTAATTTAAAATATAAAGAAATAACCTCTGACACAGTACCTTATAATAAACGCCTAAAACGCGGTTTAGTAAATGGTATTGGAACAATCTGGAAATCTATTACTGGAAATTTAGACGCCTCTGATGGCGAATACTTTAATAAATGTATAAATAAGATTAATTCCCGAATGTATTGCATTCATCGGCAGTACCAGAATTCATGCTAAAGACCAAATTGAGAAATATACAAATATCACGTATAGAAGTCACCCTGTTAACGTACCCTACAGATGCTGTGACCATTTTGAGACAAAGAGTCACCTTTCAAAATTGAAACCACTAAAACTCAGTAAGATCAACGTAGATGACTTAAATATTGCACAACACAAATTGGACCAATATTCAGAAGAACTGGACCATATTATGAGCCAATCATTTATTGAGGAACATCTATCCTTATTCACTATATCAACCTTATCCCTGATTATTATCCTAGTTATCTTATACCTTTTCTGCAAATACCGAACCAAAATATTCCCAAAAATTGCAATCTCCTTGTCCCAGGATCAGCCTCCAACTTCATTACCACGCAGAAATTCCATTAGACAGAAACTTCAGGGCTTAGCCTCCTTCAGAAGAAGACCCAATGTCCAACAAGAAAGCGAAGCAGAAACACCAATTACTCTGTAAAAGTCAAAGCAATGGCATTGACTTTTCACTAATAAGGGGAGCTGTTATATGAGAAAATATTAACCTTGAACTAGCTTAAGTTCGCCGACTTCAGATTTCATCATCCCATTCCCATAGAAACCGCTGAGCACGCAGTAGAACTTTGTACGAACCGTTGGCCAATATTCATGGGAACAGCGATTCAGCATTTCATACCAAACCTATAAATTACCATTTTCAGATGCCGGAACCACTCTTAGCTGCAACTTCGACCAGTCCAGTTATTGTAGTCATTTTAAATTAATTTAATTTTGTACTATTATTTAATATTTGATTTGTAACAAATAAAGTTCTTTTTTAAAAAGTCAAATACGTGATTAGTAATCTAACAATTTTGTTATATGAGAAAATATTAACCTTGAACTAGCTTAAGTTCGCCGACTTCAGATTTCATCATCCCATTCCCATAGAAACCGCTGAGCACGCAGTAGAACTTTGTACGAACCGTTGGCCAATATTCATGGGAACAGCGATTCAGCATTTCATACCAAACCTATAAATTACCATTTTCAGATGCCGGAACCACTCTTAGCTGCAACTTCGACCAGTCCAGTTATTGTAGTCATTTTAAATTAATTTAATTTTGTACTATTATTTAATATTTGATTTGTAACAAATAAAGTTCTTTTTTAAAAAGTCAAATACGTGATTAGTGATCTAACAATTGGCGCAAAGTCAGTAGGATCCGGTTAACGTTGCTAGAACACGTGTATACTCACTGGCAGCGGCGGATTCTCATCCCTTAACGGAACAAAGAATCTACGGAAGTCCTCACTCCTGTGACCTACGGAAGGAACACTTAGTGAAGCCCCTGGTAGCCGAGCAGAGAGAACAAGACAACCCTTAAAGAAGAAAGCATCTCCGAACAACCTCACTCCTGTAATCTACGGAAGGAACACCTAGTGAAGCCCCTGGGAGCTGAGCAGAGAGAACAAGGCGTCCCGATGTTCTTCTTTATGTAAGTGGATTTTGAATCATCTCGTTAATAATTTTGTTATAATAATTTACGAAATTGACTATACTGCAAGTCAATTAATCAAGATACATAAAAAATACAAGTTGATATTTCTTTACATACTATTTGATATTTCTTTACATACTATTTGATATTTCTTTACATACTATTTTATACTGATATTTTATTGACATATTTTTTTTACTTGCTATATTTTGGTATATTTTCTCTTGATATATTTTTATTTGGTATATTTGATACATTTTTATTGATATATTATTTGATATTTTTATATTGATACATTTTTGCCCTTTATATACCACCAAATTTTTTTTTTCTCCCTTACATACTGATACATTTTATATTTCTCCATACTTCTATTTTTCATTTTCGTTTAAAAATATCTCGAAAAATGCCTGAGACACGTTCCCAGACTCAACAAGAAATCGAACCATACAAGCTTTCGGAAATATTTTCTATTATCCCAGAATTTGAAGGCGATCCGATTTCTCTTTCTACATTTTTAGATGCGTGCGACTTTTACGATTCACTTAAAAAATAAACTCAAAGGTAAAGCTGCACAGCTTATTAATTCTAGAAAACCAATTTCTTATACAGAAATAAAACAATTACTAAATCTACATTTCGGAGACAGTAGAGACCTGACCTCCTTAATACAAGACTTACAAAGACTACGACAACTATCTAACGAATCTCCTCTAACTTTCTTTACCCGTTTACAAGTTCTGAATGCAAAAATGCACGCCTCTATCCAAGTAGCAAATTTATCCCCAGATCAAAAAACTGCCCAATGTGACTTAATCGATACCATGGCCCTAAACACACTTTTAACCGGTTTAGAACCTCGTCTAGGACAAATTATTAGGGCTAGTAATCCAAAAGATCTCATTGAAGCAAGCAATCGTATTAGACGCGAACTTCAATTGTCATATTTTGAAGAACAAAAATCTAATTCTAGATCAACTATTCCTAAATCCTCTCAACCAATGAGAAGACCCTCATCTCAGTTTACAAAATGTACAAATTGTGGCCGCATTGGTCATCTAAATAGTGAATGCCGCTCTTCACGTTTCGTACAGCCAAACCAAACTTTTTCTAGGCCACACGGTTACCAAAACCAATATAATAATGGACCTACCAACTATCAAAACAATCAGAACCCTAATAGGAATCAATATTCCTCCAACAATCCAAATTTCAACCAACAGAGACCTTCCTTTTCATCTCAAAATCAAAATCAAAATCGTCCATCTGTTATTCAAAGAAACCCAAACTTCCAAAGAGCACATGTTTTAAACGAATACCCTGATGAAATGACGACTAACTATTATACAGACGAATACTATACAGATAATTATTATAATACCGATAATTATGAAAACTATGAAACAGATTATTATACAGAAAATAATCCACAAACTGATAACATTTACGAAACCAATAACACACAAAATTATCAGGATTTTCTTTCACTTCAGAATCAAAATCATCCTCCCAATCATACGAACCCCTCAACGGATATTACGAATATCCAAGAATAAATCCAAGCACTCAACTTAGACAACTTTCATCCGGATCTCAATTTTCCCGAACAGACATTCATGTAACCCCATTTCATACAATGAGTTCCAAAAATTTATATTACATTAACGATGCTACCAACACTTTTAAACTTTTAATCGACACAGGTGCTGGAATCACTGTTTTCAAAGAAAATACAGCACGCAATTATCATAATAGATTTCCTGAAAACGTTACTATTCAAGGTATAACCGATCAAAAATTGTTAATAACAGAATCTGTCCTGATTCCCTTCACTGACGATAATCCTCACAAAGTCTTTATTTTCAATTTAGACATTGATTTCGATGGCATAATAGGCCTAGACTTTCTAGATCATTATGAATGCGTAATAGATCTCAAATCCCGACAATTGCATACAAATTTTAAAACTGTCATCCTTCACAAAGTAGGACACGAGACAAACACACCTCCTAAAGACAAAACACCGACACACCCCACAGACATAAGACAAAACGAACCTAAAATAAAAATTAAATCAGATTCTAAACAGGAATCAAATTTAAAATATCAAAACCCTATAAATGAAAAATATACTATCGTAAAAAACCGAGATCAAGACAAAAATCTTGAAAGACCAGAGAGAAAACGAATAAAAGGAAAAAACAAAATTACCATTGACAGCCGGACCGAACAAATATGCAGACTAAAATGCAACTTATCAAATACAGATGCCATATTATCAGCTCAAGAAATAGAAAAAGTTAGATTACCTCATGCATTAATCCATGTAGATGAAAATGGAGAATTCTTAACTTCCGTACTAAATGCTAATGCTATGCCGAAGACAATCGAATTTTCAGACATTTCAATCGAACCTTTCAAAAATTCTGAGACAATCCTATCCTACAACGGAAATGATTTTGAAGAACCCGTAGTAGATAGAACACGAATAATTAAAGAACAACTAAGAATTGATCATCTAAATTGCGAAGAACAAGAACTAATTCTAGATATATGTACTGAATATGCAGATATATTTTATGTCGAAGGCGACAAACTGACCTTCACAAACGAAATCAAGCACAAAATCGAAACAAACAACGCTAAACCTATCTTCACTAAATCCTATAGATATCCTCAAATACATAAGGAAGAAGTAAAGACGCAAATTAATAAAATGTTAGAAGAAGGAATAATCCAGAAAAGTGTCTCGCCCTGGTCGAGTCCAGTCTGGGTCGTACCGAAGAAATTAGATGCGTCAGGAAAACAAAAATGGCGAGTTGTTATTGATTATCGAAAACTCAACGAACTCACAGTACAAGACCGTTATCCTCTACCACAAATATCAGAACTATTGGACCAACTAGGAAGATGCCAATACTTCACAACACTAGATTTAGCGTCTGGATTTCACCAGATTGAAATCGAGCCACAAGACATCCAGAAAACGGCCTTTTCCGTCGAAAATGGACATTACGAATTTGTTCGCATGCCATTCGGACTAATGAATGCTCCATCTACTTTCCAGAGAGTAATGGACAACATCCTCTTAGGAATACAAAACGAAAGATGCTTAGTGTATATGGATGACATAATTATCTACTCACCCACTATTCATGATCACATGTCACGACTAACAGAAGTTTTTAAAAGGTTACGAAAAGCAAATTTAAAAATACAGCCAGACAAGTGCGAATTTTTAAGAAAAGAAGTAGCATATTTGGGCCACCTTGTAACAGAAAATGGTGTAAAAACAAATCCAGCTAAAATATCTTACATCAAAAACTTCCCAGAACCAAAGAACACCAAAGAAATAAAGTCATTCTTAGGCTTAGCCGGTTACTATAGAAGATTTATTCCAAACTTTGCCAAAATTTCTAAACCACTTACGAAACTACTTCAGAAAGACGTACCTTTTATTTTTAATTCTGATTGCAAAGAAGCCTTTAACGAACTCAAAAATATTTTAACTTCAGATCCAACTCTTATATATTCCAATTTTGAGGAACCATTTTTACTAACAACTGACGCTAGTGCATTCGCGATTAGAGCTGTTCTATCGCAAGGCCCTATTGGAAAAGATTTACCCATAGCTTATGCCTCCAGAACATTATGCGGTGCCGAAACAAAATATTCGACTATAGAGAGAGAACTATTAGCTATCGTATGGGCAGTCAAACATTTTAGACCATATCTTTTTGGCCGAAAATTCACCCTGATTACCGATCATCGACCCCTTACATGGCTTTTCTCGATAAAAGATCCCGGAAGCCGATTAGCGCGTTGGCGCCTAAAACTCGAAGAATACAATTATAAAATAGAACATCGCGCAGGAAAAATAAACAGAAATGCAGATGCCCTCTCAAGGATAAAGATTAACCATTTCAAGGATTGTGCAAACTTTCAATCAAAAATCTCATTACATGCATCGAATGAAGATGACACGGAAACTCAAGAAAACGAAGACGACGATGAAGAAAATATAGAAAAAATGTCCGAAGAACTTGACAAGTTTATCGAACTGTATAGAACAAAGTCAATAATCGATTATTCTAAAATTGAAACATCGAATACGGACTTATTAGACAAATCCAACAAAAATATTGTTACATTTTTTGGCAAAATAAACTTGAAGAACTCCACGAGAACATAATGAATGACATATTCGAAGAAAACATGGAATATAGTAACCGAAGAATTAATATTGTACACAGCAAAACTGTAAAAGATCGAAAATATTTTATTATACCATTACCGTTTGATCCCGAACGAGTAATATCACACTTGTTTCTTGTACTTTTTGCAAATAAAGATCAATTCGATGAATCAAAAATATATTGCGTCGAAAATAATCTCGAACTACCTATCCTAGAGATATTTTCTTATATTTTTGCTGACAAAGAATTAAAATTAAGAATGTGTCAAAATATAATTAAACCAGCCAGCGAAGACGAAATCCCTCAAATTTTAGATCATTACCATTGCGGTAAAAACAACTTACATCGAGGAATAAACGAAACTGTCAGAAGAATAAAGCAGAAATACAACTGGAAGAATTTAACAAAAGATGTAGAGAAATTTGTAAAAGCATGTGAAATTTGCCAAAAAGTTAAGATTTGCAGGAAAAACTTAAGTGGACCACTAGTCATAACAGAAACTCCAAAAACACCATTCGAAAGAATAAATATGGATATATTCGAATACCCTACTAGGAACTACGCTTTAACTATTCGTGACGAATTGACAAAATTCACGCAAGCCTATCCTTTGGAAGACAAAAAGGCAGTAACAGTAGTCAAGACACTCCTACTCTTTTTTCAACACTATGGAACACCACTAAGAATTCATTGTGACTGCGGTAGAGAATTCGAGAATGCTATAATCAAAGATCTATGCGAATTATACGACATTAAACTAACATTTTCTAGCGTTAACCATCCACAATCTAATGGATCTATAGAAAGGTTTCATGCCACACTCTCAGAAATGATTAGAGCAAATCAAGCCGAGAACCCAAACGATCATCCCTTCACTATACTTCCTTATGCAATAATATGCTATAACAACACAAAGAATAAGACCCACGGTTTCACACCATATGAACTTATATTTGGGCACACTGCAGGCCGACCACCAGAAACTCTATACAATCAAAAAACACTAATGAGTAAATATATTCGAGACCTGAATAATCGCATGGAATATTTTTATAAAGTAGCCAGAGCTAAAACAGAAAGACAGAAAGAAAAGGCGAAAGTAAGATTTGACGAGAATATTTCAGAACGAAGACCTGATTTTAAAATTGGTGACAAAGTTTACGTAAAAGAATCCCAAATTAAATCAAAATCGGATAATCTTTTTAATGGACCTTTCGAAATTCAAGAAGTTTTTACAAATTCCGCAATTATCCTTAACCCCAAAACTAACCAAACCTCTAAAGTAAATTTTGACAGACTGAAACCTTATTTTGAATAATTTTCCTTTACAGATTCTATGGACTCCTTCCTATCGTCCAATCCCAAATTCTCCTCACTCCAATTAATAACACAATTGGAATATTTTTTCATGAAAAAGGAACTATACGAATATCTAATGACAAATGGACTTTACTTGTTTACAAAGAATTATTACCTATCAAAACTACAATATCCAATAATGACAGAATTTTGCAAAACCTGTTAGAAAAATTTATTAACGTGGATACACCGAGAAAACTTGCCTTTCAAGCCGAAGTACAGACACATGTTAGTCTGCTAAAACAAATCTCAAACTCCGTTAATTTAAAATATAAAGAAATAACCTCTGACACAGTACCTTATAATAAACGCCTAAAACGCGGTTTAGTAAATGGTATTGGAACAATCTGGAAATCTATTACTGGAAATTTAGACGCCTCTGATGGCGAATACTTTAATAAATGTATAAATAAGATAAATTTCGATAAAACTCAAATTGAAAATCTCCTAAAAAATCAAATATCTGTTACCACTTCAGTTATAAGAACTTTCAACACTACAATTCAAAAATTGCAAATAGACGAAGAAACTTTTAACAAAGACTTAAAAACTATCGAGACTACACTTCTGGACATTAATAATGACATCTCCTTTTACCAAGCACAATTACAAATACTAGATTTATGTGAGTCCTTAATGGAAAGCTACGTATTTTTAGAAAATTATTTAAATGATATACTAAATTCTATCACATTCTCTCGCCTGCAAATTCTACATAGTTCTATTATTTCGCCCACAGACTTAATGGACGCATTAAAAGAAATCTCACAGTCATTACAAAATAACGTATTGCCTCTACCCATTATATGTCAAATATAGCTCAGTATATTGACATAATAAAACTGCAAGCTTATCAGCTTGATTCAAAAATTGTTTTCGTCCTCGAAATTCCGTTAGTTGATCCCGAAATATTCACCTTGTATCAATTATATTCAATACCAATATTAGATAATCAAACTGGTTTTCATCATTTACTTTCAACTGTTCATAAATACATAGCGCGAGATGATGATTCAATTTCATATGTTTTACCCATGGACACCGAAAAATGCAAACAAATCAGTCATAACCAAAGAATGTGTACAGACATTCTTCCGTATCCCATAGACACAGATGCTATATGTGAAGCCCAGCTTTTGAAACCTCTCAGCAACTTACCAAAAACTTGCCAGATGTCCATGCTCTTGGCACAAGGTTACAATGTACAAGAAATTGGCCGAAATTTATGGTTACTAACCATTTCCGATCCATTACCACTAACAATCAAATGTGCAAGAAAAGACGTCATTCCACAAATAATCAAAACAAATTCAATCTTAAGATTAATTCCCGAATGTATTGCATTCATCGGCAGTACCAGAATTCATGCTAGAGACCAAATTGAGAAATATACAAATATCACGTATAGAAGTCACCCAGTTAACGTACCCTACAGATGCTGTGACCATTTTGAGACAAAGAGTCACCTTTCAAAATTGAAACCACTAAAACTCAGTAAGATCAACGTAGATGACTTAAATATTGCACAACACAAATTGGACCAATATTCAGAAGAACTGGACCATATTATGAGCCAATCATTTATTGAGGAACATCTATCCTTATTCACTATATCAACCTTATTCCTGATTATTATCCTAGTTATCTTATACCTTTTCTGCAAATACCGAACCAAAATATTCCAAAAAATTGCAATCTCCTTGTCCCAGGATCAGCCTCCAACTTCATTACCACGCAGAAATTCCATTAGACAGAAACTTCAGGGCTTAGCCTCCTTCAGAAGAAGACCCAATGTCCAACAAGAAAGCGAAGCAAAAACACCAATTACTCTGTAAAAGTCAAAGCAATGGCATTGACTTTTCACTAATAAGGGGAGCTGTTATATGAGAAAATATTAACCTTGAACTAGCTTAAGTTCGCCGACTTCAGATTTCATCATCCCATTCCCATAGAAACCGCTGAGCACGCAGTAGAACTTTGTACGAACCGTTGGCCAATATTCATGGGAACAGCGATTCAGCATTTCATACCAAACCTATAAATTACCATTTTCAGATGCCGGAACCACTCTTAGCTGCAACTTCGACTAGTCCAGTTATTGTAGTCATTTTAAATTAATTTAATTTTGTACTATTATTTAATATTTGATTTGTAACAAATAAAGTTCTTTTTTAAAAAGTCAAATACGTGATTAGTGATCTAACATATATATATATATATATATATATATATAAGAAATACTGGATATTATTGACTGTCGATATAAACAAAGAATGCAGTTTATTAGGGCTGCAGTCAGTAGGTTTGGCCAGGATGTTAAAGAAACACTCTTTTGACTTTTGGTCGAGCTTTCGGAATTCCTTTATTCCTTCTTCAAGACACTGTAATTAGAAGAAAGTGTAAATATTTACAACATATCTCAAATTGTCATTACAACTTACTAGTCGTTGAGATTATCTATGTAAAGCTACGACACTCAACATTAAAAACACACATATAAAATATAACATTTAAAATAATGGACAAAACACATTTTAAAATTTAGTTGAATAGTTAAAATTTCTCTTGTGACATCTTTTAATGGTGTGTTTTGACTGATCCATAGAGAACAGAAAAAAAAACAAAACAAACATAGTGTGGTTTAAAAGGTAATTAGGAGTTCTTGCTATTATATGAATGGAAATAATATTAAACCTGTCTTGATAGTATGCAATATGTTTTGTATACAGGTGTATTATGGTGTGTATATGTAAAAGTAAATCTTTATTTTATTTTTGATGTTTTGTCAGTAAGTAACAATAGATGTTGCTCAATTTATCTATGTCTGACTTTTTATTTATACAAGACGTATTAGATTTTATGAAACACATTTCCAAGAAAACACGTTTTGTATGGTTTTTTTTTCCTTTGCCAAAATACAGGAATCATCGAAATTAAATTCATGTTTTAAAGTTAATGCATGTTCTGTGAGCGCGCATGCGTTTATCTTTTTGGTTTTTATGTCGCTGCGATGTGATATTACTCTATTGTGAAAATTACGAGATGATTCTCCGATATACACATTTTCACAATTGGCACATGGTATAGAATAAACAACATTCGACGACTCCTGTATTGTGAAAGGATCCTTTGTCTTTGTGTACAACTTCGATACCGTTTTCACATTCTTAGTTGCAATTTTTAAGCCACTAACATTTTTGAAAATGTTCAGTAGCTTAGGTGTGAGAACTGGAATATAGGGTAGGCAACCATACGTTATTTTGGATTGTGGTAGCTCTGATGTGTTCTGTGTCAATGTCTGTGTCAGTTGTCGGACCTCATTCATCTCATTATTATGAAAATTTTGGTTATCAGAAAATTGCACAGGAAAAGGAGAACCAAAAATGAGTTTATTCAATAGCCCTGTAGGATAGGAGTTCTCTTGTAGTATAGATCTCAACTTTTTTAGTCCCTTGTCCCTGAACTCGATGTGTGATAAGTTGATAACCCTAGTTTTAAGGGCCAAAACCAAATTTGTTTTCATCTTAGATGGATGTTGAGAATAAAAGTTTATGTAACGGTTACTAAAACAAGGTTTACGATACCACTCCGTCCTTAGCATGCCATCACTGCCACGATGTATAAGCATGTCTAAAAACGGAATCATATTGTCAGCTTCTCTCTCAACCGTAAACTTTAAGTGTTCACACTGGGCGTTAAAAGTGTTTAGAACATCAGTTACTTTGTTTTCAGGGACCGATAAGATCAAATAATCAACATATCGTTTGATAAAAGGTATGTGAAAAGGTATCTTTTCTTTACATGTTCTTATAAGTTCATCCAATACAAAGTTACATAGTATGGGGGATATTTTGCTGCCCATTGGAGTGCCAAAAATTTGTTTAAAAAAATTACCATTAAACAAAAAGATGTTAGAGTCAAAAATGAATGTTAAAATTCTTATGAAATCATCTAAACTGATCTTGGTATGCAGAGAGATGCTGTTCCAGTTATTTTTGATGCTGTTGAGAATAGCATCTAGTGGTAGGTTTGTAAATAGTGACACAACATCTAAACTAATTAGTATATAATTATTCGGAACTTTAACATTATTAATGAAGTTACTGAATGTGAAAGAATCTCTAATATAGAATTCATTGGATTCGTTGTAGGAAATTGTGAGGATATCTGTAAGGTGTTTAGCAAGTTTACTATTAGGAGCATCAATGGAAGAGACAATAGGCCTCATTGAAAGAGTGGGTTTGTGAACTTTAGGAAGTGTATAAAACCTGGGTGCAACTGCATTGTAAATTTTCAAAGATTTTGCAACTTCTGTTGTTATGGATTTGGAAGAAGCTAAATCCGAAACCAGCTTATTCGCCTTTTGTTGGAGGGTACACACTGGACTGTTTTTGAGTTTAATGTAACTTTTTGTGTCATTTAGTAAACTATTGCTTTTTTCAATGTAATCATTCTTGTACATTGCCACTGTTACATTTCCCTTGTCACTTCTAACAATGTAAATTTCTGGATGTGATTTTAAAAATTGTTTGCACTCATTGTATATTGTGTTCAAAAAGTGTCCTTCTTTACTTGTTTTGTGTAGAAAATTAGTGATAACATTAGTGCTTTGAGATCTCAAGATGTCCTTCTCTTGGGGTTCTAGACCAGAAATGAGAAACTCAATATCTGAGAGAAGAGAAGACATCTTAAAATCTCTAGCACTAGGGAATAGGCAAAATTTTGGACCCAAAGACAAAAGTTTTTTGACATTATAAGGAAAAGTGATGTTAGTTAGATTTTTGAACCATTTTTCTTGGAATGTTATTTTTGAAAATTGATCTACTTTTATTTTGTTAAATTTTTTGATATTGTTATTTCCAATTTGGAAAAAAACTTTATTATATTTGATTTTTTGTCTTCTATATATATATATATATATATATATATATATATATATATATATATATATATATATATTATATATATATATTGATATATATATTAGATATATATATATATATATTGATTTATTATATCAGCAATCGGTCAGGAAATAAAACTCTATTTGTTCAGTCTCAATATTTCAAACGGGAATTCACTCTATAACATATTGCGGTTACCATAACTCCATAATAAAATCAAACAAATATGTCATTTATTTAGATATGTCAAAAAAATTTAAAATTTTTATTCTTATAGTTGTAAGTATAAAAATATTCATTTTGTTTACATATAATCATTAATTCTTCTAATAAATTTACAGTTTTCTCCTGAAGAAGTCACAAAATCGTGACGAAATATTGAGACTGAACAAATAGAGTTTTATTTCCTGACCGATTGCTGATATAATAAATCAATATTTAAAACAGTACGGTCGAAAAAATAATTTGAAATATATATATATATATATATATATATATATATATATATATATATATATATATATATAAATATATATTGAAATGATATGAATATAGGAGAAAGAAAAATAGTGTTTAAAGAAAATAATTTATAAGTTACACACTAGATAATGTTAGATATAAAAAATATTTGGTTATTTTAATAAGTTATATACTAGAGAATTTTATAAAAATTATTTATATGAAGGTATTCTTAAGAAATTAGCATATAATAAGTGTAAAAAGTTTTATGTTAATAATTATAATATTGTAAATATATTTAAGTGAGCCATGTGATTAGGCAACCAAATATACCTACTCGGAATTAATGACAGTTAAAGAAATTAATAATTGCGAATGTGAAATAGGGTTAAGTGTTAGTTTAAAAATGTTTAGTTTATATATAGTTACTGATTTAAGTTTATATTCTGATCTGAAAAGCCTAAATGTCGATAAAATTTTCGATAGAGAAGAAAGGAATTCTCTAGATCACCGAAGATAACCTGTTTGCGAAATGGACTATTCCAGAAGATTCAGATATGTAGGAAATGGAACAAATCGAATAAGATTTCTTGCCAGATGGTTCTGGAACATTGAAAAGGGTATAAATACTCGGTGATTTGGATTGAAGATGCAGTCCAGTTAGTAAGAAAGTTAGTTAGAGTTAGTTGTTCAGTAAGTCAGTCAGAAGGTACAGATATTCAATATAGTAAGTTAAATGAAGATTAAGAAACAGTATAAAGAAAATATTATTGAAGATTAAAAATTATGTTATGTATAAATGGTGATTGGATAATGGAAGAAGTATTAATTGAAAATTAAAATTATATAATATATTTGGTGATTGGATATGGGTATATTAAAAAGAAGAATAAATATAAATGCTATTAAGAAGAAAAATATTTCAAATTGGTGGAAGCTGATAATAGGAAAAAGGAATTTCACAAAAACAAGGATAACAAGGATAGTGGAAAACAGTTCATTTAGGCATTCAGTGACAGAAACGCACAAAATTTTGTTAATATAATTTAGTTAGTGTCATAATTATTTCAATTTTAAAGATAGTTTGTTTAAATTTTACATTGTCTATATAATTTAATTAGTTTCATAAGAATTTCAATTTAAAGATAGTTTATTTTAAATTTTGCATTGGTTATGTTAGGTATATATGTGTGTTTCATAATAGATATAATAAAGATAATTTAAAAAAGTGCATACAAACTAATTCTTTGAGAACCGCGATAAAAACCCTATATATATTATTAAAAAACACTCATTGCTCATCATTCACAAATAATACCTCATAACAATATATATATATAAATATATATATATATATATATATATATATATATATATATATATATATATATATGTATATATATATACATATATATATATATATATATATATATATATATATATATATATGTATATATGTATATACATATACTGTTTTGGAAAGAATTTAGTCTTTATTTTCATATTTCACAATATTAATACTTGCTATTTTCGCTAATGCTAATTTATTCACAGTCAAAATATTGCATTTTTCTTATTATTATTCTAATTTCATTTACGACCTCCAAGTTTTACAACAAAACATTTGGTCACTTCGAGACGGCTAATTAATAATTATAACTTTGATTCAATTAATTTTATTATATATATATATATATATATATATATATATATATATATATATATATATATATATATATAAATATATATATATATATATATATATATATATATATATATATATATATATATAAATATATATATATATATATATAAATATATATATATATATATATATATATATATATATATATATTATATATATATATATATATATATATATATATATATATATATATATATATATATATATATCGAAAAAAGAAGTACGACCGTTAATACAATATAAATTAAGGATCACTCGAAGAGTTGTGGGTATAGAATAGACTTAATGTAAATAAATACCATTAATAAAACTGTTCTGCCTACTACTGTACTTGGGACTCCAACTACCCATTACTCCTCTTTACCTTATTTCCCTCAAGTTACGGAAAACTTATTAAACTGTACAAACATAATAATGTACCTGTTAAAATTGCAATTAAGAATGCCAAGACTGTCAGAAATTTGTTTTCGAAAACTAAAACACCCTTGTCCCGTTATTGTCATCTATCACATACCTTGTACTCATTGTGACTCGTGCTACATCGGTCAGACAGGGATATCAACAAGCTATTAACACTAATTACAAATTTGACTTTAATGAAGTTTCTTGGCAACCAATGCAATCTCCTAAAAAGGCAGTTTTTGGAAATGTGTTCAATACTTAAACACCCTAACGCTATGAATGAAGAGAACTGACATTAGTAACTTGAGCCAAATCTATCATGCATTAATATTGCAGAATTAGGCTTAATGGGTTTTTTACTTTAAAATTGTCTCCTAAGGTGTGTGTTTACATAAATTTTCACTATTTAAATAAATTCAAATAAAATAAAATAAAATTTTCTTACTTTACTTCACTTAATAAAGATTGATATTCAACTAATATTTTTTTTTTATTTACAAATTCGCATCAACCCGAAGGTTATTAGCGAGAATCAGATTTACAATATTAAATATATTATATATTAACAAAATTAATAGCTTTTAAGTAGTTTAACATATTTGTGAATGAACAATTTGCACCAAGTGCTTTCGCCAAGTTTATTGAGATACCATAATTGATTCTTGCTGTGGAGAGTTTAATGTATGTTTCACCGAGAGTTTAATGTTACACTGCTCACATTTTTGTTCGGATTCTTTAGTAATTAAGAACTTGTGCGTGGCACTGGTATGACCTAATCTAAGATGAGTTATTGTCACTTGATCCCTTCTTTTAGTGGGGAAACATCTCCATGGTCCGGTTTAATATTCCGAAGATTGGACACTGAAAATTCCCACCGGTTTTGCCACTCACTTAGGATCCGCGATTTGATAACACTTGAAACATCACTAGCTATCACGTATTTCACAATAATAGAGTCAGCTGAATTGACGGCTTCACGCGCACACTTATCTGCTTCTTCATTACCTCTAATACCATTATGTGATGGGATCCAGATAAAGATTACCTCCTTATTACAATTTTCTATCTCTATCAGATTTTGTTTTATTTTTTCAAGAATATGATTCTCTGGGTATATTCTTCCTATAGATTGTAGTGAGTTTAGTGAATCAGTCAAAATTATATATTTCTGATTTGGTGAGGATATAATATATGTGAGTGCCTCATATATGGCATATAATTCTGCATTAAGAGTACTATAGTGTATTGGCAACTTATATTTTGACGTGACAACGTCTTAAATTAGGTTGTGGCTCGGAGTCATTCATGAAAAAGTGTAACGCCCGCTCACGTCTGTTACAGTGAGTCACCGAACGAGAGAGAGGCCCGCCGGACCGGCGAATGCCTTGCGTCTCTCTCCCACTCAAACATGATCGGTCCGCTGCGCGCGCAGCACTAGAGAATTAGGCGCGTTGAATTTCTCGAGCGTTCTTGGCGTTCAAGACACATTACAGCAGAAACACTTCCTTTCATTTCATATTTCTCCTATCATCGTCCTATCCTCAACAAAATCACTCAAATAGAAATTAGTTAAGTTTAAGTTTACATGTACAATGTTTTAGTAAACAAAATATATTTCTATAGTTAAAATTTGTGCAATTCTTATTTTCATTCAATTCCTTGTTCCTATTGTGCAATTTAATAATATTCATATCAATAAATATTCTACCGAGAAAAAGACGTTGTCACGTAAAATCTTCGCCCGTAAAACCGACTTTACAGGCAACCGATTTTTTGACACATATTAGAGGATATAACTGCTGCTCCCACGCCATCTGTTGTTTTTGAAGCATCTGTATAAATTTGAGAGAAATTTGTATACTTTGATAATAAGTTTTGCAGATTTTGATGTATTATACTATGGTTAGTAGTGTGTTTGTCCAATGATGTTAGGGTAGTTATTACTTTAGGTACTCCCAAAGTCCATGGTGCAGCAGGTTCAAAACTAACGAGAAAGCAAGGAGGTAAGGTGGTGTTCAGAGATGAGAGATCCATTTTGATTCGGTGGTAGAAAGGTTTATGTAGACGTGGTTTATTGGAGAAACATGTTGATAATCGGTTAAGGTGATCATATTTGAAGGTGTGGTTGTTAGGATTTGCATTTGATTTAATTGCATAGGTTAACTTTAAGTACATTCTTCTGTGATATAGTGATGGTTCAGCTGTTTCACAATACAGGCTTTTTATTGGTGTGGTTTTGTAAGCTCCCAAGACAATGCGGAGTGCAGTATTGTGTATTGAATCTAAAATTTTAAGGGGAGGACTCAGTAGCCGATGAATATGCTATCGCGCCATAGTCTAATTTAGATCTGATTAGAGTTCTGTAGAGAGAGAGCATAGTTTGCCTATCTGCCCCCCAGTCTCTTTTAGATAGTGATTTAAGGATATTAAGTTTTGCTTGGCATTCGATTGCCAATTTTTTAATATGTTCTTTCCAATTTAGATGTTGGTCGAATGTTATTCCTAGAAATTTTACATTATTTTTTCGAACTAGAGGCTTGTTAAATAGTGAGAGTGGAGAGTGATTAGGGTAGCTTTTCTTTGTGAATAATATAAATTGTGTTTTTTCTGTAGAAAATTGAAATTCACAATTTTGTGACAATTCCTCTAGTTGATGTAAAAACGTTTGTAGCATACTCGTGATGTTTTCCATATTTTGGCTTCTCGCATAGATAACAAGGTCGTCTGCGTATAAGAGACCTTTCAGTGGCGAGTTTTGTTTTTGGTGATAGCATACCATTAGTTTTAAGGTGGAATGATCGATTGGTTAAGAAATTATTAATGAAAGCTAGGCAGTGTCCTTTGATATTTAAATTATGTAGTTTTTTAACTATTAGGTGTTTCCAAGTGGTATCATTATGCTCTCTTGATGTCAAAAAATATTGCGAGGCATCTTATTATCTTGAATATTAAGTGAGTTGATTTTTAAATTCAAATTTTTTCCCGATATTCGTTTTATCTTCTTCCATATGTCACTCATAGGAGTAGAGCTGTTTATTTTAGAAACATAATCAATCCAGGACTGACGTTTAGCTGTCTTTATTGTAAGTCTAGTTATGGCTCGAGTTCTCTTATATTCTAGTTGGTTTTCAAGTGATTTATTTCGTTTGTATTTATTAAAGGCAGTTTTACTTTCTCTAATGACCTTTTTACAAGATTCGTTCCACCATGGAACTGGTGTGGAGCGTTTCTTTGGAGCTGTTTTACCGATTGCGTTTTCAGCTGCCTTATTAATTATTTTGGTCAAGTTGTCTAGAGTTTCTTCGACATTAATTATTGTTGTCGAGTACTTGTTTATATCCGACTCTATTTGTTCGACAAAAAGCTTCCAATCTGCTTTATCCATTTTCCATTTCGGAGAAAAATGGGTTGTGCGGTTATGTTGGTTGTTTTCTCTAATTAATGGATAATGGTCACTGTTGTACGTGTATTGCATTGGATACCAAGATAAATGTGGGTAAAGATCGCTGTCACATATTGTTAGATCAAGTGGAGTAGCTTCTTCAGTTCTTATATTAAATCTAGTCGGGCTTTCGTCATTTAAGAGAGACAAGTTAAGATGATCTAAAATTTCTTCAATTACAGTACCCCGTTGGTCTTTATATGCTGATCCCCAAATCTGATTATATGCGTTTAGGTCTCCCAAGATGATTCGTGTGAATTCGAATTTGTGTGAAAAGATCCTCTAGTTCGTTTCTGGATATTACTGTTCCAGGAGGTAGATATATATTGCAAAGGTTTATATTAGTTTTTCCAATGACGGTGACAGCAATGGCCTCTAAGTTAGTATTTAGAGGTATTCTTATCGAGTCATATGAATTATTAATTAAAATTGATACACCACCACTTGCAATGTTTTGGTTGGGCCTTATTTGGTTGTGACGCAAATAGTTTCTTAAGTTTATATTTTGATTTTGTTTAAAATTGGTCTCTTGTAAACATACAAAATCTGGATTTTGTTCTGAAAGAATGATCTGTAGCATAGGTAAATTATTGTAATAGCCGTTGATATTCCACTGTATTAATTTATTGAACTCTATTTTAATAAATAAATTTATTTAATGATTGGTTTGTGAGCAGTCACTGTCTGTATCGGATACTAGGTCGTGTGGGATTTGCATCTGTAAGTGTTTTAGAAGAATTTTTCTTAATTTTGTATTTCGTGTCTTTGTAGATCTATCTTGAGTATAGGGATATATTTTGTTTAACATATCGATGAGAACTGTAAAGTTGTTTGTATAATTTTCAACGGTAGTAAGTGGATCGGGTGAATTCTTTATGTTGTCGAATAGGTCTTTTATCTGAACATAGCTTAAAATAAATGGTGGTGACTGCTGGTTTACGAATGCTTCTAGAGATTTACCTTTATTTTGTTTTTTCTTAGGATTAAATGGTATTTCTGCTGGACTGATAAACTTCGGTTTATTAGTGGTATCATTGGAAGGCGGAGAAGGACTTAAGGTATCGTCAATAGTTCTTTTTGAACTGTTCTGTAAAGATTCAATTTTTATATGTAAGGTGGTTGTTTCGTTCGCAGTTTGTTTATATTTAGTTGATTTTCTGTAGTTGGGGTGTCTGTTTGACTTGAAGTAGATGTCGGTGTGATGGTTGATATTTCTGGAGGGCTACATGTTGAGATTTCTTCTGCTGTGGTTGGAGAAGTAGGATTTGTGTTTGATTGATAGGGTTTTTGCAGTTAGTTGCCGTATGCCCATTTTGTTTACAGTTCTAACACGTTAGGTTGCCGCTTGATAAAAAGATTCTATATGAAGTATTATCATAATTAATTAAAAACGATTCTGGAATTGTGAGATCTGTTGGGCTGATAAAGATTTGTCTCCTAAAGCTCATTATATGATTAAATTCGGGTAACGGTGCACCAATTTTTAAAAAGGACATTGTAGATAGAATAACAAACCCCATGGATTCAAGTTCTTTATATAATACATCATGAGCAATTGATGGGCAAACATTAGAGAGAATTATTCTTTCGGAGGGAGTTATATACCGTCGAGCTTGTATAATCTGGTTATTAGCTTCAATGTTGCCGTTATTTTCATTCATGAATTTTTCTACGATATTTTCAGATGATAAATATAAACATATTCTACTGTTTGATAATCTAGAGCAGAATAGTATATTTTTTGGATGGATGATTTCTCCCAGGGGGAGGAGGTAATCTTGTATTTTCGCATCTTCAACATAATTAAAAATGATAGCTTGCCGTTTTGACGGAAATTTTTGTTGTGTTAGTGCGGTAGAGTAACTTCTTTGTGTAGAATTATCCATTTGAGAATTGCCTGGTAAATTTATTTCATTGATTTGCGACATATTCGTTGACGTTAAACATTCCTAAAGACGGATCTGTCCGCTGCCAGAAAAAAATCGGCCGGAGATACAGGTCAATGGTAATTAAATGTTTTTATTTATCGTCAAGCAAATATGGATATGAAAATTTTTAATGATGTTAAATACGTACTAATTATATATTTTAGGTGAAATTTACAGTAAAACTGTACTTACAGACTAGCAAAAGTGAGTTCAGTTGATCACTAATAACTTCACAAAGCGTAGTTAAATTTTGAAAACTTGTTCTCACTTAATTTAAACTATTTTGGAGAACCAAAAATAAACACACCGTTCCGATATACTATCAGGACAGGATTCAAACTAATATTTTATTGATTCGTTTATCAGAATTCATAGAATGCTTATTAGTGGATGAACCAAATTATTATGAACCTTGGACTGTTGGAAGTTAAATTAAATCTGCACCTGTGGCTGGCCAACCAGCTACAACTTAACTTATATTATGATATGTAGAGATCGACCTCACTTTCTTCTCTTTCTCCGAGCCAAATGATGTTCTTAAGCATCTTTTTCTTTCATTTAATGGTTCGTACAGACAAGGTTTTCGCCTACTTTTTCATATTTTTGAAATTATACTTCTATACGCGCAGTCGATGTGATATGTTTTGTATTATTTATTAAATGTTCATAATTATTTTATGCTTTTGTATTTCAAAATAATAATTACACTAAAAATCACTGTATGACCAAGAACTGTCAATTTTGAAATACGTTAGTGTCATGTCTAATTGATAAATTTCTTACGTGTTTGGTTTATACGCTGGTATATGTGAGTTCAAATCCCAATATGAATTTCCTTTTTTATTTTTGAAACATTTAAAAACCCCACGTTAGTCTTATTAAATATATGTAAGTTGTTGGTTTTTTATGTTTATCTTCCACAAACATTTTTTGAAGTTATACTTCTATACGCGCGGTTGACGTTGGACATTTGTATGTATTCGTATATATTGAGTGAATCGGCAAAATCATTACATATGTAAGATATAGGTAAGAGAGAGACAGAAGATATATTTTCTCTCTCTTTCTTTCTCGAGAATAATAATGTTCCTTTTGTAAACATATTTAATATTTATTAATATTAGTATTTTTTTATTAATATTATTATCATGGTAAATTAAACATATGCGTAAGTTATGTACATTGTCATTTTTAAATACTTATGAATATTGCATTTTAATTTGTTTTGTATTATAATATTGAATTATGTGGCAGTGTATTGTATTGTATTTTTATATTAATAACAAAATTAACAATGAATTTTACTGCAGAGTATGTGTAAAAAAATTTTTTTGCATTCAACTCTTTTTATACATATATGAAAATAAAAATATATATTTTCATTAAAATATGGATTCAATCCTTCGTTTACTTACTATACTCCTATTACAGGCCAAATGTTTATATACAGCAAACTATGCACCATATATCCGTATACCTAATTCTTTTTCTGTTTCTGCTCTCTCTTACCTATAACATTCCATATGTAATGATTGTGCAGATTGACTTGTTGTTTGTCATGTTTTGACTTCAAGGTCACTGTCTTTTCACGTGATAGCTATGTGGACCTGAAATGGGCTCCCACTTGCCGGGTGTCTCCTGTAAGCATTGGAAGCTTTTTGTGGTAACTTCATTACACCTTTTATAAATTACTATAATAAACTTTTAATCTTTTCAATAATGTTACCTGAAGTAAAAATAAAATTAAATTAATATACTGTTGGAAGTGTGATCTTATGATCGTGTTAGTTCTCGGCAAATACTTATTTTATACATAGGTTTTTTTTTACATACTATTTTAAATTACATGTACAATAACCACATGGTCTTTGCTGTGCTATGTTTGAATCAAATTATAAATTGTATTTAGTTTCAATTGATTGTTTATACAACCTAACTGTTTAATGTCTAATATCTTAAGCTTCTTTACAATATGATACCATTGACTGCTACATGTCTTTTTGACGTAACACATTTAAATTGATATTTCTATGGATGTTTGGTTTTTCATGTTGTTCTTTTTGGATTAACTGATGATGATTTCTGATTAGAGAGCGTAACGTCTTGAAATAAATAGATGAAGTAGCCAACTTCTTGCCTTTTTTTTCCACCTTTTGACCGAAAAACCCACCACTCTTCCTTCGAGTAATCCTTAATTTATATATATATATATATATATATATATATATATATATATATATATATATATATATATATATAATTTTCGTGTACTGGAAACCCACTCATACAAACCGATATCTTAATGCCCAGTCACATCATCACCCCGCCCAACTCAATTCAGTTGTCAACACTCTCATTTCTTGTTCCATAAGACTAAGCGACAACAATCATAGGTCATCCGAAATTAATTCAATAAGGCAAACACTCTTACAAAACGGCTACCACAAAACCCAAATCAATAAGAGTATTCAAAAACATCTAAACCCCATTCCATCCAAAAAAGAAACCTTACCGCCGGATCAACCCAAAATCTTTCTACCTTTTATTAAAGGTGTCACTGATAAGATCAGTAGTACTCTTCTTCCTCTAAATATTAAAACCATCTTCACTACTCACTCCAAGTTGTCCAATCTCGTCAGATCCGTAAAAGACCAAATCCCTAATGAAGACCATGGTGTCTACGAGATACCCTGCTCCAGTTGCCCACGTACATACATCGGACAGACAAACCGACGAATCCATAACCGTATTTACGAACATTCTATATCTGTCAAACATTCCGATACTACTTCAGCCCTAGCCCAACATCATATTCAAACAGGCCACAAAATAGATTTCGAAAAAGCAAAAACCATCGCCTCCATCCGCTCCTTAAAATCGAGAATTATTCGTGAAGCTATCAAAATCAAAAAACTGCCTAACAGCTTGAACACACGCGATGACGCGAAACGATTGCCGGCAACATGGCGACTCCTGCTTCAGCGACCTCCTGTCCACGTCAGTTCAGACCACGTCAGCGCATACCGTTCCCGCGCATACAGCGAGTATAAAAGCAGTCACACAGGGTAAGACAGGTTGTCACTCAATCAGGCAGGTCTCAATCTGCCTACTCCTCAGTGCCGAGAGACAGTTCCTGCAATACAGAACACGATACTGGTACGTCTCGAGTGAGGGGAGTAGGTAGATTGAGACCAAAATGGGTGCCGAAACGTCGAGTAATAAATTCTCAACGCGGTTCTTCCCGAGAAATAAGTAATTTCCATATAAAAATAGTAAATCAATAGCTCTTTTATTAACTCCAACCCATCCAATATATATATATAT
Organism: Diabrotica undecimpunctata; assembly: GCF_040954645.1. NCBI lineage: Eukaryota > Metazoa > Arthropoda > Insecta > Coleoptera > Chrysomelidae > Diabrotica > Diabrotica undecimpunctata. The sequence goes on from NC_092807.1 coordinate 78,177,441, forward strand.
ATATATATATATATATATATATATATATATATATATATATATATATATATATATATATATATATATATATATATTGGATGGGTTGGAGTTAATAAAAGAGCTATTGATTTACTATTTTTTATCTCGAGCTTTCAATTGTGTTTACAATTATTATCAAGAGCTGCAAAAAATACAAAAATATCTTACAAAGTTGAACTAGAAAGAAAAAAATTTTTGTTAACTCACCAAATAAAATTAGTTTGGTTAATAAAATTGCTGCTAACATATTTCAAAAAGAATTTAATAAATGTCTCTCTGAAATTTTAATATAATTTTGAAAAAGTTTCTTAATACAAAAACAATTGAATTTATAAATAAGTTAGAATAGCGACTAATAATTCTAGTCCACTCCTTCAGAATTCTGACTGTGGATTGCCCATAATCATTTCGGATGTCATCGAAAAAACCCATATTTTTCTACAAGAGTAAGAAAAAAGAAGTACTTGTGACTCGTTTGAAAAAAATATATAAATGTTTTGGATGGGTTGGAGTCAATAAAAGGGCTATTGGTTAACTATTTTTATCTCGAGCTTTCAATTGTGTTTACAATTATTTATAAATTCAATTGTTTTTGTATTAAGAAACTTTTTAAAAATTATATTAAAATTTCAGAGAAACATTTATTAGATAAGAACATTTTTATATTAAATCTTTTTAAAATATGTTAGCAGCAATTTTATTAACCAAACTAATTTTATTTGGTGAGTTAACAAACAAAAATTTTTTTTCTGTCTAGTTCAACTTTGTAAGATATTTTGTATTTTTTGCAGCTCTTGATAATAATTGTAAACATAATTGAAAGCTCGAGATAAAAAATAGTTAACCAATGGCCCTTTTATTGACTCCAACCGATCCAAAACATTTATATATTTTTTCCAAACGAGTCACAAGTACTTCTTTTTTCTTACTATTATATATATCTCTTAAATATTGGGGAAATCTGCAAGAAAGACTCTAATGAGTATCAATTGTTTCGCCGAACGTTTTCGCCAAAGAGAATTAATTTGGCTTCTTCAGGGCTAAAAGAGAAGAAATTATAATTAGCTACCATTATTATCTATTTAAAAAACACTGGAGATCTTACCGTAACTTAGAATTGTAGAGTTAGGATGTTAAAAAAAACATAGCTAGTAACAACATAGTGGTTTTTTGTTACTATGTGAAAAAAGTTATCGTTGGAAATGTATGTTAGCTTTGAACTTGAAACGTAAAGGTGTACCCAAGGCTGACTGAAAAAACTAATGCAACTACATTTTTAATAGAATTAATTCTTTGAGCTGTCGGCAATAATTAAATTTCTGATTGTTGGATTCACATGTGAGGTTCTGTTTTACCAGAACGCATGCGCTGACATGTCAAAGTAGTTCTTATGATTCTTTATAATGTCGTTAAGGTTCATTGGTGTAACAAAATGAAGTTAATTTCCAGTGTAGGGTAATATTATTATTTAAGATTTTTCTTGATTAAATTTTTTTTAACAATATTAAACTTAATGTGGCTTGTAGATCAGCCCTAACAATTAATATTCTTTATTCTAAGATCAAAGATAAGACTTATATAGGTATGCTTAGTAACATTGTCTATAACATTCCATGTCTCTCGTGCAACAATTCCTACATCGGCCAAACCTCTCAATTATTGAAATCACGTATCAGACTACACAAAAGTGATTCTCGACTTCACCCTGACCGTTGTACATTAAGTAAACATGTCCATTCCAATGGTCATCTCATGGACTATACTAACACTACAATTCTCCACCGTGAGAACAATAAATCTAAAAGAGAGTTCATTGAAATGTCATATATTTTCCTTAACGATTTCTCCATCCATGTTAAAAGTGAAATTAAGAATCTAAGCGATATATACCACTTCTTACTTAAATCCGATACCAAGAACACTACAACATCACAGAGAACTAACTTGACAGATATATCCATTAACAAGTAACCTACTTAAATAATAATTTTCATTAATTAAAAAAGATAACATTGCCTTGCTTTTCTTAGATACATCTCAATAAGATATAATAATACATGAACAATATAATATAAAAAAAAATTTTAATTAAGAAAAATCTTAAATAATAATATTACCCTAAACTGAGAATGAACTTCATTTTGTTACACCAATGAACCTTAACGACATTATAAAGAATCATAAGAACTGCTTTGAAATGTCAGCGCATGCGTTCTGGGAAAACAGAACCTCACATGTGAACTTTCCAACAATCAGAAATTTAATTATTGCCGACAGCTCAAAAAATTAATTCTTTTAAATGTAGTTGCATTAGTTTTTTCGATCAGCCTTGGGTACACCTTTACGTGTCAAGTTCAAAGCTACCATACATTTGCAACGATAACTTTTTTCACATAGTAACAAAAAAACCACTATGTTGTTACTAGCTAAGTTTTTTCCTACATCCTAACATCCTACAATTCTAAGTTCCGGTAAGATCTCCAGTGTTTTTTAAATAGATAATATATGATAGCTAATTATAATTTCTTCTCTTTCAGCCCTGAAGAAGCCAAATTAATACTCTTTATCGAAAACGTTCGGCGAAACAATTGATACTCATTAGAATCTTTCTTGCAGATTTCCTGAATATATATAAAAAAATATATATAAGATATATAAATATTTAACTTATCATATATAAAAATTTAGATGAAGAATGCATTACACGCGTCCCGCAAGTCGGACGAATTTATCGCTTTACGGATATGTAGGTATATATAAAAATAGATTTTATAGTAGTTGATATCATAAGTTTATTTTACTAAAACAATAATATTATCAAAATGAAATTCTAATAAAAAAAAAACAACGAGAAAGTTAATAGGAATTTTTTTGTCTCCAAGTTGCAAGTGTATCAGGTTTTAGTTACGCATATAGATGGATATGTTCTTTAATCATTACAGAAATCAGTAAAATTTAAATTTTATATAGAATAATGGTATTTTTAAAGCCTAGAACTATTGTTTTGAAAATAATGGTGTCGTGAAAACTGTTGTTGCCGTAAATTTTTAGATATGTCCAACTGTTTTATATCCAAGATCCTTAAAATAAACACAAAAATGTGTACCTTGCCTTGTTAGAGTCTTAGCTTCATTATTCATAGTCTGTTGATGGGCTGTAAGAAGGACGTTTCTGGTAATAAATGGATCAATCGTATTCTGAGATCTTCCAGACCTGTAAGAACCTATCCATAATTTTGATGCCTTAAAATTTCTATCTATGGCATTTCTGAAATAAAAATATGTATATTTATTAGCTTATATTTGTATAATGGTAGTAGAAAAACGATTAGATAACATAAATGAAATAAACGTCGGTACAAAGTAGATTTTGCACGAAACAATATTTAAAAAGTTAACTATGTTTATATGGGATTAAGCCTAAATTGATTGTAATAAGAATTAAATTTTTAACTAATGTTCGATTTTCACTCTGAAAATCATTAACAAAAGGATTATTCTAAACAACAAGTTGTTTGTAGGTTATGTTTTTCAAAATTGATGGTCGACTTACTTGTTCATGATCCTGTAGGCAAGCTTATGGTTGAAAAAAACTGATAGTGGTATTTTTACGCTCAAAATACCAAATTCTTACAGTTTTGTGTGTGTTTTTTGTATTATAATTAGTGTAATGTATGTTTATCTAGATTATATGCTTGTGTATTGTGTGCTGCAAATGTATTGTGTATAATTTGTAGATGATGTGTCTCAGAATTTCTATTAATCCGCTATTGTTGGTATATTTTTGATAGTGACCCCTTCTTTTAATATTAGCAACCAAAGCCTGCTAAAATGTGCTAATAGATTTTCTACACATTTTTTTTCAGTAAGTAGGATGAGCTGATTCTTTAATTTTTCTCTTTTCATGTATGTTTCTTTCAAAATTATTGATGCATCTTTCCATTCTACTCTGTGCTCGTTATCCCAGGCATGTTTTCATATCTGAGATTTGTGGAAGTCTCTGTTCTTGATGTATGTTTCATGCTCGTTTATCCTGACACTGAGTGGTCTTGGAGTTTCCCTCACATAGAAATTGTTGAATTCACAGAGTATTTTATAAAGTATTGGTATGCTCTTCTTGACCAAAAGTTTAAGATTGCTGACAGGCCGGGTCAGCTCATCTTCTTTCTTGTTTATTTTCTGGATAAACTAATCCTTCCATTCTCTTCTATTTCTTGCTCTGTTTTTGACTTCAGCCCATCTTGATTCAATTTTTTCGTGTTTTCTTGTTGTAGTTTTTTTTCAGCTGTTGTCTGGCTATTGTTCTGAAGCTATTTTCTTATGGCATCTTAATGCAATTACTACTTTTAATGGGAATAAGTCGAAATTTAAGTTTAAAATAAGTTTATTTTTGACGTTTTGATTTCCGCGGAAATCATTCTGTTTATAAGATCGAGCAGGGTGCTTATGCATAGGATCAAGAATAGTTTCACCCTCTGGATCTTTTGCTTCTTCGATAGCTCGTGGACTGTATATTTATTTCTTCTGTAAGGTTAGTTGAAGGTAATGTCAGGCTCAATAATCTAACTGGCTTTCCTCCGAGGGCTGCTAAGTATTGTTTATTTAATAAAACTCACCACATCCCTAAGTCCCGATGTTGACACTACCGTGACTACAATACGTTCAAAGTTAGTTACTACTACATGATTTATTTACAACTCTCTTTCTCAACGTTCCCCTGCTCAATTTATCCCGTTCTTTTTGAGGTTATTTTCCAAGTGTTGATATGTATTGCAACGCTAATATCTAAACACTCTCGTGTCCTATAGTAGGCCTAACGTAGAGAAACATTATATTATTACAAATAAATATACCACTAAAGACACGAGGCCCTTTACAAATATCTGGTTAATATTTTGATATTAAACATATTGCCAACTCTAACAACTAAATCGAGAAGGCACTACATGTTACCTATATCCATCACACGGATATAAATATGGTTACGAATAAATCACAACTTAATTTAAAACACATCACATTTAACAAAGTTAATAACAATAACCTAATAGTCATTGAATCACTCTTTTCCCCCAATAGTACAAGTATTTCTACAACTTAATATTTAAAATATAATACTAAAAATACTAATAATACTAGTTTATGCATCGCAGTTTGATTAAGACTCAATCTTTATCTTAAAATTAGGTTGGTTCGAAGAAAAAGTGGTGGGGAAGATGGACATTCTGGCATCCTTAGTTTGTCTCTGGTCTAATGCTCCCTGGATGGGAGTCAGAGTAAATAGTTTGTGGTCACCCTTTGAACTCTTCCCTTTGGGTTCTCATAGTTTACTAATGTGCCATCGGTATTTTCATATTACCATGAGTCAAATAACTACCATTGACGTCGTGGCTCCAAAAGCAATTAATGATTGTCCAATGTGGAATTCTGATGGACGGCCACTGTGTACTGGTTCATCTCCCAGGGCCATTTCGTCTATGACTATATGATGTATTTCCTCCCCTTGAATGTTTACAATATCATCGGTGATTTTTATTTGTTTCCGACTGGGTCGCTCATCTTTTTCAGTAACGGTGGTAATAGGTGCATTTAAATACCCAACAAATACCGTTTCTACTTCTTTGCTGGTTGTGAGTAGTGTGACATTTCTTGTCTGGGCTATGCAATTTGGTGACAGTTTCAGGAAGCTAGTCCTCTCGTTGATCTGCTCCGTTCTGGATAAGTCACATATGATGGATATGTGAATAGTGTTAAGCATTATAACTAACCATAAATTGGGAATGCTCATCTTTTCCCATTGAGCATCTTTCACTGAGTAATGGATGACAGGACAAGTGCTGTTTTTGATTCGATTGTAGAGCTTATCTAATATAGAGTAAGGTCTAGTATCCATGTTAATTACAGCACGCCATTTGCGTTTTCCTTAATCGTATACATTTTTCTCTATCTTACATGGATTGTATCGAAGTAAAGGAGTGTATTATAATCGACCATTAGTAGATTCCTTCGGGCAGGCAACGCCAAGACTAGGTTCCCCCCCATTTTCAGCAGTGCAGCCGTAATCTTTAAATTTGGTATTTGTTCTGACTCGTTGCTATTGTCATCAGAGTGACCAATCACGACGCAGATTGTCACTCTGGCCGGCCAATCACAAACAGCGTTATTAACTGCGTTGTCATTGGCCTCCCGGCGGAAGATTGCTGCGAAATTGCAAACACGAAGTGTATAAAAAGGCAGCACGTCTTCTGATCGGGATCTAGTCGTCTTACACTACTAGCCCCGCTAGAATTTGATGGCCGAGTGTGCCATTTGAAAATTCAACGTCTATTATTATTACCCAAGATTGAACCTTTGTGAAGATTTGTTTATTTGACTACGAAGCATTCAGTAGAAGGTGTAGGAGCCGGAGTAGCGACTGTTGGTCATTCTTTCGTCGAGGTGAAGAAAGATAAGAACTTCACGTGAAGTGTGGTTTGGGTACACACCATTACCACGAGGTAAGAATGGAATCGAGAAACCTTCGATCCTCCTCTAAAGCAGCGGTCGCAGACCATCCAGATATAGAGAATACCTCCATGGATGCTACGGCCGTAAATGGCGTCCAACACATATAAGAACCCCACAACTCAGATTTGGCATCAGTTTTATCAACTTTGATCCAAGCAGTAACAGCACTAACCCTAGTGCAGACCCAGGACAAACCAAAAATAGAACTTCCACAACCGAAATGGACCCCTTCACCACCCCAATACTCTGGCAATCATACCGAAAACCTTCAAGAATTCGTAAACGAAATTATAGACCACATGAGCAATATGAATATCGACACAAAACATTGGATAGCCTACATCCTAGCGAAATCATTAATAGCAGAGGCAGATCAGTGGGCACAGAGCCAATTCACGACTAGTCGGAACTAAGACACGTTCCGGAATAGGCTGACCGATCACTTCAACAACACAATGAAAGGATCGTCACTAATGTCTAAGCTATACGGATATTATCAGAAATATCAGCCAATAGCAGAGTTTATTTCGACAAAGATGCCTCTTTGGACCCGAAGTCTGGAGTGCCACAAGGAGCAGTACTGTCATCTTTTACTGTACACAATATATACAGCAGATATACCTAGAACACCAGGTACATTACTAAGCCTCTATGCCGACGACACAGCGATAGCGGCCAAACATAGAAACGTAGACATAGCGGTAAACAACTTACAAACAGCGCTAGATGACATAGAAGAATGGAGCTTAAAATGGAAAATCGCTGTAAACTCCGAAAAGACACAAGATGTACTTTTTAAAAAGAGGCACCAATAACCAGAAGAACAAGTGACTGTGCAAAACAATCCCATCGAGTGGAAAAGCGAAGCAAAATACCTCGGAGTAATCATGGACAAAGGCTTAACGTTTAGTAAATACGTAGACACTACAATACAAAAAGCCAACATGGCAAAAGCATCAATAAGAGGCCTATACAGCGTTCCACGTTAAGAAAATAACATTAGGCTTATGGAGATCAGTGTTGCCAAAACTCTCAAGCATACGGTTTACTAGATTGTCGATATATTTTTCGAATTTCCATTTTCAATTAACATTTAACTGTAAAGTCAGAATAACAACTGAAGAACCACAAAGCACAAAGCCTTATTATCATTATGTAATCTCAGAGAACGACATAAAATCGCTGACATACGCACACCGTATTATTTTAAGTTGCAATTAGTAATTAGATATATGCATTCCAAGCGGTCCGTTTATTTGCTTTTAAATCTTTAATAGCCGGCAAAGTGCATGATTTAACTAAGCAATATTTTCTACTGATTTCTATGATTCATGGTATATGATATTCTTACCGAAAAACAAATAAACTGTCGTTACTATAATTAAAATAAGATAAAATAAAATTATCTTTTGTAAATAGATACTATTTATTTAATTAAAATCATTTTCCCTACTTTTCATCTCTTGTTTCGAATGGGCACTTTTGGTCAATCACGTTAAAAAAACATTAATTTAATTCATGTCTGTGAAAACGAAAATACAAATTATACAACCCTGAATCGTGCTTGTGTTCATCGTGGCATCGCTGCGCTTCTATCGTCCATAAGAAATACATGGCCCTATCTCCGCAATGTTATTTTCTTAACGTGAAACGCTCTATAGCAGGAAGAAAAAACAAACTTAGAATGAAAACTAAAATAAGATTAATAAATAGTATAATTCTGCATATACTAACATATGCATCTCTCGCATGGGGACACATATGTAACACAACAAAAAAGAAAATACAACCGGCACATAACAGCAGAATAAGAGAAGCAACGTACCGAGATACGTTGCAGAAAGATTCCTCTTCAGATAATTGCAACACATTAGAGTGACTGATATAATGAAGGAAAAAGCAAGGACAAAATTCACGGAGATAGAGAACCATCCAAGTTACATATTGCGAGAGATCATGAGGTACGACGCTTTACACAGATGGAATCACAAAAGACCCAAACAACAAATAGTAGAATAAATTCTTTGAGGAAGACAGGTTGCCTTATACCTATCTCAGATCGTGCCGAACTGGCACAGAATTCCGCTGGTTCACTGACGGTTAGGAGTGAATAAAAGGCCCTAGTTACTCGGTGGCCGAGTCGAACTCGCACTTCGCTGTTAGAAACCTTCTCGCTGGAAATAATTAACGTCTTTACAGGACAAAAGATAGTTTCCACGGAAGGTAACGTGCGAGGTGTAGCACCAACATCAGAGTCGCCACTCCGACGGTGTTCTTACACACCTTGTGGGTTGTGTGCTCGACCACACGTCGAAAGGTAAAGGGCTGGCATCTCTGTGAAATCTAAGGCGTACACCGCAATTAGAACACTCATATTCAATACATTTAAGAAAATAATACACCGTCAAGTAAGAAACTATCGAACTGTTAAATTATTCTACATTGTCAGTGGGATTTTGAGGACTACAGAGCCACCAGTGATTTTCACGTCTAGTGTGGTTCGGGTAGACACCATTACCACGAGGTAAGGATGGAAACGAGAAACCTTCGATTCTCCTCTAGAGAGGCGGTCGCAGACTCCTCACGTACCTCCGTGGATGAAGTACTACATAACTGTTATGCATTTGTCATCAGTATTGGCTTCGGTCTCGATTATGGGCTGTGTTCATATTTCTACACCATGAGGTAGGACATGCCTTGCTGTTTCTATCGCCTTTGCGATTTGTCCTGGCTTCAATATATCTATAAAATGCCCGGGTTGTACTGTTAATTCAATATCCCTTCATATATTTGTATGTATTCTTGTATAAATTCAATTACTTGTTAAGTAATCGTTTGTATTTTAAGTCTAACGTATTCTTTCTCTCATGTTTATTTTCTCCGTTATGGCGTTAAGCCGTTGAGACATTGCTTGCATCGTTTTTGGTGAGTGTTGTAACTTACAACAGTTAAAAATATTTTTAATGAAATGTACATTATTTTTCAACTGCCCGTATGTTGTCTGCTATGTCTATATCGCCTTTTGACCTGTTAAAAACGCAGATACTTCGCCCGCTACGCCTCGAGGAGAACACATTTTTAGTCAGTCACCAACTAACAGCAGTCGAGTGCGTACCGTATGGGGTTTTATTTTCGTTTACGCAATGACGCTCTAAAAATTGTATTACCAGCCTCCGTAGATAAGGAATTTTGTTTAATGCTACTGTACTGTGTGTAATAGAATTTTGTAGTATACCAACGTTGTAGTTATTTATCATAATTAGTGAACCAGCCCTGGAAAAGCAGTAAAGTCTAAATTAAGTTTAGCTACGAACATAATACCTGTTCGTACTCTAATTGTATATTAGCAAGGTTCAATGGCTAAGCTTTATACAGTGAGTGCATCTTGAAATCTGTTAAGGTGTTTGTTTATCCTCATTTCTATAGTTAATCGATGCTATTGTTTCTAACATAATCTTTGTCTGGTGTTGTGCTCCTTGTATTAGTTCCCTTTGATTTTTGTCGATTGACTCCTATATGCTTTATCGTTCACTCCATAGAGAGATATTAGTACAGTTTCTAATACTTCTCTCTTTTTCCTTCGTTTTATTTCGATTAACAGTAATTCACTTATTATTTCTGCTCTTCCTTTTTTTCATTCAATAATTTATCTACTATGACATCACAATTTATGTTGGTAGTTTGACACATGTCATGTAATCCTTGTATCATTGTTGTGTCATTTTTTTGTCCTCTTAAATTCTGCGTTTCTCCAGTTGTACCTTTAATCTAAAGGTTCCCCTGTCTATCACAAAATCTCCTAATGTTTTAAGTAAATAATTCTGGTTCGGGTTTGTATATTTTGTATAATTCTACGTTAGAGGGTCCTAATAATGTTCAAAAATTAATGCTACTAATACTTTTTTCCACCGTTTCGCCGGACTAATTTTCGGTTTTGCTTGGTTTTCTTCTTCGATTCTTATTAATTTATGTATCGGTCTCTTTATTAGTTTCCCGTTCGCCCTTTTTAGTGTAAAAACTCTTGTCAGTCCCACAGAGCCTGTGTGAGTGTCGACTACTCTTATTAACAATCATTTTTCTGGAGATGTTTCTTCTTCTTTTAATATGACAAATATGACACAAATTCTGTTGTGTCTTCTGCCATTTGTTTCTGTGTTGGAGTTGGTGTAAGTATTCCTGTCTCCATATATTTCAAAAATCCCTCTTGATTTTCTCTAATAGTCTCCATGGTTAGATAGGTTATTAATTTCTGGGTCCTCTGTAGCAGTACATAATGGTCTTGAGTTCATACAAGCTTCGCACAGTATTTGTGCTAATACTGTGCTTAATTCTCCGTATGTTAGCACTGTTTCTCCTATAACTCGATTATTTGTTTCATGTGGTGTTTCATTATTCGTACGGCACTTTCTTATATTCCTTTGAAGTGTGGTGCTTATGCGGGTATGACATGCCATTTTGTACAAGTGTAACCATAGTTTGTTGTATCTCGTCGGTCATTTGTTTTTTTCTCGTTTCCTAATATATTGGTAGCTCCTATAAATGTTATTCCATTGTCGCTGTATATGTTGCTGCATTGTCCTCGTCATACTGTGAGTCTTTTAAATGCTGCGATAAAGTATCAGTGGCCATATCACTTACGACCTTAAGGTGTACAACACGAATATCGCAATTTAATCCTTGTAACTTTTGTGTCCTTTGCCTTTTGTAGTACTTATTCGTATTGGTCCCGCGTAATCTACCCCTGTGTTTATAAATGGATGTGTTGGGCAAACTCTCTGTTTGGACAAGTCTCCCATGAATTGATATGCAGATTTTTCTTTGTTACGTTAAGATTTTACGCAGTTGTTAATTCTTGCTTTTACGGTTCTTCTACTATTAATTATCCAGTATTTCCTTCTTATGCAGTGTAATATCTGTTTCAGTTCACTATGTAAGTTTATTGTGTGGCTCTCATTAATTATTAGTTGGGTCAGTGTACCCTTATTTGATAGTATTATAGGATTTTTCTCTGAGTAATTAAGTTCTGTATGCCTTATCCTTCTGGTCACCATTAGTACTTCTTGTTGATCTAGATATGGTACCAAGTTTAAAAGTTTGCTACCTGTATTTACTTGACGTTTATTCCTGAGTTTACGTATTTATTGCCTAAAATGAATGAGTTGCGTGTATTTTATTACTCTAAGCAACGTTTTCCCTAATTATTGGACGGTTAGCTTCTTTGATCTGTCGTTCTTTTTTCTGTAGTTGTTTGCAAATCTTATACAGTACGACAGTACTCTTTTCATCCGTTCCAAGTTCAAACATTTTTCACATATATCTTCTTCGTTTGTTGATGTGTTTACTGATATTTTTGTTTAAATCTCTTCTTCTTCATTTTAAGAGTGTCTACGGTTATTAGAGTAATTGTCTGTTTGTTTGTTAACCATGTAGGTTCACTCCACCATAAATCCAACTTTACTAGAACTGGTGCATCTATCTCACTGGATATAATATCCACTGGGTTGTCTTTTGTGTCAGCTTTGTACCATTTTTCAGGTACTATAAGGGTTTTTACTTCTTCTACTCCGTTTGCAACGACCATTTTTCATCTCTTTGTTGATCGTTTTATCCATGCGAGTATAACGGTCGAGTCTGACCATGCGTATACTTCAATGTCTTTTCTGTTTATAGCTTGTATAGTTTTCTTCATTAATTGTGCTAGCAGTAACGCTGCACATAATTCTAATCTCAGTAGCGTCGTTTTCCCTTTCAGTGGGGCTACTTTGGATTTGGCTATCACTAGTCTTGATTTGATTTCAAATTTTAATACTCTAGAATAGATTATTGCTCTATATTCTTTTAGGGACGCATCTGCGAACCAATGTAATTCTATTCTATTTTCGGTGTTTACGTTAATAAATGGGGAAATGGCAAAAAGGGAATATGTAGAAAGAGGAAGTCATGGCTGCGAAATATTCGAGACTGGACAAACATGACTGTAGACGAATTATTCTACGTTGCAAAAGATAGAGAAACTTTTAGAAATGTAGTCGCCAACCTCCCTTAATGGAGACGGCATAGGAAGAATAAGAAGACGTAAATAAATCTGGGTATTATTATTTCTTCCAGCTTTGTTAGGCGCTCTTAGTATTCTTACCATCGTTTTTGATGGACGTTAGTTAGTTCATTGTCCCAACCAGTTTTCTGTTCCCACAATTCTTGGATAATGATTTTGGCTTGCAATAATGCTGGTGCTATCCATCCTAGTGGATCATATAGTTTGGCTACTTCTGACAGTATATATCGTTTTATTTTCTTTGTCGTTGTCAGTTCTACTTGGAACCTGATCGTAACCTCTTTCGGTTCCATCAATTTATCTTCATTACTTAGACACTTTCATAGTGTAAATCCAACTTTTTTAAATAAGTGTTAAGCTCTTCCTGAGCTTCTTCTGCTTTTTTTATAGCCTCAGCGCCTGCTAATATGTCATCTACATACATATTTTCTCTTATTATTTTTGCAGCCTTGGGAAATTCCGTCCCCTCGTCTTGTTGCAATTTTTGTACTGTCTTAGTGTTAAAAAGGGTGCTGCAGCAGTGCCATATGTAACAGTCGTTAATTGGTATTCTCTGATTAGTTTACTTACGTCTTGTCCCCTTTGCCATCTTTATTTGATGAAACATATTTTCAAAATTCGCAGAGTATGCTATTCTGTTAGATTTCCATCTTAAAAGAATGTTCGTAAGGTTCTGTTGCAGTTTTGGTCCTGTGTATAATGTTATTAAGACTCAGTGCTGTTGAGCTTTTGCTTGATGCGTCAAACACCGCTCTTACTTTGGTCGCTGTACTATATTTTCTTTTATTTTCATATGACCTTCTTTTTCATCATCATCATCATCATCATCATCATCATCATCATTATCATCACTGGCTCGACAACTCTTTTTGGGTCTTGGCCTGTTCCAGAATTCTTCTCCATTCTGATCTGTGTCGTGCTTTTTTTCTCCAGTTTTTTATTTTTAAGGTTGTTATATCATTTTCTATTTGTTCTAAGTATCTCAGCTTCGGTCTTCCTCTTGTTCTTTTTCCTACTGGCATCTGTTTGAATATTTTGTTTGGTACTTCGCCTTCTTCCATTCTTTCTACATGTCCTATCCAACGCAGCCGTCCTATTTTAGTGAATGTTATAATATCCGGATCCTGGTATATTTTGTATAGTTCAGGGTTTTCAGGGGTATTAGGGTTTTATATATTTGGCATTTTGTTGTTCTTGCGACGTTAACTAATCTTAGTTGCCTAATTAAGCCATGGTAACATTTATTTGCAATAAATATTCGCTTCTTCACTTCCTTCTCAACGTTATTATCAGACGTGACTAGGGATCCCAAGTATATAAAGTTTTTTACCCCCTCAATGTAGTATTCTCCTATTGTTATATTTTGTGGCTGCCTTATTTCTGCGTTTTTACTTACCTGCATATATTTTGTTTTGGTCTTATTGATTTTAAGACCACTATTTTGCGCAGCTCGTTCTATTTGGTTGTGTGCCTCTATCATTTCTCTTCTTGATCTTGCGATTATGTCAACATCATCTGCAAATGCTAGTATTTGCACGCTTTTATTAATTATTGTTTCTCGTGTATTTACTGTTGTGTCCCTCAATATTTTCTCGAGTACGATGTTGAACAAGATGCATGATAGATCGTCTCCCTGGTGTAGTCCCTTTTTCACATCTATTGTTTCCGTTAATTCATTTTTTATCCGGATTCTATTTTCTACTTTTACAGATTCTTTTATCAGTTCTATTAGTAGTGTTGGTATATTAAATTCTTTCATTGCTTTTATTAAAAATTCTCGGTTTATATTGTCATATGCTCTTTCAAAGTCTATGAAGAGATGATGTGTGTCGATATTATATTCACTTGTTTTTTCGAGGATCTGTCGCAGTAAACATATATCTGGTCTATTGTTGTCTTCTGTCTACAGAAGCCACTTTGGTATTTGCCAACAGCGTGATTCCACGGTAGTTTCTGCATTCTAACCGATTTCCTTTTTTATGTAATGGTACAATAATTTCCCTTCTTTTTCATCATCATCATTATCACGCAACCTCTTCTGTCCACTGCTGGACATAGGTCTCTCCCATTTTTCGCCACTCTTCACGGTTCTGTGCTGCTTGTTACCATTTCTTGGACATTCGTCTAATGTCGTCCATCCAGCGTGTTGGTGGTCGTCCTCTGCTGTGTTTGTCTTCTCGTGAGCGCCAGTCAATTAGTTTTCTGGTCCATCTTGCGTCTTTCAGTCTCGCTATGTGACCTGCCAATTCCATTTCAGCTTGGCTATACGTTCGACGACATCACTGATACCTATTCTTTTCCTTAAGTCTTGATTCCTTATTTTGTCTTTTTTGTCACGCCGAGAATTGATCTTTCCATGCGCCTTTGTGCCACTCGCATTTTTAGTGCTGTTGTTTTTGTGAGCGTGAGAGTTTCTGCTCCGTATGTCATAATAGGAAGAACGCATTGGTCAAATGTCTTCCGTTTCATAGATATCGGTATGTTGCTCTTAAAGATGTCTCTTAGTGAACCATACGCCGCCCAAGCAAGTGTTATTCGTCGTTGAAATTCGCAGGTCTGGTTGTCCTTGCCTATTCTGATTTTATGACCAAGATATATGTACTTTTCTGTCAATTCTACCACTTGATTTTGGATGATTAGGTGTTCGCTGGGAACTGAATTTGTCATAAATTTGATCTTACTGATGTTCATTTTTAGACCTATTGTTGAAGATACGTTTTCTAATTCTTGTACCATTTGTTGTGCTTCACCCAGATCTTCGGTAATAAGTACTATGTCGTCGGTAAAACGCAGATGATTGAGCATTTCTTCATTTATTTTTATTCCTCTATTTTCCCACTTTAGCATTTTAAAGGCGTATTCGAGGACCGTTATAAATAATTTAGGTAAGAGAGTGTCGCCGTGTCTCAGACATCGCTTGATATGAATTTCTTTGGTGGTATCATGTAGTTTTGTGAGGCGGTAATCTATTCTACTATTGTTCAGAGCAGTTATAATGCTGTCTAATTCCACAGTGTCGAAGGCTTTGTGAAAGTCTACGAAGATAAGTACCAGTGGTCTATTATATTCTAGCGACTTCTTTTTCATAGTTTTTCATAAACTCTATAGCTCATCTCTAGTTTTTTATCTTTTATAAATGTTTTCTCTAATTGCATTAGTCTTGCAAATGCCTATTGCCTCGTTTCTCCTAGTTTCTCTGTGTTTTCTTTAATGGTATTTTTACTTCATATTTTTCTTCGTTATCTCTCTTGACTGTTTGCTTATAGTATTTTTCACATTCTTGTTCTTCAACCAAAAGTTTGCTTTCGTGTTCTACTTCTTTCAGTTCCCTAATTTTTTTATTTGTGTATCCATTTCCTGTCTGGATATCTTACACTGCACACTCGTGATCTTCTTGTGCAATTCCTGGCAATATCCATCCTGGTTTTGTATTTTGCATATAAGTAGCCCGTTACTCATTCGGTGCATACCCTCCATTAAAATTCTACTGTAACTGTACTGTTACATCTAGTAATATGTTGATTTTCCAAACTGTTGGTATTGGGAGTCTGCTAATAAGACGTGTCTTTCATTTAGTGTCTTTAACTGTATTTCTTGTTCCGGTAGGTCTTTGGTTATTTTCGGTAGCACCAATACTTCCGTTTTCATCTCAAAGTTCATCTAGAAGTATGTTTTAATTAGTAGCTTTATGCTCCAGTACGATGGTTTTTCTCCTGTCTAACTGATTCGTGAGATTGTTGCCTTGATTGGTTTCCTTTGTATTCCCAGCTTTATTATTATTATCCAGATTAAACCATACGGCTCACACTCCCTCTAAGGGGAAAATTCACTCATCCCAGATACCTAAAGTATCAAAAGGATTGAGCTCTGGTGGGACTCTTTCCGTGTTATCGAGCCCTAGGTGACTTGGTATGTTGAAGTATCCCCCAAAAATTTTCGTACACATCTGGACGTCGCGAGGAGTACGGCTTGTTGCATGGTCTTATAGAGATGTTCATTTATACCCAGCTGTTTTATGTTCTCTAGGAGGGTTTTGGGAATAACACCAGTAGTAGATAAAATAATAGGTACTGTCTGAGTACTTTCCATTCTCCATTGTCTCCTGATTTGTATTTCTAGATCTCTGTACTTGGCGATCTTTTCGTTGTATTTAACACGTAAATTATTGGTGTTGGGTATCGCCACATCAATAAGTGTTGTCTGCCTAGTAATTTTATTAACTAGTATGAGATCCGGTCTATTACGCGTCACTGGTTGGTCTGTAAGCACAGTGCGGTCCCAGTATAGCTTGTAGTTGTCATTTTCAAGCATTCTGTCAGGGACGTATTGATAATAAGGAAGATGGTCGGTTTGGAGACGTCCCAGTTTGTCAGCTAGTTCTTGGTCGATAATCTTTCCTACTGAGTCCGGTTCTTTATGGCGTTCTTTATAATCAGTACCGACAAATGCCTGGCAGCCACCGGCAAGATGTTGGATGGTTTCTTGGGCTTGGTAACCATATCTGCATTTGTCATTTTGGACTTAAGGATCTTTAACAATATATTTCAGGTAATTTTTAGTTGGTATAACCTGATCCTGAATGGCAAGTAGGAAACCCTCAGTCTCGGGAAATATCTTTCCTGATGTCAACCAATAGTTCGACGCTGTATTGTCGACATATTCTTGGCCGATCTCATTGAGATGTCGCCCATGCAGAGGTTTACTCATCCAGGTGCGCATTTTTTCTTGCTGAGTCAGGTTGTTTATGCGCATTTCTTGTTCCCTCAGTTTAAGCGGCGTTGTATCATCTACTGCACAAATGTCTCAGCCTGTACCTGAAAATAAGTTCTTAAATTAGCAATTTGTTTATCCAATTGCTCACCTATATCCATAAGTCCTCTTCCCCTTGAGCCCGCGGTAATGTTGTTCTCTCTACTGCGCTGCATGGATGATATTTTTGCGCTTTTGTGAGAAGTGTTCTTACTTTCCGCTGAAGACCCTCTATATCCGTTTTTGACCACTTTATAATACCAAATGAGTAGCTAAGCGCGGAACAAGCGTACGTATTTATTGCCTTAAACAAATTTTTACTATTAAGATATGACCGATTTAGTTGTCTTACTCTTCGCACGAACTCCGAAGTTAGTTCAGTTTTCATTTGTTTATGGTCAATTTTCCGCGCTTGTTTTACTCCGAGATATTTGTACATATCATTTTCACTCATTGCCTCGATGTTTTGGCCATCTTGCATATCGAAACCTCCGGGCTGAACCTTTCCTCTGACTATATTTTGTATACGACACTTGTCTAGTCCAAAATGAATACTGATATCATTTGAGAAATTTTCTACAGTTTTTAGCATCTCATCTAGGTGGTTTCGAGTGGAAGCCATTAATTTTAAATCATCCATATACAACAGATGATTAAGCTTTGCTACAACAGTGTTGTTATTTTTGATGCTAAATCCTGAGTCAGTAGAGTTCAGCAGCTGAGATAGTGAGTTCATCGCTAGGCAGAACCAAAGTGGACTCAACGAGTCCCCCTGGAAAAGTCCCCGGTTAATAGGGATATCTTCAGTTTCGATATTAATTTCACCAGGTATTTGAAGGTGAATTTTAGTCTTCCACTCTGCCATTATGTGCTTCAAAAAGGTCACGAGATTATCATCGACTTTATATATTTTCAATATATCTATAAGCCATTCATGCGGCACTGAATCAAAAGCCTTCTTGTAGTCAATGAAGGCAGTAAAAAGGTGTCTTTTTTTGGTGTATGCCTGGTTAGAAATGACTGAGTCGATAATAAGTTGTTCTTTGCAGCACATGGAGCCTTTAGCGCATCCTTTCTGTTGAGGCTCTATGATATTGTTTAGAGCACAGTGTTGGTAGATACGCCGGGCCACACAGGATGTGACCAATTTGTACAAAGTTGGAAGACAACGGTAATTGGGCGGTACTTGGCTGGATCTTGGGTGTTATTTTGATCCTTCAGTATTAGATAAGTGGTTCCCTGGGTAAGAAATGATGGTATTTCCTGTGAATTAGAAATAATATTATTAATAAATACTGTTAAAAGCTCATGAACACTCCAAAACTTCTTTAGCTAGAAGTTTTGAACTCCGTCTGGTCCAGGAGATTTCCAGTTATGAAGCTCTTTAATAATGTTCGAGACTTCTTCAGTGGTGAAAGGCTCGTAAGGAATATTCCTGTAGTGTTGACAGTTGTTCGTCGTGTCTTCAATCCATCCAGCATTGTTGTTACGAGTAGCTGGCGTCGAAAGTGGGTTTCCCCAAAACTCATGAATTTCTTCTTGGCTTGGGTAGGATTTATTATTTGCATTTTCTACAGTTGAATTAAGTTTCCTATAGACAGCCTTCTCTGCTTGCTCAAAAAGTATATTGTCGCATTTTCGGTTGTTACTAACCTTGTATCTCCTCAGGCGGCCTGAGTAAACAGATAGTTTTGTTTTAATGTGTCCAGGCATTGTTGAGGTGTGTTGTTTTCTGGATCATGTCGTGAATGTCTTAGAGTGTTAAATAAAATTTCTGCAGCTCTTTTGATGATTTTTCTACTTCTTACTCCTCTTATGTATTCTGTCATTTGTCCAATGTCCCTACGCAGTAATTCAATCTTCCCCAGCAGTCGTTTTTCCCAGGGTGCTATTCTGTTACCATTCCTTCCGATGTTGGTACTCCGTCGTGTTCTGGTATTATTATTATTATTATTATTATACATAAGCGAGGGCAGAGGAACTAAGTCCCTGTTATGCCCAAAAACAAAGAAATTTCATTAATAACCTACTAGCAAAAAAAAACAAAAATTACAAATAAAAGAAATAAAATTACAATTTTTGGTTTAAAAGAAAAACAATATTTTAACTATAATGTAAAACGGTCAAGTCTGTTTTTGAACGAGTTGGTAGAGGGAGCAGAGACAATGTTATCGTTAAGGTTATTCCAGCACTCAAAACTCTATTTGGTAAAAAGTTCTGCCTTGATCTTGTAGAAAAATTTTCTTTCTTCAGGTTGAACTGATGACCTTTGAGGCGCTCATCTTGATTAATGGTAAACATTTCATCGTGATTTCCAAAATTGAATTTTAGTATTTTTAAAGTTGTAATTAAGTCTCCACGTTGTCGGCGAAGTTCAAAAGAAGTTAGGTTAGCCATACTAAGCATTTCTGCATAAGAAGGTCTTCTCGGTCCCAAAGAAATTCGAGTGGCTTTTCTTTGGACATTTTTCAACATAGTTTTGTCTCGAACCAGATCAGGATACCACGTTGGTCCAGCGTATTCAAGTATGGGTCTTACGTACAGAGTATAAAGTTTACAGAATGATTGCATTGAAACTCTCGAAAAACACCTCCAAATAAGATACAGTCTGGAGTTCGCACGTTTACAAATAGAGGTAATATGGTCGGACCAAGTTAGGCTGCTGTTTATGATAACACCAAGATCGTTATACGAAAACACAGACTCTAATGGCTGCCCGTTAACAAAGTACGGCACAAGTGGGTTATTTTTACCAATTCGAAGCATTACACATTTTTTCACGTTTAAGGGTAGTAACCAGTGGGAACACCAAGTTAAAATAGAGTCCAAGTCCATTTGCAGGGTTAGCTGGTTTGTGATTGGATTGGCATATATTTTTGTGTCATCAGCGTAGAACGATATTTTACTTGAGACATAATAAGGAACATCGCTGTCTGTTGTAAACCGTAAACAGCAGAGGTCCTAGGACGGAACCCCGAGGCACTCCACTTTCCACTAACTTGTCCTGTGAGAAAGATTCGCCAACTTTAACTTTGTAATATCGATCTGTCAGAAAATCATCTATCCAACGAAGTAAAGTACTGCGAACTCCGAAATGTTCTAGCTTATGTAGAAGTCTGCGCTTAGGTACACGGCCAAAGGCTCTAGAGAAATCTAGATAAACAACGTTGATCGGCTGCGAACTGTTAAGGGGTGACGTCCAGTCGTTAACACAATGTAAGAGATTGGTTAGAGTAGAGCTACCAGAGACAAATCCATGTTGTTGTGTTGGAATAACATGTTCCTGGAGAAGGAATCTGGTCATCTCCTCGGAGATAATGGCTTCCATAACTTTGGCAACTACTGCAACTAACTTTGGCAGCAAGCTAATCGGACGATAATTGTTGGGGTCGAGTTTGTTGCCTTTTTTAAAAATAGGGGTAGCGGAAGCTAATTTCCAACTAAGGGGTAAGGAGTTCTGGATGAAAGAAGTTTGCATCATTAACGTTAAGGTTATTGCAAGCGTGTCTGCGCACCTTTTTAACAGTTTTGGTGTTAAACCATCTAAACCGGGTGAAGCGGCTGTGCGAAGTTTAAATAAGTGTTGTTTGACATGATCCACTGTGAATTCAACTTGCTGTAAGGATGCGCCGACACGATTACAGTTAATAGCAGGTAGATAACCATCATTCGATTCTTTAGTAAAAACCCGTGAAAATGCTAAAGAGAGAGTTTCGGAAGATTCTTTGTGTAATTGGATTTTTGAAGTAGAGGAATGGAAACTTTAGACGTCATGGAGGAACGTATGTATTTGTAGACTTTTTTAATGTTACCGCTTTCAATAACATTTACTTCAAAATTTTGTCTTAGGGTTTTTAGAGACGTTTTTAAGTTATTTGAATATCTGCGGTGGCTTTGGAAATCACTAAGAAGCCTGGTGTGTTTAAATTTTCGCCATAGATGTCGTTTGTGATTAATTTGTTTAATTGCTGTTCAATTTATCCAGGGTTTAAGGTTGTTTTTATAACTCTTACGGAAAGTGGTATTTGTAGAAATTATATTGTGGACTTTATTGAGAAATGCAGTCCACATTAATGAGGGGTCATTTAAGTTTGCAAAAAATAAATGCCAGTCGATTTGAGAGAGTTCAATGTCCACTTCAGAAAAGTCGGTAGTAGCATATGTTACAATATTATTTTTGCGGGGTAATATTTGTATTTGTAAAGCTTTGTCGCAGCGTCTTCTATAATAAACGAGGATTGCAATCCTTGGTCTATTAAATGCTCTTATTATATGCACTATCGCACTTTATACGCACTATCGCAGTGCCAACTATGGCTTCCGTGTTTTGGTGGCTTGCACAGTTTACCGATTTCTGTCCTTGTTGATATGTGTTGCCATGTCTATACCCATTATTCTCTTAGGTACATTCTCGTGTTCCATTATTCGGCCATCTTTCATGGCCCGAATAACCATTTCCTCCCCTGTTTTTATCAGGGTAATCTCCGTTTTCTCTGTTGTTCGTGTTTCTTTCATAATCCGAACTTCCGTAGTCTCTCCCGTTTATTTAAGGGATTTTTAATTCCTTCATTCATTTGGGTTTCTTCTGTTACCCAAAAAACTAGTTTCAAAATGTAACAGTGTGTGGGTTCTCCACTACACTGTTTTTATCTATATAATAATAATATAATAATAATGTTTATTGAAAGAAAGAAAGCTGTACTTCTCGCGATGTCCAGATGTGTAGGAAAATTTTTGGGAGATACTCCAGCAAACCAAGTCACCTAGGGCTCGATAACACGGAAAGAGTCCCACCAGAGCTCAATCCTTTTAATACCGTAGGTATCTGGGATGAGTGTATTTTCCCCTTAGAGGGAGTGTGAGCCGTATGGCTAAATCTGGATGTTTATTGATTTCAATATACAAGAAAAAAGTATAATTAGTAGTTTTTTTACATACATATTAAATTTACATTTGTCACTCAAAAATTTTACTCATTACCCGTTAAAACCTATTGGTCGAATACGGGAATAGTGTGTGACATTTAATTATATTTATTTATGTATGTGTATAATAATCTTAAAACATTGTGTAGTATGTATATTATATGTATTTAAGTTTTTTATATTTATACGAATGAATATAAAAAATCACTCTACTGCAAATATTCTTCTTTTTTTTTTTAATTTTGATTAATCTTATTTAGTCAGATCGAAAAGTGTATGCACAAACATACGATCTAGACTTAACACATACTTTTTAAATATAGATTTTACCATATTTATTGAATTAAGAGTATTAATTTTATACATGTTGGGCAAGTGATTAAATATTTTTGGAGCAAGATACATAGCAGATCTCTGTCCTATTGATTTTTTGATATTTCCCAATTGAACATGTTGATTGGTTTTAGTGCAAGTCTCGTAGTGATGAGGTAAGGTACGCAGAATATGCTTATGATTGTATGTGTACAGTAGCAGGGAATACATATAAAGTTGCCTCGTATCGATTACGTTAGTATCACAGAATAATAAATGAGAGGAGTGTGTCATTTTTTATTAATTATTATTTTTAATATTTTTTTTTGTAATATGTCGACTTTCTTTAAATAAGTCTTTTGTACACCGCCCCACCCAAGAATTCCATATCTAATTCTAGACTCAACTAGTGCGTAATATAATATTTTTAAATATTTTAAATCTATTTTAGATTTGAGAAATTTAAACTTTGGAACTAAAGCCCTTAAACACTTTGTTATTTCATCTATCTGGGCATCCCATCTTAAATGATAATCGATTTTTATTCCAAGATATTCTATAGTGTTATTTGATTTTATAATTACGTTTTCCTTCTTGTTGTTAATTGTTATAGAAGTATAAGAAGGTAGTGTTACTTTGTGACTGCAAAAGGGAACAAAAAACGTTTTTTCATAATTAATGGTTAAACCCTTATAATTAAACCATTTTATTAGTCTGAGCATATCAAGCTTAATTTTATTCTTTAAATGTTCCCAATTGTCTGCGCTATATAAAATTGCAGTGTATCGGCAAAACTTACCATCTTCCCCTCAGTATTGAGATTATATAGATCGTTGACATGGATATTCAATAGTAGTAGTCCTAATACTGTACCTTGGGGCACATTGCATCTTAAGTGAAGTTTTTTGCTGTTTATATTATTTATTCTAACAATTTGTTGTCTGTTGTCCAAGTAAGACTTCAGTAAATTATGAGCAGTGCCTCGTATTCCATTATTTTCCAGTGCTTCTAGTAGTTTTGGATGGCTTACAGTATCGAATGCTTTTGCCAGGTCTAGAAACACACAAGCAGTAGGTTGGCATTGTCAATTCGACTGTATATTTCATTGGTGATTTTTATTATTGTATCATTTATCGATAAACCTTCACGGAATCCAAACTGTGAAGACGATAATATGCTGTGTTTATCGAGGAAAGATGTTAATCTGATTTTAAGGCATTTTTCAAAGATTTTTGTTAAAGTGCTAATTAGTGAGATTGGTCTGTAGTTTGACAAACTTAGTTTATCTCCTTTCTTGTATATAGGAATTACAACCGTTTCCTTAAATTTGTCTGGACATTGACCAGATTTAAATATTAAATATATTAGTTCCACCAACGGTTTGATGATTTGTTTATCTATAATTTTTATTGTTTCTGCTCTAATGTTGTCAATACCGGGTGATTTTTTTTTTTATTTATTTTGCTTCAACCACTTAGGGTTATTAGCATAAGACAAATACAAAAGTGATAAAGACATACATAGGCATATACAAAATATCAATTACATAATAATGTATACAATATATATTTTAATTATTAATGTATTGTATTAAATTTTATTGAAAAGGTTTATAGTTTTCAAGAATTCTATCAAGTCAGATACGTATTTAGATTCTCCTAAAAGTTCTTTTAATGTTTTTGGAAAATGATGATATAGTCTTTCCACTGACTATATTGGACACTCAATCAAAATGTGCTTCACTGTCACTTTACATTCACAAACAAAACACACTGGTTCCTCTTCTTTCTTCAACAAGTATTCATGTGTAGTAGAAGTGTGTCCTAATCTGAGACGTGTTAATAGGACTTGATGTTGTCGCTTTGAAGGCCAGGAGTTCCATGGAAGGACGGAAGATTTTATTTCTATCAATTTAGTGGTGCTTCTATTCCATTGGTTTTGCCAAACATCGTACAATTTTGATTTTAAGTAAGGTTTTAAATCCAAATGCACCGTTAGATTTTCCACTGATGCGGTTGTATTGGTTACTGCGGACCTAGCTAGACTATCTGCCTTTTCGTTACCATCTATTCCAACGTGTGACGGTACCCAGAGGAACTCTACTGTCAAATTGTTTTGGTATATACGGTATAAAATTAACTTAATCTGCTGCAATGTTGGATGAGAGGGATAAATCTGAGAAATTGATGTCAGACAACTAAGTGAATCAGATATTATAAGAGATTTGGGAAGTTTTTTTTCTTGAATATAGGTTAGGGCCTTATTGATGGCAAATAGTTCTGCTGTAAAAATACTTGTCTTAGGAGACAATTTATAGATGGAATGTTCATGGGATGTCACAAAGCATGCTCCTACTCCATTTATGGTCTTAGATGCGTCTGTGTATATAAAATGGTAATTTTTGTACTGTGTGAGAACATGGAGAAAGTGAGTTTTAAAAAAATTTGGTATCACGTTATTTTTGTTATATGCTGTAAGTTTAAGGTTACAAAGCGGAGAGGGAACAACCCAAGGAAAACATAAATTTATTTCACAGATAGGATAAATGGGAGGTAGTTCAATATTAAAATCGAATAAGTATCTATTAGCTCGTTCATAGAAAGGTACAGGACCCCTATTTATTTTTCAATAGACCTCCTGGAACCTGTTAGCAACAGCATGATGAAGAGCTGGATTTTTTGGGTTAGATTTTATACTCGAGACATACGATAGAGTTAAGTATTTTCTTCTTAGGTTTAAGGGTGGCTCTCCAGCTTCACAGAGTAGACTGTCCACAGGACTGGTGCAATATGCTCCTAGAGCAAGTCTAACGGCTGAACTCTGAAGAGTATCCAAAGTTTTAAGCAATGCTTGGTTTGCGGTGTTATACACAACACATCCGTAGTCCAGTTTTGATCTAATTAAAGCTCTATATAAATTTATTAGAGTTGGAAAATCTGCTCCCCAATTTTTATGTGACACAGATTTCATAATGTTTAGTCCAGCTTGGCACGATACTCTTAGCGAGTGTATATGACTTGTCCAACTTAATTTTGAGTCCAGTTGCATCCCTAGGAATTTTATTTCTTTTGTATATTCTATAGGAGAATTGTTTAAAAATAGATTTGGGAGCTTTTGTGGATTTGATTTTCGTGAAAAATGTATAGCTTTTGTTTTTGTGTTGGACAACTGGAGCCCAATATTGTTAGACCACGATTCTATCGACTTAAGAGCTGCAGAAATACGATTATGAGCCGATAATATGTTTTTATTTCTTGCTAGAATTACCAGATCATCAGCATACAAAAAAGTTTTAATTGTGCGATTGCAGTCCGACACAACATTGTTAATAGCAATTAAAAATAGTGCTACGCTTAGATTCGAGCCCTGTGGAATTCCATTTTTCTGTAATTTAGATTCAGACAAATGGTTATTGATTCGAACTTGGAAATATCGTTCCCGTAGAAAGTTTGAAATAAAAGCAAACATGTTACCGTGAATCTTCCAATTGTGGAGTGTGGTTAAAATATCGTAGCGCCATACTGTATCAAAAGCCTTTTTTACATCAAAGAATATGGCTAAACATTCTTGATTACATATAAATGCTTCATGAATTTCTGATTCCAATGATATTAAGTTATCTAATGTTGATCTATTTTTCTTAAATCCACTTTGTTCGGGTATAATAAGATGTTTATGTTCAATATACCACATGAGTCGATTAGCAATGATCTTTTCTAGCAACTTACACATTGCATTCGTGAGAGAGATTGGTCTATAGGATTCTGCTTCAAATTTAGGTTTACCTGGTTTGTGTATTGGAACTATGATTGATGAGTGCCATATGTGTGGGAATACCTTATTGATCCATATAAAATTGAATAGTTGCAATAATAGTTCTTGACCTACTAGTGGTAGGTTCTGTAGAAAAAGCACAGGTATATTATCTGGTCCTGGACTAGTATTTCTAACGGAGTTAAGAGTTTCAATAAGTTCAGTCAAGCTTATAGGATTGTTTATTGGTGAAGTGTCATTGATTATTGGTATTCCTTTATTTTCTTCAAATCGTTTTTTATTTAAGAATTCTACTGAATAGTTTTCATCACTAGAAGCGGTACAATATTGATTTGCCATTATTTCAGATATATTGCATTCGGACGTAAATGTCTGATTGTCTTTTATTAAGTACTTTATAGAGTGTTGTGAATTTTTTCCAGATATACTTCTAATCATGTTCCAGATTTGACCAATTGGAGTAGATCTATTGATTTCTGAAACAAACTTTTGCCATGACTCTTGCTTGCTTTTTTTAATAATAAATCTACATTTAGCTCTTATTCTTTTAAATTCTAAATGATTTTCAGTAGTTTTATATCGTTTATATCTATTAAAAGCCGATTTAGATTCCCTTATTGCCTGTTTGCACGCATCGTTCCACCACGGTACAGGTGAATGTTTTGGATGAAAAGCTGTTTTTCCAATGGATTTATTCGCTGCATCAATGATGACTTCATTGAAAAATAATGTTTTTTCGTCAATATCTTGTTCTGAGTCTAACATTTTTCTAAGATTCATAGCTGATGAAGAGATCAATGTTGAGAACAGTGTCCAGTTGGCTTTATTTAAGGACCATTTGGTGATGTGTGTATTGTGCTTATGGTACAACAGATTGTTAACTAAGATGGGAAAGTGATCACTTCCATATAGATCAGGTAAAGTGTCCCACGATAAACTAGGTTGCAAGTTTGGTTTACAAATTGACAAATCAATTGCTGAAAACTCTCCTGTTGCAGCATTATATCGAGTATTCCTGCCGTCATTAAGTAGATTTAAATTAAGATTATTTAGGATATTTTCTATTTTTCTTCCCATTTTTGTCAATTTTTTTGAGCCCCATAATGAATTATGTGCATTAAAATCTCCCAGTATAATTCGAGGTGTAGGAATCTGACATAAAAGATTAGAAATATCTGCTATACTTGGATCAGAATTAGGTGCGATGTAAAGACTGCAGATGTTAACTTTTAGTGGACCTACTAAGCACACCGCTACAGCCTCTAGATTTGTTATTAGAGGAATACTGCAATATTCATAGGAATTCTCGATAAAAATTGAAACTCCACCACTGGCATGTTCTTGATTTTGCCTAATTTTAGATACGCTTATATAATTTCTCAAATTATGAATTTTGTTATTTTTAAAATGAGTTTCTTGTAGACAAATTATAGAAGGTGAATTTTGAGCAATTATTAATTGTAACATTTCTAAACGGGTATAATAACCGTTCAAATTCCACTGTAAAATAGACTTGAACGTGAGCTTATGTAGAAGGTTCTATGGAGGAGTCGCTATCGAGCTGAGGATTTAGTTGTCGAGTAATTGAATTAATTATTTTAGTACATCGCGATTTCATTTTTTTTTTTGATATAATGTGAGGATAGATCTCTTTTAATAGATTAAGTAAGCCTAACGTGTCTTCTGTATAAGTTTTAGATAGACTCAATTTATCTGGAGATCCTAAAGCATTTTCAAAAAAATCAGTTAGTTGTTCAAAATTTAATATCGGTGTTATAAGTTTATTAGTAATAAAATCTTTTACGGGTTCCATACTGTTAGCAATAGTCTCAGAATTATCAATAGTTTTGGATTTTTTAAGTTTTTGTATTGGTTTTGTGAAATTTTCTTTAGGTTCTTGTAAAGGTGGGGATAAAATTTCATCAAGGCTGCGCTTAGCTGTGTTTACTTCTTTAATAGGTGTATTAGTTATTTCAAGTGTATCAGTTGTATCTATTGATATGCTATTGATAGGGCATGCTAGTGTTGAAGAAGAGTTTGGGATTGATGTATGAGGTTGTGAAACATTAGGTGTTGTTGATAATTGGGTAGTTGTTATATTTGTATCTGTGCATGTAGTTTGAGAACTTGGGAGTGATGTTGAGGGTGATATTTGGGATGCAGTTAATATTGGTGTAGTTAATGAAGAAGGTATAGTCGAGGATTGTAAGGATAAGGTATTCGCTGAAGAGGCTGATGTGGTCGGGACGTCATGTGGAAGAGTATTAACTACTGTATTTATAGTAGTAGTTGGCACTGTTGTTGTTAAGTTTTGATTTGGATTTGTACAGGATGGACAATTTGCTACAAAATGGTCAGATTGTTTACAATAGTAACACATCTGTTTTTCTAAAGATAAGAAAATACGATAAGATGTTTGTCCGTGGTTTATGACAATTGAGGGAGGAATTAATGTACCTTCTAAAGTTTGGCATTTTCCAGAGCATTATATAAAATAGCTTGTTTCTTGGATGGGAATTTTGGAGTTGAATTAATTAACGCTGCAGAATATGAAGAAGTTTTATGTGATGTCAATAACATTTGGGGCCTCGACGGCCCTGAACTATTAACATCATCCATTTTCGTTTGTTAATAACATCAGGTAATTTAAACAATATGAACTTGTTGTGAAGTAAGTATCTAATTAGATTAAAATTACTTACAGATTTTCTCCAATAAGTTCACTAATTTTTATTTATAATAACACAACACTTTAATTATTAAGTGGATATAAATAAAAGCACAAAAACTAGGTGCGATTAGACTGGTAATTAAATATGTCCAAAGGTTCAAATCGTTCTCCGGGTGATTTTTTCTTCTTAAGTGTTTTAATAATTCCCTTAATTTCACTTTCAGAGACCGGTTTTAAATACATAGAATGCATCAAGCTGTTGTACTGTGGGAAATACGATGTCGGTGGTGTTATATTCTTGGCATAAGTTTCTCAAATTTCTGTAAAATAACGAGCAAACGAATTGGAGATAGTTTCACCATCTGTTACAGTAGTTCCTTCTTGCGTAACTATTTCTTTAATATTTCTTTCGGTTTCTTTACCTGTCAAATTTTTAACAATATTCCACAGGTTTTTGTAAACATTATGGTTTTTCTCAATTTCATTTCTAAAATAATCTTTTTTAACATTTTTGATTAATATATTTAGATGTTTTCTATACTTAAAATATTCATTTTTTTTATTAACATTATCAGGATCTTTGACATGTTTACGATACAAGAGATTTTTTGTGTTTATGGATTTAACCAGACCTGCAGTTATCCAACTTTGGCGCTTCTTCTCATGGTTTTTGTATTTTTTTATATAACTGTTTTTTACTGTAAGTTTGTTAAGAATTTAACATAATAAATTGCATTTGACATTGACATTTTTAGAGGCAATATATTCATTCCAGTCATAACTTTCTAAGTCTTTTTTTAGTTCTTTGTAATTGATTATGTGTTGTTCTCTGCTTAGTTTTGTATAACTATTTTTTAGGTTAAGTGGTAAACAAATAACAGTCGCTTTATGATCAGTAACACAAGTGTCCACGACTGCTGCTTTAGTTTGTCTAATAATTCCCTGTGATTTTAAAAAAATGTGATCAAGACAACTTTTAGAATTTCCTTGTATTCTTGTATATTTGTTGACCATAGATTCAAATTAGTATTCATACATCAAATTGAGGTATTCGTAAACACGTTGATTAGTTATATCCTTAATGTTAATATTAACGTCCCCGAGTAGTATATGGCACGCTAATCGTTCTTGTTTTTGTTGTTCTAAATATTGTTTTAAGTCTTCAAGGAATTCCTCCACGTCACCAGATGGTGAGCGATAAAAGCAAGTAACTAAGATTTTCTTATTACTTTCTAATTGAATAAGTAATTCAATTGCTTGAGAATGCCCAATCATTACCTTTTATGCGAAAAAGTAATGGTTTTTTATATATACTGCTACCCCGTCATTTCTATTGAAATTTGAATTACTATAGAAGAATATGTATTCATGGTTATTGTAATATTGTACATCACATAGTTTACAAGTTTCAGTTAGTACTATCAAATCAAAATCTGAATTTAGTTGACTCAATGCTGCACTAAACTCATCAATGTTTTTTGTTAAGCTTCTAATATTTTGGTGAATTATTTTTAAGTTAGTTTGATTATTTTTCGGTTCAATAAACTCATTTAGTTACACTATTTCATTTATCTCGTAAGTATCATAAGGTTAAAAAATCTACATCTCTTATAAATTGATCCATTCTAATGGATTACACACTATTTAATAAAACCTGTTAATGTTAATATAACATATAAATAATAATATGTTATATATAAATATATAACAATATACAGTTAAAAGACAATAATCAGATAAAAATAATCAAAAAGTACATGCAACTACAAAAATATAAAACACTTAAAAAATATAAATCCTATTTGAGCCTAATTCATTGATTTTTTCTGTATAAAGATACTAAGCTGAAATTAATAATTTATGTAATGATTGAACTTTTCGAATTTTTTCTAGTTCTATTGGCGATATTGAGATCCGTAGTATCTTTGTTAGAATTACCTGTTTTGGTGTTCCGTGATGGGTTAATTTTTGATTTGATGTTAATTTTATTTCAGCCTGTTGTGGTTGTGATTTCTTGTATCCGTGTTTTTCCTGAGATGATGGGTTTGCCAATTGTTTGAGTTTCACGCCAGTTTTATGGGTAACTGGTGTTTGTAGATGTGGACTTTTAACTTCTCTTTCGACTAAAGAAGTTATTGGGGTGCTAGGTTCACTTTGTGTACGGTGCTCGTTTTGTTCCTCTTCTTCGGTGGGATCTAGATTTTTTAAATCTTTTATTGTATACTTTCTACCATTTACAAATAGAATATCTTTTTTAACGGCACAGTTTGGTTTGTTGCTTTCTTTGAATTTGAGTAGATATTTTTTTATAAGTTTGTGCTTTTGTCTTTGAATTTCTGTTGGTTCGTTAACAATGCTTATTTTTGAACCTTGTAGGTTTTTTTTATTTTGGAAAATTAATTGTTTTGTGAGGTACGACAGAAACTCTATTTTAATTGGCGCAGATTTACCTCTTCCCAGTCTATAGATATTGTTTATATCACGCTCGTTTATTTTTATTTTTAATAGACTATTTATCGACGCTAATACTGCATGAAAGTCGAAAATTTCTTCTGCACTATCTAATCCAAATATAATAATATGGTTTTTTCTATTTTGTCTCTGAAGTAGTTCTATTTGTTGTCTTATATGCGAATTTTCTCTTTCAATATCATTCACTTTTCGTTTAAATTCTTCGATTCTTAGTGAGAGTCTCACCTCACTAGCATCGATTTTACTTAAAATTTAATTATTTTCTGCCTTTATAGCATCTTCCAGTTGTTTTAAAATTTCTGGTTCAGGTTGATGCATAATTTACAAATTTTCCTGCGTGGCCACCTTTAGTTCGAATTCTTGTTTGGTACAAAAAAGTTAGTACTTAATTGATAAATTATTATTGTATCGTAGGTTAGGATTATTCTTGTTTTTAGCTTTTATTTCATTAAATACTGGTTCAATCAGATTTATTATATCATTAACAAGAAGTAGTGTAGTGAATATATATCAACTTACAGTAGTCTGAATTTATTATATTTGTCTTATTCCTTCTGTTTTGCAACAATTTTTGGGAACGTGTATTGTTAACGTGGCACTACAATACCAATATAGGAATATTGGGTGTAACATTACACAGGTCACTCCTATGAGCTAAGCATTTTGGGCACCATTGTTTTTCCTTTGTCACCTTGTTTCCGTCTCTTATACTAAGATTTACAAACCCCCTGCATTGTGTAACCATGTGTTCTCCGTTGCACATTATACAATCTATCTTTGCTTTTTGTAATATTCCTCCTTGGCTTCCTTGATTCCAACAATTCTAACGTCTGACATCGTCTTTGTAGGAAGGCTTGTGTTGATTTGTATGTTGAGATTTCTGTACTAATTCCAATTTGGTTTTTATATAATCTTCTACTATCGTTATTCCATTTTGTTATGCTTATCCAGGCCATTAGTGGGCTCCAGGATTCTGTACTAATGCCTAGTTCTCTAATTGGTTCTAGGCACTCATGAAATATATCATGAAGTGCTTTAGTGCTCTAGCCGACACTTCTTTTATTTTTTGCGATTCGTTCTCTGATTGGTTCTAGGCACCCATGAAATATATCATGAAGTATTTTTAGTGCTCTAGCCGACACTTCTTTCACTTCTTGCGCTTGTAGCATCCTATTAATTAGCTTGAAAGCTATCATTCGCAGATTGTCGTATCTTTTTCTTAGCATTGTCCATGCTATTTCGTAATTTGCATGTGTTATATGCAAGTACCATCCTGTTGGCTTGAGGTATCCTTACCTGTGGTAAAGAGCCTGTCTCCTTTGTAGCGTTTCTAGCCTACCTACTTTCAGCCGTTTCTATTTTAATATTTCTCTTACTTGTTTTCGTAACACGTTTATTCTCTCTATTTCTCCATCCTTCAAAGTATCAAGTTCTTCATTTATGGTTGCTTCCATTACTAATGTATTTATTTTCTCTATATGTTCCTTTAGTTCAGTTTGTATCTCCTCATC
Organism: Diabrotica undecimpunctata; assembly: GCF_040954645.1. NCBI lineage: Eukaryota > Metazoa > Arthropoda > Insecta > Coleoptera > Chrysomelidae > Diabrotica > Diabrotica undecimpunctata. Next base: position 78,210,434 of record NC_092807.1, read on the forward strand.
TTCATGAATTTCCTGTATGTCTTTCTGTAACAATTCCTCGATTCTCTCTTTTTCTCTTTATTTATATCTGTATTTCCTTAATCATTGGCGATTTGTCCTTTTTCAAACCTATGTTGCATTCTTCTAATAAAGTTCTACCCTTTATGTATGCTTTGTAAATCTGTAGTTTTTGGGATTGGTGCCACGGAGTTTCGTTTGGCAAGATAAGTCGCTATGCGGTATTTTTGATATCACCACAACTGTTGTTGTTTTGTTCAAATGGACCATGTATAAGATCGGACAGGGTGCTTTGGCTTAGGATCAAGAATGGCTCTACCCCGTGGATCTTTTGCTTCTTCGATAGCTTGTGGACTGTATAATATACAAATAAATAAATATTATTTATTTCTTCTATGAGGTTAGGTGGTAACTGCAGGCTTAATCGTATTCAAGTATTCTTTGTTTAATAAAGCTCACCACATCCCAAAAACCATATATTGATACTATTCTAAGTACAATACCATGGTATAATGCTACAATACGTTCAAAGTTAGTTGCTGGTACATGATTTATTTACAACTCTCTTTCTCAACGTTCCGCTGCTAAATTTGTTTTTCGTTTTGAGGTCATCCTCCACGCGTTGATATGTATTGCAACGCTAATATCTGAACACGCGCGTGTCTTATAGTAGACCAAACGTGGACAAACATTATATTATTACAAACAAATATATTACTAAAGATACGAGGTCTTTTACAAAAATATCTGGTTAATATTTTAATATTAAACATGCTCAAAATACAAAACATTAATGAATTAAACAATTTTTTTTTGTTAACTGGTGAAATTTCCTCTAATAATTTAATTTGATCGACTTCATATTGACATTTTAGACATATATTATACATTTTAAAGTAGACCATTTTAAAATGATATTGCCAATATTGTTGAGTTGCGTTCCTGAAATGACAATTTTATAAGATAGATTAGTAAGATCTAGACTAGAAACAACTTTAATTTGAGAATACCCGTCAGAAAAATTATAGCATGTGGTTTACCTTGGCTAAAAACACGACCGCATGCAATAATAATAGTAAAATTCTCCTGTTAGTGATTCCATAGCAAATCATGAGAAAACAACCAGGAAAAAAACCTCATAATACTATCCCCGCATGGTATGTATTTGGTCTTACATTTAGTTTACTCTCAGTAAATACCAAACTCTAATTTTATATGAATATTATTTAAAAACATAAATGAAGTATTCTCGATATGTTATTTAATTACTAAAGTGGTATTTTCTTTTTATTGATTTCCTGTTTTAATATGGGTAACCAGATCCTACTACATTTTGCTGAGGAATTTTCGACGCAATTGGTCTCATTTAGCATAATTAGAGCCGCTTCTTTGATTTTCCTCTTTTTACCATCTGCTTCTTTTAGGACTATACTTGAATCGTTCCATTGAACCATATGTTCATTTCCCCATGCGTGTTTACATATTTGAGTTTTATCAAATTCTCTACTTTTAATATAAGATTGATTTTCACTTATTCCAACATTTACTGACCTTGATGATTTACCTAAATAAAAATGATCGCATTCACAAGGTATTAATGACTTTGGATAACTTCATCCATTCAGTCACGATAATGTATTTGACTACTTGAATTTGTTAATGATGTATTGACCTATTGCATTTGTTAACAAAATAGTACTTCGCATAGAAGTAAATTAAAAATATAATGTAAACATCAGATAAAAACAGCTAAATCAATATGTAGAACCACAAGAAATAACAACAGAGGGAAACGAACATCTTGGTGGAACGATGAAGTGAAAAGAGAAATAAAAGAAAAGAAGAAATTATGGAAAGAATACATCCAAGACAAAACACAACAAAAATATGAAAATTATAAGAGACAAAGAACAAAAGTTAAAGAGATAGTTAAGAAAGAGAAAAAGAAAAGTTGGGAAAAATTCGGGGAAAAAATGGAAGAAAACAGCACAGAAAACGTAAAATTATTTTACAGAACACTGAAAAACCTAAGAAGCAACAAAAAAACGAAACTGAAACAAATAATGAACAAGGAAGGAACAATAATAAACGACGATAAGACAATAATGAAAAGATGGAGCGAACATTTTCAGCTGATACTGAATGGAAATCAAGCGAATACAAGGGAGAAGGAAAGCCACAACAAGAGAGTATCCATGAGAAACACGTAAAATCCAGAAACTATAGAAAAAGAAGAACTGGAAGAAGCAATAAGAAAGATAAAAATTGGAAAAGCACCAGGAAGCGATGAAGTAGCACCAGAAATGATGAAATATATAGGAGTAAAAGCAAAAGAAAAATTGTTATACATATATAACCTAATAGGGAAGAGAAAAGTAATACCCAGAGAATGGACAAATGCAATAATTATACCTATATACAAGAAAGGAAACACAAGAGACTGTAGGAACTATAGAGGTATATCACTACTATGTGTAGCAGCAAAAGTATACGAAACCATAATAGAAAGGAAAATTAGAAAAGAAATAGAACATAAATTAGAGCATGTACAAAGTGGATTCAGAAAAGGACAAAACACACAAGACCATATATTCATCATGCAACAAGTAATAGAAAAAGCCTTAAAGAAAAATAAAGAAATATATCTGAGCTTTATAGACATGGAAAAAGCATTCGACTCAGTCAAAAGAAAAGATATATGGGAAAGCCTAAAGAAGAAACAAGTAAGTGAAGAACTGATAGAAGCAACAAAGAGTGTATACATGAAAACAACAAATACAGTAAGAATGTTAACTATACAGTCAGAACCATTTGAAACAACCCAAGGAGTTAGAAAAGGGGGAAGTCTCAGCCCAGTACTATTCATAAATGTAATAGATGAGATAGTGAAAGAATGTAAGAAAACATTCAAGAAATACTGCATCGGTTGGAACAGAACGCAAATGATAAATGCTGAGATGTGTATATTTGCAGGCGACCTAGTATTAATTGCGGAAACTGCAGAAAAACTGAAATACAACTTAGAGAAATTGAACCTAGAATCAAGCAAATACAACTTAAACGTAAACAAAGAGAAGACTCAGATAATGAAAATATCAAGGAAACAAGGGACGGAAGATCAAATAGAAGTAATGATAGACCAACAAAAAATAATACAGACAAATTCATACAAATACTTAGGAACAGTAATCAACAACAAAGGAGACATCGAGGATGATCTTAACAACAGAATGGAAAACACAGGAAAACTATTCCAAGCACTAAATAGAGGATTCCTTAATAACAAAGAAATATCAACAAAGACCAAGATGACAATATACAAAACAATATATAGACCTACAGTGATATATGGAGCAGAAAACTGGATATAAAACAAAAGACATCAGAGCAGAATTCAGGCAGCAGAGATGAAATACTTCAGAAGAACGATAGGAGTAAAAAAAACTGATAGAATCAGAAACGAAGAAATAAGAGAAAGACTCAAAATCAAACCTATAGTCGGGTCAATCTAAGAGAAAAAATTTACATGGTTCGGACATCTAACCCGGATGGACAATAATAGACAAGTAAAAAGAGTGTGGGACGCCAAACCAATAGGGAAGAACAGAAGATTAAGACCCATTAAAGAATGGAAGAGTGACACCTCGCAGATACTGCAGAGTAAGGGTAAGACTTGGCAGGAAGCAACACAGATGGCATCCAATAGGAAGGAATGGAGAAAGTTCGTTAAGAGCTAGGACACCTCAGAAGACTCTCAAATATTGTAATTTAATGAATTGTATTTTAAACGGCCCAACACCGAAAGGTACAAATGGGTCTACTGATTAAGTAAAGTAAAGTAAAGTATGTAAACATCAGTATCAAAAGTATCAGTAGATTAATAAAAAACCATACATTTATTCGTTCCATTCAATGCCCTAACCAACTTAAAGTGAATATTTAGAACCAACAAGGGATTACATAATATAGGGATACTTTTCACGCTAAGGTGCCTTTCATAGCGACTTTATTACAACACAATACAGGCAACGGCTAGGAGGTAACTATATAACATAAGGATAGACAGAGGGAACAAAGAAATTAAATCGATGAAGATAGGCGTTCACAGTAGCATAATTAACAAGGCATCTAACAAACATTGAATATACTCTTCTATTGGGATGACTTTTTGCAGCAAAAGGCACAGTAAGTAAAACAGGATGAATTTTTGTATAAAGGCTGTTACTTCTGTTACAAAAAGCATTCCATTTAATTTCCCAGTTTTCTTTTAATTCTTGTTTACGCAGCGAGACTAAATCACTTCTATTGAGCCAGCTAATTTCGAATCCTTTTGAAGCGGCTTCTTTAGCAAAATAATCTGCTTTGGTGCTATCACTTCAGTAGGCCGGAGTGAATAGATGGCTAAGTTCAGGTTGGGACCCAGTTCTGTGGGGTATAACACGGACCCCTGCCTAGGGATACAGGTGAAGACCACAACGGTAGGCACGGCGGAGAAGAAGATCTTCGGTACGGCGTGGATGGCGGATGGCGAAGTGGCATCCCTTGATTTTAGGGATTGTATAAAATCAATACTCTATTCTAAGACCACAACGGCGATGAAGGTGGATGAGAACAAAATCGAAACGGCGAAGTCGGCGGAAGTGGCAGGAATAAAACACAAGAAGGGAAGATCGATCTCTAAAGTCCCGAAAGACAGTCGATCTAGAGGAAGGAAACCTTGAGGAAAAATTACCTGGTCCTCCAGGTTGGGGGTTTAGGCGTCAGGCCAGTTCCCTGTCACTTGTAAAAACTGGAAATTACTAAAAAGCCTAATGCTTGCCTCGGAATTTCGGACGGATTATATGGAAAAAGACACAAGCTACGGAAACGGATATTGAATATTGGTACATGGAATGTCCAGGGAATAAGAGTAAAAATGGAAGAAGTTATTCATGAACTGAAAAACGCCAACATGGATATAGTAGTCTTGACGGAGACTAAGAAAAAAGGAACTGGCACAGAAACTGTAAATAACTATACACACATATTCAGTGGCATCCCAAAACACCAAAGAGCAAAGAGAGGAGTCTCTGTAATGATACACAAAAAATTCAAACACAAAATAACTGATTTCGAGACAATCGACGAAAACATCATACGTGTTAATATCAACATAAATCAAACGCCAGTGACAATTCTTGGAGTCTACGCCATCTCAGATGACGAATCAATTGCTGCTAAGGACGAGTTTTTCGAAAAATTGAACGACATAATCACCAACATAGGAAAGTCACGAGAACTGATAATACTGGGAGATCTGAATAGCCGGGTGGGTCAAAGAATAAACAGTGAGGTGATCGGTCCCTACGGTGAAATAAACCTGAATGACAATGGAGAAAGGCTGATCCAAGTGTGTCAGAGTCATACTCTGAGAATAATGAACGGCTTCTATAAACACAAGGATATTCACAAATACACATGGGTACAACATACAAGGAATCTAAAATCGATCATTGACTATGTAATAGTCAAACAAAGCACTACCTTAAAAGTGAATGATGTAAGAGTACTTAGAGGACCGACGTGTGGTTCCGACCACTATATAGTTAGGACAAAAATGGTATTTCCTTTTAAATCTAACAAGGACAATAACGTTAATGAGGAACCTCAACAAACAGAAGTGATAACGAACAAACGATATAACTTAAACAGCCTTATCAACGAAAGCACAAGAAACCTATACCAGCACAGATTAGACGAAAAGTTGCTACATAATATAGAAGACCAGTCAGTAGAACAAATTTACGAAAACATAACGAGTAGCATCAAAGAAGCAGCAGAGGAGGCCATTGGACTAAAAACTAATTCCGCTAGTAAAAAACTTTGGTGGAATCAAGAAATTGAAGAACTAGTACTTCGGAAGAAAAAAGCATACCACAAATGGCTAAATACAAAACAGGAGTTGGATAGAGAAGAATACAAAGATATTAAAAAAAGAACACGACAACTAGTAAACACAGCTAAACGAGAAATGTGGGACAAAAAATGCAAAGAGATAGACACATATATGGGAGGTAGAAAATGCTCAGAGACGTGGAAATTCCTGACAAAAGTTAAATCAAATGAAAAAAGAGAAACAAACATACAATTAATAACAACAGAGAACTGGATCCGACATTACGAAAATCTATTAACAGAAAACAGAGAGGAATATAGAGAAATGTCTCCAACTGAAATACACATACAGGGAGAAACGATAAACATCGATGAGAGGACTGTCATAAAAACGATACAACTACTAAAAAATGGTCGAGCTGCAGGTCCGGAGGGAATTCCAGCAGAACTAATCAAATGCGGTACTAACAAACTGTTTGAACGATTAACCTGGTGTATAAACCAATATCTAAACGGTGCACCAGTCCCGCATGAGTGGAAAGTATCCTTCATATCATCTATACATAAGAAGGGAAGTAAACTGGACTGCTCAAAATATCGAGGTATATCAGTAACCAGTACCTTAAGTCGCCTATATGGAAGGATACTTCGAGACATTATCGAACAAGAATATAAGGAACAAGAAGAAGAGGAACAATCTGGCTTTAGAGCGGGAAGGAGCTGCACCGATAATGTGTTTGTTTTGAAACAAATAATAGAAAAAAGATCAAGTACCAATCAAGAAACCCACCTTATGTTTATAGACCTTCAGAAGGCCTATGATACTGTACCCGCTAAAAAGCTATGGAAAGTTTTGCAGGAAACAAAAATTAACCACACAGTAATTAACGCCCTTAAACAGCTGTATGAAGGATCAACGTCGGGAATAAAAATTGGAAATAGACTTTCAAAAAAATTTCCTGTAAACAAGGGACTCCGGCAGGGGTGTTGCATATCCCCCACATTGTTTAAAATCTACGTGGCGAAAGCACTGTATCAGTGGAAAAGAAAGTGCAGAGGAATGGGCATTGACCTGGGAGAAACTTGCCTATATACCCTACAGTTTGCAGACGATCAAGTCCTTATAGCCAACGATAAAGAAGACCTGACATATATGGCCAGAAAACTACAGGAAGAATACAAGAAGTGGGGTTTAGAACTCAATACACAAAAAACAAAATATCTCCCAATAGGCGCAGAACTATCCAACATTCAGATGGACACAACCGAAATTGCATTCTGCACTGAATATACCTACCTAGGAATTGATTTCGACACCACAGGCACAGACAATAGGGAAATTAGAAAACGAATAACCCAGGCCCGTAGAACAATTGGATGCCTTAACGGAGTTCTTTGGAGCTCAGAAATTGGTAAAAGACGAAAATACAATATATATGAATCTCTCATAAAAACCAGCTTAACCTATGGTACAGAGACATGGAGACTAACAGAAAGCAATAAAAGAAAACTCGAAGCAACAGAAATGGATGTATTTAGACGATCACTTCGAATATCTAGAGCAGACAGAATTAGAAACGATGAAATAAGAAATCGGATGGGGGTAGATGGATCACTGGCAACAGACATAGAAAGGAAACAACTTATATGGTATGGCCATGTTCAAAGAATGCCAGAAACAAGACTACCAAAAATCGCCATGAAATGGATACCACCAAATCGTAAGAAACGAGGAAGACCAAAAAGAACATGGAAGGAGGGAATAACAAAGGCAATGAGCTCCCGAGACTTGACCGAAGAACAATGGAATGATAGAAATTCGTGGAAATTAGGCATCGGACAACGACGCAAGACGTTTTGAAACCGATATATATATATATATATATATATATATATATATATATATATATATATATATATATATATATATATATATATATATATCTGCTTTGGTAAGCAGATAATATAATACTAGCATGTCCTTTTACCCAAATGAAAGAGACTGAATTATTTCTTTTGAGTAGCTTTAGTTGATTTTCTAAAATTTTTACGATAATACTGTTTTTGTATAAATGCTTATGCAAATTATCTAAAGCAGACAACAGTAGATGTATAGCGTTCCTTTCAGAGCGGAAGTGACGTCACACGTCGATCGTCAAGCGTACGTATCCTCATGTATCAAGGCCACGCCCCCCTCGTGATGTAGGAACGTGCCTCGTGTCTCAAGGCCAAGCCCCTCGACCAATGGCGGCGTAGGAACGTGCCTCGTGTCTCTAGGCCACGCCCCTCGGCCAATGGCGGTATAGGAACGTCCCCCCATGTCTTGCTGACCAATGGTGGACGTCCTCGTGACGTCGGAACGTGTCGTCGACCAATGGCAGCATAGCAGCGTCAGTGGTGGGAATAGCAACACCCCCAGCGACCAAAGACAGCTTAGAATTTAAATAAACATCATAGAAATGGCGGTATAGCGATGAGGGACCAATGGTGACATAGTAACGCCCTCCTCGTGACGTCGGAACGTGTCGTCGACCAATGGCAGCATAGCAGCGTCAGTGGTGGGAATAGCAGGCCAATGGTGGTATAGGAACGTCCCCCTATGTCTTGCTGACCAATGGTGGACGTCCTCGTGACGTCGGAACGTGTCGTCGACCAATGGCAGCATAGCAGCGTCAGTGGTGGGAATACTAGGCCAATGATGGCATAGGAACGTCCCCCTATGTCTTGCTGACCAATGGTGGACGTCCTCGTGACTTCGGAACGAGGACGTCGACCAATGGCAGCATAGCAGCGTCAGTGGTGGGAATAGCAACACCCCCAGTGACCAATGACAGCTTAGAATTTGAATAAACAACATAGAAATGGCGGTATAGCGATGAGGGACCAATGGTGACATAGTAACGCCCTCCTCGTGACGTTAGAACGTTTTCCTCGACCAATGATGCCACAGAAACGTGTCCTCGACCAATGGTGGGCATCCTCGTGACGTTGGAGGCCAATGGTGTGCATCAACGTTCAATGAGAAAGACGTGCATCGACTAATGGTGGAGTCGTACCACAATATTAACGAAAAGACGCCCCCAGTCCCCCATTCCCCCGAAAAGACGCCCCCAGTCACTCATTACCCCCGAAAAGACACCCCCCAATAATAACGAAGCTACACGTCAACGTAACCTATGAGAACGATGTTCAATCGCTGGTCGGTGACTGCGTTCTATGAATTGACAAAGAGAAGAAGACAAATGACAGACAAAGAGAGCAATTTTTCCTTGTATTTTTTTTAATTAAAACCTACAACCATTAGCTTAAAACTTCTAAATTTTTTCAATTTATATTTTACGAGTTACATCGTATATATTTTATCGATTACCATAATAACAAAAATTCGTTTATTTTTCAATTTATACTTTACATGATCAGTTGAAATCTTTATAAAATAGATCTTGCTACTGAGAATAATGACATCATCGGATACGCCGGCTATTAAAAATTTCTCACGCGATCACGATATATAGCCGGAAGCACGTGCACATTCCAATTCTATTATTTAATGTGAGATAAAATATATTCGCATGGAGGCAGAACACATGTGCACATTCCGTTATATTTTATAATTAAGCCCGGCATGTGATGCATAAATGAATAGTCTTACGAAATATTGCGCAACATAGTTTTAGCGTGGGAGAGGCAGTTAGATAAACAGCAGATGCTCTACATATCATCAGTTCAATTCTGATCATCCTTCAGACAAGTTGTGTGTTTTGTGCAGCGTCACCAATTATACAAAGTACCGTTCGGAGAAGTTCTGTGTTTGTGAAGTGCCGGCAATTATATATACAAAAGTAAGTTTTATAATACTTAACCTTTTTTATATCATTTAGAATTCATCATTATCTTTACTAATTTCCAATTCTTAATAATTTTTCTGATTTAAACATTTTATTCAAATTACTTGGTTATATTCTCTGTTCTAAAAAAAAAAAATGTTTGTAAATAGTGTGGTATTTGTAATTTTTTGTTTCTATGAAAGTTTTGCAAAATAGTATTGCTAGTTAAAACTATTTCATTGTTAAATTAAAAAAATATACATATTATAATAGATAGAATTTTTGTAAAATAATATTGCTAGTCAAAGATATTTCACTGTTAAATTAAGAAATTGCTAGTCCAAGATATTTCACTGTTAAATTAAGAAAATACATATTGTTGCAGATGTACCTAAAAAAGATTAATGCATCCTCTCTGCTTACAGAGAAGAAAATCAAGACAATTAGAAAGCTGAACAGCCTACCCGTAGGAGTACCCCAGAAGATAATTGCGGCAAGAGAAGTCGATACGAAATTTGGGGAATCCATCCTTCTTGAATTAGAAAAGGAGGTGACGTTCTTGCCGCAAAGGGTGGTTGAACTCTACAGGCCGCATTTGGAACATTTCAGCGAGGAAAAGTACAGCTTGGTGTTCCGAGAAAACGTTGCCACTGGAAAGGTGCAGACAGCCGCTTCGTTTGAAATAATAGAAAATTAGAGGATTAAAAAAAATATTGGTGAGTTTTTCATTTATTGATTTATTGCTTTTTACTTAATCATGAGTAACATTGGTGATCTTAGTAGTGACATTGTACAACATTTAATTAAAGCGCGTGATGTTTTGTTTCGAAATTATACACCGCGAGAAGCGAATATTTGGTTAAATCACATTAAAAGGCATTTGGCTTTGTTTACTAAAGCGATTCGGTGTGGGGACTTGGAATTAGCTAAATTACGGCAACTACAGACAAACGCGGGGCATTTAAAGACAATTAAATTGGAAATTCAAAATTTCGGTCTTCGCGTGGGTGGTGGAATTACTAAACATCGTCGGGTTAAATGGGAAGATGTAAATTCCGCATTCAAGAGTAGAATCAGAACAGGTATAATTATTAATCTAGGACACAAAGATTTAATGCAATTTTTCGGGGATTGTTTTAAGTTATTTAGAATTCGAATTAAAAACATTTTAAAAAAATTAAATATGATAAAATGTAATATGACATTATGTGGAGAATTTATTAGAAAATCAAATCAAGGAGGCGATATTAACCAATTTAAATATTTTAATATCAAAAACGAAGCCATAGACGCAGGAACGGACTTGGTTTTATGGTTTCACACAAACATAGTCGATAAATTAATGTCTAAGCTATCGGAATTTGAAGAAACGGGATCAGGGTGGGCTTTGAAAAAAATAGTTTCTTTAGAAGTCAATATAAATAAATATGAAGTGGGAAATGGAGCTTTGTCGTTCATTAGACTACCAGAACCAATCCAAAAGAAGCGTGCATGTATTAATATCAAAAACGATGAAGCATGCTTTTTTTGGAGTATAGTTTCAGCGATTTATCCAGCTAAATGCAGTTCAGATCGTACATCTTCATATCCACATTATGCGACTGTTTTAAATATCGATGGGCTAGAGACACCTATGACTATAAAGGGTATTTCAAAATTTGAAAAGTTAAATAATATTTCTGTAAACGTGTACGGGTTAGAAATGAATGTTGCTAAAGAGAGAACATTTTACGTAACAACGCCGGTAAGGCTATGCAAAACCAAATTAACTAAACATCTAAATTTATTGATTGTACAAGATAAATATTTTTCAAAATTGAATGACTACGAAGCACCTATGGCTCACGATGAATCTGTAGAAATTAAGTATCATTATTGCATGATTAAAGATATGTCTCGACTTATGTCCAGGCAGTTAAGTAAGAACCGTAATAAAAAAATTTTATGTGATAGGTGTTTGAATTATTTTAGTAGTTTTGACAAATTAAATGATCATGCAAAATACTGTGAGAAAATTCATTTTACCGGAGATTTTCGAGGATTCGCACACCAAGTGTGTAACTTAAATTTCAAAAAACTTTTCGTTGTCCCAATTTTTTTTCATAATCTTAGCGGCTACGATTCGCATATGATGATTAGAGATCTAGCGAAAAATGGTAGTATCAGCCTACTACCAATAAATAAGGAAAAGTATATTTCATTTACAATAAACGATTCTGAATTCAGTATTAGGTTGAGGTTCGTTGATTCACTGAGATTTTTAAATTCATCATTGGACAAGTTGGCGGCCACATTGCAACCTGAGGATTTAAGATATTTAGCTAGCGAATTTCCAAATACCACTCCCGAACAAATGGAATTATTGAAACGAAAAGGCATATTCTTATACGAATATATTAATTCTTTCAATAAATTGAATGAAACGCAACTACCATCAATTGATAAATTTTACAGCTCATTATCGGGTGAACACATCTCCAAAAATATGTATCATCATGCTCAGAATATTTGGCAGTCATTCGGTATTAAAAATATTTTGGAATATAGTATGTTGTACATGGAAACTGATATTATGTTACTGACTTGCATTTTTGAAAATTTTCGACAAAAATGTCGAAGTACATACGGTCTTGATCCTGCATGGTACTATACCATGCCTGGATTTTCTTGGGATGCAATGCTTAAATATACTGGATGTAAACTTGAACTACTGAATGATATCGATAAAATCATGTTTATTGAGAAAGCTATCCGAGGTGGTATAAGTCAAGTAAGTAATCGGTATTCTGAGGCAAATAACAAATACATGCATAATTATGATTTATCAAAGCTTAGTAAATATTTGCTATATTTAGATGTCAACAATTTGTATGGTTGGGCAATGTCTCAATTCTTACCATATGGGGGTTTCGAGTGGGTCGATACCAATATTGATGTCTTGTCTATTCCTGATGATGGAGATACAGGATACATACTACAAGTGGATTTGGAATACCCAGAACACTTGCATGACTTACATCGAGATTTACCGTTTTGTTGCGAACATCGTGTGCCACCAAGAAGTAAGCTTCCAAAACTTATGACCACCTTGTACCATAAAAAAGAGTACACTTTGCACTATCGCAATCTAAAACAAGCTCTGAATGCAGGACTCAAACTAACAAAAATCCATAAAGTATTGAAATTCAAACAGAGCGCTTGGCTTAAGCCATATATCAATCTTAATACAAAATTGCGAACTGCAGCAACTACAGCATTTGAAAAAGACTTGTACAAGTTAGCCAACAACGCCATATTTGGTAAAACGATGGAAAACATTAGGAAACATCGCATTGTAAAACTTGTATCAAAATGAGATGGAAGATATGGAGCGAAAAATTTGATTGCTAGTCCACGATTTCATAATAGAACTGTGTTTAATAAAAATTTAATGCCAATCGAACTTAACAAAACAGAGCTCATTTTCAACAAACCATTGTACATCGGCATGTCAATTTTAGATATATCCCAAGTGTGTATGTACGATTTTCATTATAACTTTATGCTGCTATATGGGAGTTGAAAATTGTAAGCTAATGTATGGGGACACTGACAGTTTTATCTATGAATTAAAATGTGATGACGTTTACAGAGATGTTATTAAAGCAAATTTATCTAAATTCGATACATCAGACTATTCTGAGAATAATATTTATGGAATACCTCAAGTCAACAAAAAAGTTCTCGGAATGATGAAAGATGAGGCAAACGGTCGCATTATGACTCATTTTGTCGGACTTAGATCTAAAATGTATTCGTTTAAGATTAGTACGACGGATGAGGATCGAAATGTATTGTGGGATAAATACAAGAATAATATGGACGATGCAAATATTGAAAGACTTGCAAATAATTTAGGTGTCACAAAAAAATCTAAGGGTGTAAAATATTCAACGGTAAAAAATGACATTACTTTCGATGATTATGTTAAGTGTTTAAACGAATTTACAACTAAGAGTGTTTCCCAATCAACGTTTCGTTCCTACGCCCATGATCTTTTTACAATAACTCAAGAAAAAATTCCATTAACCCATTTACGGCCAAAGGTGCGTAAACGCAACCTTTATTGGTAATTTTTTTTTGGCCCGAAAATAATTTTTTTATTGTTTTCTTTTTATTGAAGTAACATCTCAATAGATTGAGGTATATAGTATCATTTTTCTTTTGACAAAAATATTACTTTTTAAATATTTTAAGATTATTACAATTTTGCATAATTTAATGATTTATGCACATCTTCATACAAAAAATTTTTCCGATACTAATTATAAACTTAATTCATATTTTGTATTCTATAATTATAAAAATATGTTGAAATTTTTATTATTCTAAAAACTTATTCATTCATACTTTAAAAATAAGGTCTATAATTGCATGTTTATACGATGGATTCGTATACGCACCTTTGGCCGAAACCATATTATATTTTTTTCGTAGACTAAACAATCTGAAATTACGATCTCGTCAATAGTCAATACACTTCAATACACTTAAATCAGTTTGAAAGTTTCCTTGTGTCTATTTGTTTTATATTCCATATAAGTTGAAATGAGGTAAGCTAAATTATTATATGAATGCGTGTATATAGTAGTAAGAGTGCATTTTTTGTTTATTTTAGTAAATTCTCGAAATATGAAATGAAGAGGGCACTAACTACTAAAGAGTTAATGGCTTTGTTAGAAGAAGACTCAGACTGTGAAAATGCTGACTCACTTGATGTGGTTTATGTGCCGCCGGAAACAGATGAAATTTCCGATGTAGAAGACATTGATGATAATATTATTGGTGAAGAAGGAATAAAAATAGATATTGCAGGTACATATGAAATACAAGTGAATGGAAATTCTGACGATTCTGATGATGATATTCCTCTGAACCACAGATCAAAACGTCCAAAGAAAGAACCAGGCAAAAATAATAAATCCAAATTTGTCCCAAGTTGGGTAAAAACAGATACTCCTTCGTACTCGGCAGTAATTCGACATCAGTCTGATCGATATTTAGAAAATATAAAAGCCAACCATGGAGGCAAGTCACCTATTGAAGTTTTTTCACTCTTTTTTGATAAAGAAGTAAGTGAGAGCATTCGATATTTTACAAATATTTATGCATCGCAGAATAACCGTCACGATTTTGAAATGAATGATAAAGATTTAAAAAAATTTATTGGCATATGTATATTATCTGATTATCACACTCTGCCTCAAGTTGATAGGTATTGGTCGAAGCTCTTTTTGGACTATTGAAAGAAAAAGGATTCTTTGCAACAGGAACAGTAAGGGAAAATCGCACTGCTAAGTGTCCTCTAGAAAAAAACAAAATTATGAAAAAAAAGGAAAGAGGTTCATATACATGTGCATTCGATTCCAATTTAGAAGTTTTGGTGACAAGATGGAACGATAATTCAGTAGTGACTGTAATGACAAATACATGTGACGTTTTACCCCTTATGCAAACTAAACGTTATAACCGTAAAGAACACAAAGAAATTCTTATCCCTCAGCCTAATATAATTCACCAATATAACCAATACATGGGTGGAGTGGATCTGCATGATAATGGCATTGCGAATTACCGTATTAAAATAAGAGGAAAAAAGTGGTGGTGGCCATTGCTTACTAACATGATTGACAATATGGTGGTCAATAGTTGGAAAATTTTTAAAATTGCGAATGATTCTAAAATTTCCCAACTGGAGTTTCGTTCGAGATTGGTTCTTAACTTACTAAAATATATTGGACATGCAGAGAATAGTGAAGAAACCTCTACATCATTGTCAAACTCAGTATATGGACGTCTATCTAAATTTGCCTTACCAAATGAAACTAGATTCGACAATATTGGCCACATTATAAAAAGAGACGATAATAGTGCAAGAAGAAAATGTCGGATGTGCAAAAGTAATACTATTTATTTATGTAAAAAGTGTACAGTGCAGCTACACCCCGAATGTTTCGAAAATTTTCATCTTAAAATTTAATTTACAGTTAAGATACAATATGTTCCTTTTTTAAAAATTGTATGCGTATTCGGCCAAAGGTGCGTATACGCACCCACCTGTTTTTCCTTTCATAAGACAAAAAAATTCTTTTTGGTTGTAAATTAGTCTTAATTTATGTGTTTTTAATCCAATCTAATAAATCAATTGTCAAATTTCTCTTTGTTTATTGTGTCGGCCCTTAATGGGTTAAGTCCGTATGACGATAAACGTTACTTGCAACAAAATTCTCATGACACTTTACCTTGGGGTCACTATGAAACCACAATGATTGAGTAAAAACAAAAATTAATAAATGAAAACATAACCAATTTTTTTTATAGCTTTATCAATCTCCACAGGAAAATGGCTCGGCTATTTTTTAAATGAATATGTAGATCGATAATTGTAATTTTGTTAAAAATCAATTTGTAATCATAAGTAGAAAATAAAAACTTTAAAAAATTTACATTGTTTTCCTGTAATTTTAAGTCTCAGCTTATCCTTTACAGCGTTGTAAGACATTCAACGTGAAAATAAAAAGACATGTTTGCATAAATAGCATTTATTTTGATTATTACATAAAATCATTTACAACTTTAATTTTATAATAATATAAATATTCTCTTAAAGCATGACTTAACAAAGTGTCTGTGGAAATTTCGCAAAACGCAGTTAAAGCTTCAAGTGGTCCATATAAACTGCTTCTGCTGCAAAAGTTTGATTTTATCAAATCGATAACATATCTATAATAAGCATGAAAGTTTAAATTATCCAATAACGATACACGATGACACACCAGACTGCTGTTTACTTCTAGGATTTGGTTGACATCACTTTCATCTAGATAGTATTCCAGGCCATGCTTTTCAATGCCATGCTTTTCAATAACAAGGAACTTGGTTGAATCATACACTATTTGTTTAATTTTACAATAGTCTCCACACTGAAACTCGATAGGATTGTAATCATCTTGAGAGATGCTGTTAAAGAAATCGCTAATCTTCTGCTTAAAAACTCCGATTATATCATCCCACTCGAACGTGCTTAAACTAATTCTTGCATTCTTGTTGTGCTGACACAAAATAATGGCTGGTGAGAAATGACGAGCTGGAGAAAGGCCAACTTTGATTATACAGTTGTCAAGCGGAAAAGATGCTTCTAGTAAATAATATGGTTCATTGTTGGCTGCTTCTTCGAATCTCGCCAAAACTCTATCTAATTCAGCATCATAATCGATATCATCTGATGATAAATCAGCAGCTACCACCATATCGTCTGATGAACTATAACCACTATCTTGAGAACTCATATTGATGAACTGGCAGGAACAACTGGGCATGAGCTAGCATCATCTATGAAATTTATACTTTTTGTCACCCCCCACTCATTTAGTGTATATCTACGTGGTGTATGTAAAAGTAGATCCTAAATGATATCTTTAACGTTAATCCAACTATTATGGCTACTATCGAATCCCAACCATTGAACATACATCTTATTTCCACGTCTGCGCAGTACTTTCTCTACTAAATATATGTCTTTATTATTTGTTTTCTGTAATTCTTCTTCGTAGAATGCTCGTTTGATAGGCGCTCCAGTCATATCTTCAATCAAGTATATTGTGGGATTCGTTATTTTAATTTCAGTAATTTTAAATAGTTCTGTTGTCCAATTCGGTTTATATCCCTTATCGAAAATGTGTTTATTTTTACTAATGCGAACCACGTCACCAACTTTCAATTTTCTTGGGCCAGCAATTTTCAAGTGAGTATAATATTTTCGTAAAATTTCCTTTTCGTTAGATTTATTAACATCAATAGGTCAAGTCGAATTTTGCTGTGTTTCGTGTTATTGTACTCTTTAGTAATTTGAGGCAAGATATCAATCCATTTGTAAGTTCCATTAAGACTAAAATACTTGTAAAGTTTTTCCTTCAATGTTCGAATAACTCGTTCACATATGGCTGCTTTTTTAACACTAAAGGTATTATAGTGATTAATACTATGTTTTTTCATGAGATTTTGAAACTTGGAATTGAAAAATTCTGTGCCTTGGTCTGTTTATAAATTTTTCGGACACCGTCGAGTATGAGCGAGAATATCCGAAAATGTTCGAGTAATTTCCTCCCCTGTTTTCGTCTTTAATGGACGAGTCCACACAAACTTTGAAAAACAATCAATTACAACGAGAATGAGCTTGTAAGATTTATTTTGACTGGCATAAGGTCTCATCTCAGCAAGGTCCATTTGCCACAAATCATCTAATCCTTTAATGATTGTTCGTCGACGAGGATAATTTTTTCGTGCAGGCTTGTGCAGCTCGTTAACTAGTTGTATCTTCTCCTCGGTAAATGCCATGTCTAGCTTCCAACGATTCGATTCTTTGAACTAACGCTAATTCGTTGTTCCGTTAGCTTTATAATGTACGAGGTAATCTTCCATTACATTAAGACGCTCATCTAAATCATGTGAATTAAGATCCGCTGTTTTAATCTTTTTTTCTTTTTCCAACGTTTTCATCATAATTTGTGCATTTTGGTTGGCAGCATCTGTAATATTCTTCGTCATTTCTTGTTTAACTATATCAAGATCATTTTTAAATTCATGCATTTGTTTTGATAAATCAGATATTTTCGAAGCAGTCATTTTATTCTCATCAGACAACTCGTTAACTTTTTTACTTAAATTAACTTCTATTTTACTAATGGAGTTTGAGATTTTTTGTTCGAGTTGAGTATCTTTTTGAATTCTATTTTTTTGTATCAAATTAATCTCTTTTCTTAGAAAAGTTTTCGCACGAACAATGCTGTCATCTACATATTTCTTATTGGAAAGATGATTACCTGCTACAGGAGGATCTCGTGTAATGTCTTTATGTACTTCATGTATCTGGTTTTGTAAATCCAAAATGGATTGCTTTAAGCCTTCACGTAGCTTTTTAACAACTTGTTCATTAGAACGGTAATGATGACGACCAAACTTGTCAACACTCATGTTGGAAATGATGTTCCAATAATCCAAACATTAATATATAATATCTGCTTCACGTAATTCGTTGATAATGGCAGCAATTTCGTTATTGTGGGATGTGTTTCCTGCTTCTTGGGAAGCAACCAGCAATTTGAGTCTGTCGCATAGTTCGTTTGGATCATCCCAATACACATATTCAATACGATTATCATTGTAGATCAAATGAGAATCATCGACGAGTCCTGACCCTTTGTAGCTAGATGGTGAAGATAACGATGTTCGAGGCGACGTTGATGATGATGAACGAGTCGCTTTTGCTAAACGAACAAGACCTTTGAAAGGTTGTCTCTTTAATGCAGTAGATCGAGTTTTCGGTGGCGATTTCTTTGTTGTTTCATCGGTAGGTTTAAATAGCGGTTTGATAATATGATGATATTTTTTCCCAATTGCACCTTTAAGAGGACCTTTGGAATCCAGATGAACTTCAGTACTATTTAATAAACTTTTATAGTCCTTTAAATCTGTATCATTATAATCTTCAGGGTTATCATAGAAAATTAGTTGGTATAGACCTGGCGTTCCCGGCACCCATCCTCCTTCCCCACTACCATCACTGATGACTTGTATACTACCTTTGCTTTTGTTAAAGTTTATTCGGCGTTTACCCAACATCCAGCCAATTTCATCATTGTAAATAGGTCCATAGTTTTTATCAATTTTATTATCTTTCATCCAAAATTCTTTTATATACTTATGGCTCATTGGAGGATATTGCTCAATATATTCATCAATAGCCTCTTTCGAAACATTATTAGGATCAAACATTTAATGTTCGTTAACTTGATCGATTGATACTGCATCGGAAAATACATCGTCATCGCCGGCTTCTTTTTTTTATCTCTTCCTCCGTTTTCACCTCTTCTTTTTTAACGTGTCTAAGCTTGTTATTAATAGCATGATGCAACGTTTTTGACGATTGCGCAATATCTGTTAGAGGTTTAGCTATGGGCTTAAAGAGTTTATTTAGCGACTCATCTTGTTCTGTTTTACATAACTTTAATGCCAAATACTTTTTGCGAATGACACGAGCTAGTTCGGCAACTTTACGCGTGCGCGCAGCTACCTCTTTGTCTGACATATTGTTATACAATGCGTGTTTTTCGATCATACCTACAGTTTTATAAACTTGTCGAAACCTTTACGATATCGTCCGTTAGAAATATCGAAATCCTTAACAATGACGAATGTACCGTATTTGTCCTTCCAACATTCGGAACAAAATTGTTTAAATTGCTCAAATGTCATATCAGGTGATACGTGGTCATTAAAGACGTGTTTCAAATTGAGCTCATCTTGCTTAAACAATACAATAAGATTCGCATTATCACGTAAAAGTTGTTTGCCTGCTCGACTGTATGATTGACATAGGTATGCACAATCAATGTCTTTATGTCTACCCATACAGTAATATTCACGTATTGTTTGTTGTGGATCCGTTGATACGTCATCAAATATGAATATTGAGTTTGGTTTAGCTTTACTTGGGCTTATAACATCATCATTATCTTTAAATGGAAAATAACCTACTTCTTTCACAGACTCCAACACTTCCTTCAAAAATTGATACTTGGGCTGAAACAACGACTTTGAATAAACGTAAACATTTTTGAATTTAGCGCCATTCAGGTCAAAAAGTAATGCCAACATAACATTAGTTTTTCCACATCCGCTTGGACCACATATGATAGCACGAAATGAATGTGGTAGCAATGCACCATGTTTGCTGGTTCTTGTCACGTTGTCGACAAAATCCAAGTTTTCCACTGCTAGTGTCTTATCTTGTTGAATGACCTTCATCTTGTGATTGAGATGTATTTTGTAAACATGGTTATATAAAGACATTTTGCAAAAAGCGATTCATTTCAATGTTGGTCGTTCAAGGTGAAGGAGTGTTGAATTCTCTGATCAATAGTCTACCGTTTGAATTGCATGCTCCTGGTTACCAATATCTAGGACCTGGAACTAAATTACAGAAACGTCTAGCTCGTGGAGATCCGGGGATAAATCCGTTAGATCGAGCTGCGAGAGATCACGATCTCGCATATTCCCAAAGTAATTCATTGAAAGATCGACATAAAGCAGATTGGGTGTTGGAAAATAAAGCGTGGGAACGAGTTAAAGCAAAAGACGCATTTTGGGTGAAAAAACCGCTGCCTGGTTAACTACTACAGCAATGAAAGCTAAACGAAAACTGGGTATGGGTATGAAACGTGGTAAAGGTGTTGGTTCATTTAAGCGACATGTGTTACAGCCAATTATCAAAACATTGAAACGTGCTCCTCCGTCACCAAATCTGCGTAAATCCGCTCTACTTGCACTTGCAGCAGCTAGAACAGCCGTTAAGAATGTAGGTGGGAAGAAAAATGTACGTGTTCCAAGAATTATTCCATGTGAACCAAAATCTGGTGGGATTTTACCTTTAATCCCAATCTTTGCAGGCCTATCAGCTCTCGGAAGCCTCGCTGGGGGCGCAAGCGCGATAGCGAAAACTGTTATCGATTCAAAGAATGCTCAAAAGAAACTAGAAGAAGATGAACGTCACAACAATGCAATGGAACATCTAGGCAAAGGATTATACCTGCGAAAAAACGCTAAAGGTGGCTTTGGATTATATTTAAAAAAGGCAAAAAACTTCCGCTGAAGCTACCTAATAGACCCTTAACCAATGTGGATTTAAATAGATTTGTTAAACTACTTAAAATTTCAAATTTCCGCGGCGTGTTCATGCGAGATAATTTACCACGTAGCCCTCGTAAACATGAATGTGCTATTATTAATCTCGACATTTCCACAAACCTCGGTACACATTGGGTAGCTTACAGAAAGATAAACAACGATATAGAGTACTTTGATTCATATGGTTGCTTGAAACCACCGCGAGAACTAGTATCCTACTTGAACGGTGGAAGAATTTTCTACAATAACGACCAATATCAAAGTTATAACCAAATTAACTGTGGACATCTTTGTTTAAAGTTTCTCTACAATGGAACCATCTAACGATATATTGAGAAGTGCCATTTACATTTTTATGAAAAATATAAAGAGCGTTATTTGGTATGAACTACCTCAAGATATTCGTCGCGCACTAGAAGATTATTTACCCTGCAAGAAAGACTATGATAGACATGAATGGAGTGATGTTTGCGGCATGTATATGGAAAGTAGATGTGTATTTAGTGTCATATAGAAAGTAGAAGTGTCATATTATGAGAAAAATTTGTAACAGTATAAGAAAAATATAGGAATTTTTAACATATTTTGCTATTTAATTTCATACACCTATTCAAATGTATCAGTCATATCTCGATTGTTGACCTTGACAAGTACTTCCAACGAGTTTTCGTTTACTCCTCAAGTACCTCTTGTGCTTGACCCTAACCGACAGTATTATGTAGCAGTGTTGGGATTTCATACATTTAATTCGATTCCAAACATCGATGGCGAAAAGTTTTACTACTACGAGAAAAATGATCGAAAAAAGTTGTGTAGCATCGATATTCCGTCTGGATCTTATGAAATTACCGATATCGAAACGTATATTCATAACGCATTAATCGATAAATATAATTCGATTCGAGATAATGAGTTCATCTTAAGACCCAACAACAATACGCTTAAGTGTGAAATCTTTAGTCAAGATCATGCTGTTACTTTCGAGAAAGATGACAGTCTCGACAAAATATTGGGTTTCTCACCAAACAGAATATTGGTGCCAGGAAAAATGCATTCTTCGGACCAACCTGTAAACATTATAAAAGTATCGAGCCTACTTTTTGAATGCAACATTACCGAAGGAGCCTTTTACGAGGACAGACCTGCGCACACCGTTCTACATTTTCCGATAAGTGTTGATCCTGGTTTCTCTATTGACGAACGTCCTCATAATCCTATATACATACCAGTAAGCAATAGCATACGTGAAATTGACAACATTACCGTTAGCGTACTCGATCAAGATTTAAGACCAGTCAACTTTAGAGGAGAGAAAAGTACACTTCATTTGGATTTTAAGGAAACGATATAGATGGGTTTAATTATAAAACAAAGCTCTACACATCAATATCCATTAGTCTCACGCAAATCTTACAAGCGACGTGACGTGTCTGCTGTCAATAAAGCCTTTCTTGTTTCCATTGAATTACAGCTAAAAGATGTCAAAACGTCAATACATTCGACGACAGGTTCAGGAACCTCAACCACCTATTTTAGATCTGTACCAGAAACCTCAGTTCGATGATACTATTAGAAAAGAAGAATTTCGTACATATACACCTTACATCAAGTCATTTAATAATAGCGACGTTGTCGAGTTTATCATAAATCAATCAGATGCATTTTTTGCCATACACGAAACACTTTTGAAAATTAAAGGAAGTATAAAGAAAGTGGGTAATGGAACTGTTTCTCTTGCACCGAATGCTGGAGCTTTCTTGTTTGATACATGTACATACATCCAAAGTTCACACGACATGGAAATAGTTCGAGATCCTGGTGTAGTTAGCACTATTCGCAGTTTGTTGTGTTACACTCCTGAAGATTCCAAGTATCTCAGTACTGCAGGATGGAACTATCCCAATAATCCACATTTATCGGGAGACAGCTTTAGTTTAATGATTCCGATAAAACTTATTTTTAACATTTTCAACGATTACAATAAATTAACCTATGGTCGTCAAGTGTTTCGATTTGTTCGAGCACGTAATGATAGAGACTGTATTTTAGTGGAAGAACCTAATGCCACAACAACAACAACAGTGTCTTTAACTGTTACCAGCATGGAACTGAAGGTCAAACATGTCTTTCCAAATGACGATGTGAAAATTGACCTAATGACTCCGATTAAGAATAATACGCCGATAACTATACCTTTCCGTAAATGGGAACTTAATGAACTACCTTCACTTACGGCTGGATCCCGACGTGAGATATGGAGTGTAAAGACAACTTCAGCTGTTGAACGTCCACGCTATGTCATTGTAGCTTTTCAAACTTCTAAACGAGATGACATTCACGCCGATCCAACGTTATTCGATAACATTAAGGTGTCCAGCGTACGAGTGGTTATTAATGGTGAATATTGGCCTAACGAGAGAATGCAATTGGATTTTGCGAAAAATGATTATGCTATAGCTCACTACAACTATACCCAATTCTTTCCCAGTTATACTCATTCGTCAACAAAACATCCAATCTTGGATTATAATGCTTTTAAAAAATATGTTTTGTTTACTTTCGACTGCTCCAAACAGGATGATACGTCATTTAGATCGAGAACCGTTGATATTAAGTTGGAAATCGAAGCAGATGAAGGTTTTCCTGCAGGCACTCGAGCGTACTGTTTAATTGTCCACGACAGTCTACTTGAATACTTTCCTCTAACTGAAGTTATCAAAAATATCATTTAACTTGACTTATTCAATCATATCCAATTCAGTATACTATCAGCCATCATGAGGATCGCATTAGTTGACATTCAAGGATTCACCGTAGATGGGTGGTTTGTTCCCAAAGAACTCAGCATTGAAATTGGCTTTAAACATTGTCATTATATATTTAAACCTCCACAACCGTTTGCTACATTAAGTAATCAAGATAAGAAGACTGCTGTGTACTTGGAGAAAAACGTGCATGATCTTCGGTATTCTAATGGAGATGTTAAATATTCAAAAATAAATAAAATACTGGAATCTAAGTTGTTGTATGCAGCTGACTACATCTAAGTTCGCGGAGAACAACAAGCAGAATTTTTAAGATACAAATGTTATATGCTTGACGTCTTTCCCATAATTATTGATGTTTGCAAGTTTGATGATTCTCCATACTCCACTGGAGGCTTTGCTCCACATGAATACAACTGCCACGCTACTGGACTATTTTCCTGCTCCTCGATAAATGTGCATCACCTCCGTCAATGGTTGTGTAACAAAATATTACCTATATAAATTGGATTTTTTAAAATAAAAGATTAAAAGTTTTATTTTAGTTTTATTTTAACAGTTTTACATATTTATTTTAATGCAAGATGATTCGCATTTACGATTTACAAGAAATTTTTTAATGATATTAATCGCTATAAAGGCATTTATTACGAATATAATACTTAAGAGTATAATCGATAAACCATATTGATCGATGTCATCATTATTAGTTTTGTACCATTTTGAATCACTTTCGGTGTTATTTGGGGATATTAGCCTGATCTTGTAGAATGTTCCTCCTGATTTTGGTATCGCTTTGAAAAATACTGGAAGCTGTCCATAATTCGCCACTTCATGATCCATTAGAGTCCATTTAGTTCGATTACAATCAGTTTTTTCATCAATAAAACATATCGCCTGGTTCTTAACGTTGTTTGGAACGTTTGTATAAAGGACATTGTTAACAATAGCTATGAGGATGATGAATGAGGTTGTTAGTGGAGGCATCTTGTCGGTTGAATTCTTTTTAACGGGTATTGTGTTGTTTTTGGTAACTTTCTTTCTGACAAATTAAACTCTGCAAATCGTTTTTCAATTGCAGTTCTATCTTCGTACCACTGTATATCGGCTTTTAACTTTTGTATTTTTTCGTACAACTCTTCTAATCTACACCGTATGGAAGTCATTGATGAAATAAATGTCTTTCGCTCCAAAAGCCAATATAAATAATATTCTTAATCACCTCCACTACCCTGGTATAATAAATAGAAATAAATGTTTTATTCCTTTATTCAAAAATACTGTTATTTAATTCACTAATTGTATCTTCCTTATAATAATACAAATATTCCCTTAATGCTAAACTTACAATACTAGTATCACAAGAAGCCTCACAAAATGAATATAAAATGTCTATTGGTTGTAAATCGTTTTTAAATGAAGTAGCAATTTTTAACGCATTACAATAGTAATCTAAAAATCTCAGTGAAAACGAATGCGTGGTAAAATTAACTTGTCGTTTCCTTCAATAAGATTTTTAACATCTTTTTCAAATATCTGCAAAGTAACACCAAGTTTCTTAACATTGAGCCATTTAAGTTGATCTGTAGCTTGAGTTTCAATTGCTAAAAATTCACAACATTCTGGAGGTTCATCTTCACAATAGCATTGTAGAGACATCAGGAAAAACTGATTATATTTATGATTAAGTTCATCGATGAATTGGATCCAATCACATATACCGAACGATATCTCATTATTCTCGCTGCTTAATTTAACACCCGGCTCAAATGATCGAGCTGAACTTAATCCAACTAATACTTTTAAATGCTCAAAATTATACAAAGTATTAAGCAGCATCATTTCACTTTTGGCTCTTACTTCCACACTGTTCATGTTGTGATGACTATGTTTTACGAAATAAAGCTGTGAACATGAAAACTTTTAATTATATCTTCTTACCTCTCCACAACTGCCTCTCCCACGCTAAAACTATGTTGCGCAATATTTCGTAAGACTATTCATTTATGCATCACATGCCGGGCTTAATTATAAAATATAACGGAATGTGCACATGTTTCCTGCCTCCATGCGAATATATTTTATCTCACATTAAATAATAGAATTGGAATGTGCACGTGCTTCCGGCTATATATCGTGATCACGTGAGAAATTTTTAATAGCCGGCGTATCCGATGATGTCATTATTCTTAGTAGCAAGATCTATTTTATAAAGATTTCAACTGATCATGTAAAGTATAAATTGAAAAATAAACGAATTTTTGTTATTATGGTAATTGATAAAATATATACGATGTAACTCGTAAAATATAAATTAAAAAAATTTAGAAGTTTTACGCTAATGGTTGTAGGTTTTAATTAAAAAAAAATACAAGGAAAAATTGCTCTCTTTGTCTGTCATTCGTCTTCTTCTCTTTGTCAATTCATAGAACGCAGTCACCGACCAGCGATTGAACATCGTTCTCATTGGTTACGTTGACGTGTAGCTTCGTTATTATTGGGGGGGGCGTCTTTTCGGGGGTAATGGGGGACTGGGGGCGTCTTTTCGGTGGGAATGGGGGACTGGGGGCGTCTTTTCGTTAATATTGTGGTACGACTCCACCATTAGTCGATGCACGTCTTTCTCATTGAACGTTGATGCACACCATTGGCCTCCAACGTCACGAGGATGCCCACCATTGGTCGAGGACACGTTTCTGTGGCATCATTGGTCGAGGAAAACGTTCTAACGTCACGAGGAG
Source organism: Diabrotica undecimpunctata (assembly GCF_040954645.1). Taxonomy (NCBI): domain Eukaryota; kingdom Metazoa; phylum Arthropoda; class Insecta; order Coleoptera; family Chrysomelidae; genus Diabrotica; species Diabrotica undecimpunctata. The sequence continues at coordinate 78,237,362 of NC_092807.1, forward strand.
GGCGTTACTATGTCACCATTGGTCCCTCATCGCTATACCGCCATTTCTATGTTGTTTATTCAAATTCTAAGCTGTCATTGGTCACTGGGGGTGACCTATTCCCACCACTGACGCTGCTATGCTGCCATTGGTCGACGTCCTCGTTCCGACGTCACGAGGACGTCCACCATTGGTCAGCAAGACATAGGGGGACGTTCCTATGCCATCATTGGCCTGGTATTCCCACCACTGACGCTGCTATGCTGCCATTGGTCGACGACACGTTCCGACGTCACGAGGACGTCCACCATTGGTCAGCAAGACATAGGGGGACGTTGCTATGCCACCATTGGCCTGCTATTCCCACCACTGACGCTGCTATGCTGCCATTGGTCGACGACACGTTCCGACGTCACGAGGAGGGCGTTACTATGTCACCATTGGTCCCTCATCGCTATACCGCCATTTCTATGATGTTTATTCAAATTCTAAGCTGTCATTGGTCGCTGGGGGTGTTGCTATTCCCACCACTGACGCTGATATGCTGCCATTGGTCGACGTCCTCGTTCCGACGTCACGAGGACGTCCACCATTGGTCAGCAAGACATAGGGGGACGTTCCTATACCGCCATTGGCCTGCTATTCCCACCACTGACGCTGCTATGCTGCCATTGGTCGACGACACGTTTCGACGTCACGAGGAGGGCGTTACTATGTCACCATTGGTCCCTCATCGCTATACCGCCATTTCTATGATCTTCTTCATGTGCCTTGTCCGTTCCGAACGTTGGCAATCAACATGGCTATTCTGACTTTGTTTACGGCAGATCTGAATAGTTCAGCAGATGATAATCCGAACCATTGCCGCAAGTTTTGGAGCCACGAGTGTCTTCTCCTCCCTGGACCCCTTCTGCTGTCTATTTTCCCTTAAACGATCAGTTGTAGTACTCTATATTTATTATGTCTCATAACGTGACCCAAGTATTCCAACTTTCTTTTCTTTATACTTATTCCTACCTCTCTCTCTTTACCTATCCGGCGTAGTACCTCTTCGTTGGTCACATGCTCAGTAAAGGATATACGTAATATACGTCGGTAAGCCCACATTTCGAAGGCCTCTACTTTTTTCATCAATGTTGCGGTCATTGTCCACGCCTCCATTCCATATAACAAAACCGGGAATACATAACATTTCAGAAGTCGAATTTTGAGAGGTAGGGTGAGGCTTTTAGAGGTGAAAATTTGCTTCATGCTAGTGAACGATGCTCTTGCCTTTTCTACTCTTATACGTATTTCCTTCGCTTGATCCCAATTTGAGTTAACTGTTGTTCCCAAGTAGATGTACGAATCCACGTGTTCAATTCTTTCATTGTCTAATATCAGTTGCTGTGGTGGTTGTTGGGTTTTGCTTACTAACATCCATTTGGTTTTTGTGATATTTAGTCTGAGTTCGTATTGTGCACTTGTTTTTTGTATCTTACTCATTAGGCAACTCAGTTCCTCCATGCTACTTGCTAGAGTCACAGTGTCATCAGCATTTCTATGATGTTTATTCAAATTCTAAGCTGTCATTGGTCGCTGTGGGTGTTGCTATTCCCACCACTGACGCTGCTATGCTGCCATTGGTCGACGACACGTTCCGACGTCACGAGGACGTCCACCATTGGTCAGCAAGACATGGGGGACGTTCCTATGCCATCATTGGCCTGGTATTCTCACCACTGACGCTGCTATGCTGCCATTGGTCGACGACACGTTCCGATGTCACGAGGACGTCCACCATTGGTCAGCAAGACATGGGGGGACGTTCCTATACCGCCATTGGCCGAGGGGCGTGGCCTAGAGACACGAGGCACGTTCCTATGCCGCCATTGGTCGAGGGGCGTGGCCTTGAGACACGAGGCACGTTCCTACGTCACGAGGGGGGCATGGCCTTGATACATGAGGATACGTACGCTTGACGATCGACGTGTGACGTCACTTCCGCTCTGAAAGGAACGCTATACATCTACTGACAACGCAGATTTTGAATCCGACATGATTACTATTTGTTGATCAGACATTCTTTTCTCAATAGTCCATTCCAGAGCTTGATATATTGCAAACAGTTCTGTGGAATAAATGGAACATTGTTGGTTTAATTTAATCATAATGTGTTCTTGATTGTTTTGGATATATACCGCACAACCAACTCCCACAATGGATTTTGACCCATCTGTGAAAATCCTATATGGCTTATCAAATTTGGCAAGTTATTTCTGAAGTTGAATGGCGTTGTTATCATCAAAAGTATGGAAGTAAACTTTGGTTTGGGAATAAAGAATATTGAAATTAGATTGGAAGAAATTAGTTTCAGCTGGGATTTCTTAATAGGAAGAAACATTAGGAAATGCTATAGCTAAAGTTGGAGAATTTTTGTTATGCCACTAATTGTCAATTAAGTTAGACACAGATATGTCGGATATTTTTTGCAATAGGTAGGATTGGTTATTACTTTGACATTTAAGGATAAACATTTCAGCTAAAAAAAGACGTCTTAAATGTGATGGAGGTTCCATACATTCGGCTAATAGATTTTTAGTAGGTGTAGATTTAAGTGCACCTAAAACCAAACGTAGAGCTTTGTACTGGATTCGGTCTAATTTTTTAAGTCTAGTATTTGTAGCAGGCCCATATAAAAAGCAACCATAGTCAAGAACTGACCTAGTATATGCCCTATAAAACATTAGATTAACCTTAGGATCAGCGCTCCAATGGTAATGGTTAACTACTTTTAAAACATTTAGGCTTTTTTCGCATTTAATTAAATAGTTATTAATATGTTCTTTGCATGTTAATTTAGTATCAAGTGTGACGCCAAGATAAGTATAGTGTTTTCGGACAGGTATACTTAGATTATCAATTCCAATGCTGGATATATTCGGTAAGCGATGACGAGTAAACAACACCACAGCGGATTTATTCAAAGTAAGTTCCAACCCTTGGTTAAGAAAGTATTCTCTTGCACTGTACATAATTCGTTTAATTGAATCAATACATTCCTGATAAGAATTTATAGAAGTGTAAGACAGAAATCATCGGCGTATTGTAAAATATTACAATTAATTCCCATACCATGTAGATCCATAGTAAGTATATAGATTAAACAAGAGAGGACTAAGCACAGATATCTGCGGCAAACCTTGATAAACTAACCTTGGACCAATCAATTTATTATTGCACCGAATGAATACTTGTCTATTAACAAATACATTAACCAATACCTGTGCACATCTAGTTGGGACCCCTATATGTCTTAGTTTCTCGAAAAGTAAGTTTAAAGGCATCTACTTAAAAATATATAATATATGTCTGATCTGTCAAAATGAATGAGTCAGATAAAATTAAATTATGAGAAGATTTTTCTATCAAGTAACAAAAAACAAAATTTGTTTAATTTATTAATGTTTTAGAGAACGATTTTCGAAGTTGAAATCAAAACGTCAAATGAACCTAAGTACTTTAAAGTAAAATTGTGACGTATTTAATAAAATAAGTCCCTTATACATCCCAGCGTATTAGATGCTGCTTTCTTCATGCCTGTCGATCTTACGCATTTTTTAACACAAAGTTCTACTTTCCATTATCTTTATCAATACATTTTTCTTACATAAATATTTGAATCTAACTTGTTTAAATCTTGAATTAAAAGATTTAAAAGATCTCTTTAGGTAACCGATATCCAAATTAGTTTAAATTACTGTAGTCACTATGATTCTCAATTATGGGTTCGCCTAGTTTTAAAGATATTATTTAGAATTGCAGTTGAAAAAAAATGTACCTACTTATGTTTAATTATTAGTAAAAGTTATTTAGAATCTAGTGACAAACCAAAAAGTGGTTCAAAAGTGATGTAGTGTAAATATAAACAAAACTTACGATGGATATGGTGTATTATTTGGTCCCATACAATCTGGATTATCAACTAGGGCATCTCCCCATAAGTATTTCAAGCCTACGCTTCCTTGGCATGGTGCTGACAATTTAGATAATGCTAGATGTATTGTGGTACAAATAATAATTAATATCTGTAAAAAAAATACTTTTTTAGAATATGATTAATGTAATATTAGAAAAAACTATTCAATCTCAAAATAACTGATAAAACTTTAGTAAATTCAATAAAAGTTACAGCTAAAAACGTACATAGTCTTGCCTCGGCTTTTCTAGTTAAAAATTAAAATCTTATGATTCTTTCTGTGCCCGTTGTTTAACTATTGATCGACCCCTGTATAGCAGTTGTCGCTCATTTTTCGTCGATGAACCGTAACCCCTCCGCCCCCGTGCGGCCACCATGTGTTTGGTCTACGACGTTGACCTTCGACGGGCAACTCGCTTAGCATTCGATATTCGACATTCAGCTTAAAGACTTGTATATCATTCACAGTGTAATTGTAAATTCAGTTTTTGTACTTATAATTTTACGTTTTATCTATTAAAATAAAAGTTTTGGAATAACAATTATATGTATAACAATTCATACATAATTAATGGTCCTTCAAGAGCGCCGGATAACTAGTGCAATTATAATAAGTTATCGTGTAAACTGGAAACTGAAAAAAGTCCACCGCATGCAGACACTTCCATGCCGGCATTTTTCGACGATTTGACGATTAGATGCAGAACAGATCAACCGAAACCGAACAAGAGTCAAAGGTCAGTACTTAGCAATCATTACCTACTCCTATGATTTTTATCCTTGTTTCGACTTGATTTTATTATTTTAATTCATTCTTAAAAGACTCAATCAATTTTATATACTACATACAATAAAATAAACACATTTTTACTGAATTTACGTTACGTTGCATTTATTGGATTATTTTATTATTTTATGCACATATTTAATACATATTACATATTGCGTCATATCTTACATTTTAGCCATTACCTTATATTTGTTATAATATAACACTAGCATTTGAACTATTTTTAAACCTTATTTCTTTCGTTCCACTTTCTAGCTATTCTTCTATTGCACATTTCATTAATCTTAAGGTAGGCTTACAAATATTGAGGTAGATTTACAAGTTAACAAAATAGAACACTATTAATCATTCAAAATGTCAAACGAGGAGCTTGCTTCTGAACTTAAAAAGCTTCATATCACTTGTGGAAATTATAAATCTCAGATAACAAAATTTAAAAATTATTTAGATAAAAAAAATCAAAAAATAATCCTGACTTTACTCAACTTGTAGTTAGATTATCAAAAATTGAACCTCTATGGTTTTGATGATATTCAAACTCAAATAGAATGTTTAGAAGACAATAATGATACAGTAAATCAAAACGAACGCCTAGAGTTCGAAGACGGTTATTATACTGTCGTTTCTATAGGTCAAGCAATTTTAAATAGCTCTGACGATCAAAATGTAGATAATGCATCAATCTCTAACAATTCTAATATTTCAAATGCAGCAACACAACAAGTTAAGTTACCTTCTATATCTTTACCATCTTTCGATGGAAAATTCGATCAGTTTTTATTCTTTAAAGACACTTTTCAATCATTAATTCATAATAACAAATCTATACCTGATATTAATAAATTCCATTACTTGCGCTTATCGTTAAAGGCTCAAGCAGCGGATTTATCAAAATCGCTTGAAGTCTCAGCAAACAACTACATTGTAGCATGGAATCTACTTGTTCAACGTTATGAAAATAAACCTTTATTGAAGAAAAATCATATAAAGGCTTTATTTGAGACAAAACCTGCTACAAAAGAATGCCATCTAGAATTAAGAAACATTTTAGATGACATGAATCGGCATTTAAGAGCCTTACAAGTTCTAGAAGAACCTGTAGATTCCTGGGATGCATTAATAATTCATTTATTTTCCACAAAACTGGATTCAATAACTCGTCGTGAATGGGAGTGTGAATATGCCAAACATGACACAGTAACGAGAGAAATATTTTGCAATTTTCTGTCCGAAAAATGCAGAATTCTTGAAACTTTAAATATTCAAGGCAATAAGGTAAAACAAAATGTAAGAGGCTTATTTTCAAGTAATTCTCCAACTTGTTATTTTTGCAATAAAGATCATACTATTTATAACTACAAATCCTTTATCGCGCTAAGTCCAAATTCTAGGCTAGCTGAAGTCAAAAAATTGAAACTTTGTATCAATTGTTTGCGAAATAATCGTTCAACTAACCAGTGTCCTTCTATGCACTGCAGAAAATGCAACAATAAACATAATACTTTGTTATACTTTGGTTTCAATAATCACTATAACCATCAAAATTCTAAGTCTAATCACTATAATTCTTCTAGTAGAAATGCACGGCAAGACAATCCTAATTTCAATCCTAATGCTAACAATTCTGCTAAAATTTCCGATTCTCCTGAAATTAGCGCAAATTGTTTAATTGCAGGTAATGATTCTCCAAGCATTGTCTTATTGTCAACTGCCCTGGTAGACATATTTGATAATCGTGGAAATGTATTGTCTTGTCGTATATTGCTTGATAGCGGTAATGAGTCAAGTTTTATCTCTGAAGAAATGTGTAAAAAATTAAATATAAATACAACTCCAATACAATGTTCTATTACAGGAGTTGGAAATAAAACCACAAATATTTTAAAACAAACTGTTGTATCTGTTCAAGCACGTCAAGTCCCATTTAAAACGAGTTTTAAATGTTTAGTTATTCCCAAAATTACAAGCAGAATACTCTCAACCTTTATTAACACGTCAAGCTTAAATATCCCTCACAATCTGATACTAGCAGACCCAACATTCAATGAACCTGGTCCAGTCGACATTTTGATTGGTGCTGATCACTTCTGGGGTCTGCTCATGGTAGGGCAAGTAAAGCTTGGCAAGCATTTGCCTACATTGCAAAAAACTTAATTTGGTTGGATTGTCTCAGGCACTATACATTCACCCCAATTCATACAACCTCCTAACATTTCTATTTCATGCAATCTGAGCACTTCTGATCAGGCTATTCATTCACAAATAGCTAAATTCTGGGAAATTGAAGAAATCAATGTTCCTAAATCCTCATCTTCAGATGACATTCTCTGTGAAGAACTATTCAAAACTACTACTATTAGAAACTCGTTGGGTCAATTTATCGTTCAACTGCCGTTTCAGAAACCGGCTTGCTCTCTTGGCGATTCAAAAGAAGTAGCAACCAAATACTTATTCAATTTAGAAAAGTGATTACAAAGAAATCCCAAACTAAAAGCAAATTATACAGATTTCGTAAGCGAATACGAAACACTCTGAATTATCAGACAAACCTTGCTATTATTTGCCCCACCACGGTGTGGTAAAGGAGTCTAGTACTACCACCAAGTTAAGAGTGGTTTTCAATGGATCAGCTATAACAACTAGTGGCTTATCACTTAATGACATTTTAGTAGCCGGTCCAACTATTCAAGATGATCTATTTTCCATAGTTTTGCGAGCAAGAAAACATAATAATATGCTGACTGGAGACATAACTAAAATGTACCGGCAAGTATTGGTAGATTCATCACAACAACGCTACAACTTATTCTTTGGAGACCTAATCCTGATTCAGAAATACATACGTATCAATTAAATACGCTTACATACGGTACAGCAACGGCAGCATTTCTGTGTACAAGATGCTTAAAGGAACTGTCAATACAATGTAAATATACACATCCAGACATTAGCAGAATAATCGCAAGGGACTTTTACGTTGATGATCTTTGCACAGGGTGTTCATCAATTGATGAAGCAATATACCTTAAACAAAACTTGTCTGAAATTCTCATTTCTGGTGGCTTTCCACTCCGTAAATTTATGTGCAATGCACCAGAAGTACTTTGTGAGCAATCTGAAGGGGATAATACCATATTAAATTTCGGTGAGGATTGCAATAACAAAACTTTAGGCCTTCTTTGGAACTCTCAATCCGACACACTACAATTTTCAATAAAAGCTACTTATAATTCCTGTCCAACTAAACGAAAAATCCTATCTTGTGTCTCTCAATTATTCGACCCATTAGGATTAGTTCTACCTGTAATAATCATAGCAAAATGCATTATTCAAAAATTGTGTCAGCATAAACTTGATTGGGATAAATCAATCCCACAAGACCTTTATACTAGCTGGATTAAATTCCATAATCAACTTCAAGTTTTAAATGCATTAAAAATTACTAGACATGTTCTACCTAACAATCCAGTGCTATTAGAAATCCACGGCTTCTCTGACTCCAGTGAAATGGCATACGGTGCCTGTATATACATTCGATCCTTAGATTCAGAGGGTACTTATCATTGTCACTTACTTTGCTCTAAAACAAGAGTGGCTCCCCTCAAAACAATTACGATTCCTAGGCTCGAATTGTGCGCAGCATTGTTGCTGGCAGAGTTGGCTCATAAGGTCATAATCTCGTTAGATATTCCCATTACCCACACCTTCTACTGGTGTGACTCAACTATAGTTTTATCATGGATCAAATCTGTTTCTACCCAATGGAAAATTTTTGTCGCTAATAGAGTGACACAAATACAATCATTAACAAATTCGGATTCTTGGAGATACGTCAATACTCAAGAAAACCCAGCTGATTTGCTCTCTCGGGGTCTTAGCCCTACGTCTTTAATTGATAATTCTCTATGGTGGAATGGCCCTAAATGGTTGCTGTTTCCTAAAGAACAATGGCCCACTAGTGCTTCAAGTACTATAGTTAATTCTGATGCACCTGAGAGACGCAAGGAAAAGTTAATTCCTTTCAGTCTACAGTAACTGAAGGACTGGATCTTATTAACAGATTTTCTAATCTTAACAAGCTTCAACGAATCACTGCTTACTGTTATCGATTCTTTGATAATTGCCGCTTATCTAAAGCAAATCGAAAATGCGGAGCACTTAATCATGCTCTATATACTCTTATTAGAACTGTTCAAAGGCAAGAGTTTCCGACTGAGTATCAAGACTTATCAAAATCTAAACCTATTAACTCTAGAAGTAAGATTTTACGATTAGCCCCATTCTTAGATGACAAGGATATAATCAGAGTTGGTGGCAGACTTAAATATTCAAAATTTGATTTTCAAAAGAAACATCCTGCAATAATACCCGGTAAACATGTGCTTTCTAAATTAATTGTAAAAAAAGAACATTTGCGCCTTCTTCATGCAGGACCCCAAGTATTACTAGCTTCAATACGAGAACGTTTTTGGCCTACTTCTGGCAGAAATTTAATCAAACAAGTTGTGAGGCAATGCTTACGTTGTTTTCGCTTTAGTGCTTCTCCTATCCCCTATTTGATGGGAGATTTACCAGAGCATCGAGTAACACCTCAACGACCATTCTATAATACAGGTACAGACTTTTGCGGACCCTTTTTATTAAAGGATCGGCAAACTAGAAATTATAAAACGATCAAGGCTTACGTGTGTATTTTTGTGTGTCTCTCAACGAGAGCTATGCATTTGGAACTTGTAAGCAGTCTTACTACAGACTCTCTTATTGCCACTCTTCGTAGATTTTTCGTTAGAAGAGGTTTAAGTGCAAATATATATTCTAATCATGGCACCAATTTTGTTGGAGCTAAAAATGAGATTTATAAGTTTCTACATACGAGTGAAAATGAAATTCTATCCCACTTTCTTACGAAGATTTCGTAACTGTTCTTCATCAAGTCGAAGCATGTTTAAATTCCCGACCTTTATCCCAGATTTCCAATGATCCCAATGATCCGCAGTCCTTGACACCTGCACACTTCCTAATTGGAGAACGCATTAGTGCCTTACCTGACCATGACTATTCTGCAATTAAAGAAAATTCGCTCAGCAAGTTTCAACGCCTTCAAAGAATCATCCAAAGTTTCTGGAAGCGATGGTCAAAGGAGTATATTTCCGAGCTCCAACAACGGTCTAAATGGAAAAAGACCTACCCCATTACCCCATAATCTTAAGGCCTGGACTCCTCGTCTTGGTTAAAGAAGATGGAATCCCGCCAATGAAATGCAAAATTGGTATAATTAAAGTCACTCATCCTGGTGCCGACGGTATACTCAGAGCTGTTACCATTAGAACTGGCTCCTCCGTATACAAACGACCTTAGCCCAGGGGGACCGTGCCCAGGGCATCGAACACGTGCGCTCTGGCTTAAAAGTATCTTAATGTATATACACAAATATACAAATATATATATATATATATATATATATATATATATATATATATATATATATATATATATATATATATATATATATATATATATATATATATATATATATATATATATATATATATATATATATATATATATATATATATAATACACTCATGGACAAAAATATCGAATATTTTGGAATTTCCAATTTTTTTTTGTAGTCACTATTCTTTCAAAAAAATTTGAGATTACTGATAATACTCATATAGTAGGCTGATGTACTCAACTGGTTTCAAATATTTTGATGTTTATTGAGTGGTTAGTGTCATTCGTACATTTTATCATAAAAATCCTTCTTCACGTAAAGGAAAAATCATACTAATTTGGTTATTTTTAGTTTAATTTATTCAGTTTAATTAAATATTGTTTTGATTTAACTAAATTTAAAACAAGTATCCCACCAATTCAACACTGCGATGAAGTTCAAGTAGCACATATTGTAATTTTGTACGAGGAAGGATATGTACAAAAAGGTATCGCACGACGTCTCAGCAGAACTGAATCTATCTTTTCGAATACTCTAAAAAGGTACCGCGAAACAGGAAATTTTGTACGAAGGCCTGGTCAAGGTGCACAAGCGCAATTGATAACCGTTTTTTGGTTCTTAGTTCTACACAAAATCGTTCATTGACATCGATACACCTCAGAAATGAGCTATTAAATGTTAGAAAAGTTAATGTGAGTTCACAAACAGTTAGACGAAGATCAAAAGAAGCAAACTTAAAGCCCAGACGCCCCGGCAAAGTTCCACGTCTTCTCCAAAATCATAAAGCTCGTCGTTTGAAATTTGGAAGAAAACATATTTAGTGGAATATCGACAACTATGGTCAAAACTACGTCTACAGAAGAGTTGGAGAACGATTCGCCAGCTGCAGTCTTGCCCAGACCGTTAGTTTTGGAGTTGATGGCATAATTCTTTGGGAAGGTATTAGTTAGGAGGTACTTACCGCACTTGTGGAAGTGATTGGATGGATGACTGGTGATTCCTACGTTTAAAACATCCTGCATCCTACAAAATATCATCTTTTGTCATATGTTGTTAACATTGGACATGAAAGATTCACGTTAATGCACAATAATGCTCGACCACATGCCGCTGCCATAGTGAGTAATTATCTTGATGAGGTCCAAATTCAAAGATTGGATTAGCCACCGTTTAGCCCGGATTTAAATACAATAGAGCACATGTGGGATTACCTATAACCCAGCATACGACAAAGAAAACCCGTTCCAAATATAATAGAGCAGCTTCGGCTTGCTGTACAGGATGAATGGAATGCAATTTCTCAAGAATATGTCCAAAATTTACTTGAAAGCATGCTGAGTAAGATGCAAGCAGTAATAAGAGCTAAAGGAGGGAAAACTCGTTACTGATCATGCACTTCTTTCAGTTAAAACGACTTGTTTAAGCAATTTAAATTATCATTAAGTTTAGAGTAAAATAAACTTATTAACCTAATATTAAAAATTTATTTTTTTCACAATTTTCTCCTCATTAAAACTTAAAACTGTTCATTAAACATTGTTAAAATAAACTCTATTTTACAATAAATGACTTGATTGACCAGAATTTATTTTGCGAAAACAAAAATTTGATAATTCCAAAATATTCGATATTTTTGTCCATAACTATATATATATATATATATATATATATATATATATATATATATATATATATATATATATATGTATATATATATATATATATATATATATATATATATATATATATATATATATATATATATGCTGTCTTGTAAATAGCAGCAGTAAAAACTTTATATCTACTTTACAGTTGCCCTCGAATGCCACCGACATAAACGTTATTGAACATGCTTGGTACATTCTCAAAACACGCATCAAGAAGCGAAACAATCCCTCTATTACACTTCGAGAACTAAAAGATGCTGCTCGTGAAGAATGGGAGAGAATTCCGCAAGCCCAGCTCGACCAGTTAATCGGCAGCACGCCAAATCGCTTACAGGCATGCATACAGACAAATGGAGGAAATACTAATTTTTAATTTTATGAAAAACTATTTTTTTCTATAATTTATTTTTAAATTTAAGCTGTAAATTTTAAGTTTTTCATACAAGATAACATAAAACAAGCCACAGCGATGCCGATGCACGTGAAAATCGTGATGCTATGGAAAAACAATATTTTAAATATTAACTTTATTACGCGAAAAGTGCAAATCTATCGTACAATTAAATCTACCCACTCTTGCCACTTAAACTCCCACTGTTATACAAACCATGCCTACTAATGTGAAACTACCCCAATTATCTCTTTAAATCTTCTCTGTCACAGCGGTATCTCTAGATACTACAGGCAACTTTACATTCTCCTCTAAACCTTGTAATGTTCTTTTACTTAGCAACAATTAAAATAACTACTATTCAATCAAAATCAGGACATTATGATAACAGTCAAGGCACTTCTCGATAATACTAGTCAAAGTAGCTTTATATCAAGGAAAATTTTCGAAAAAATTAGCTGTAAAACCCACCAACAACCACTTCAAAGTTCTGGAATTGCCCAGAGCTCAATCATGTCTATCATAATGGCAAACCTTACAATTCTCTCGACTAATAATAAAAAGCAATAGACTTAACATGTCATGTTACGTACTCGATATAATAACTACCCCACTACCGCAGACGCACATACCCCTAGAATTGCTCGAAATATCACACAACATTTTCTTAACCGACAATGAGTTCTTCCCAACTTCAAGTGTCGACATTTTAATAGGCGCTGACAAATACTACGAATTCATTACCGATGGCATCTTAAGATTAGGAAAAAATCTCCCTGTACTTCAAAACACCTTTTTTGGTTGGATTGTCGCTGGTAGTGTACCTCATAATTATATACAAAATATAAGAGTATCCTTATTTACTCAAACTTCTAATATTATCTCCGAAAACACTTCGTCCTTTAACTCGCTTCTTTGCAAATTCTGTGAAATGGAAGAAATACCCACTAAAAAACTTCTCATCTCGACTGAAGAAATTGCTGAACTTGACTTTAAGAAAAGCTTTAAAATTTTAGAAGACGGACGATTTCAAGTCAGTCTTTCCCTTAAATGCCCCTCAGAGCATACCAAACTAGGTGACTCTTTCCTTATCGCTAAAAAACGATTCGAAGGCTTAGAAATAAAATTCCAATTAAATCAATATCTATTTCTTGAATACAAAAGGTTTATCGATGAATACATTAAACTTAATCATGCACGATATATCCCACTCACACTATACAACTTATCCGAACACAAATAATATTGTTTGCCCCATGATTGCGTGATAAAAGAGAGCAGTACTAGCACTTGATTACGCGTTGTTTTTTAATGGATCTGGTAAATCCTCTTCTGGAACCTCTTTAAATGACATCATGCTCCCAGGTCAACAAGTTCAGCCTGATCTATTTGACATCCTTTGCCGTTTCAGAATACCTCAATTTGTTTGCACCGCTGATATTCAAAAAATGTACCGTCAAATAAATGTCAAACCAAATCAAACCTTCCTGCAAAATATACTGTGAGGAGATGATCCCTCTAAACCACAATGCACTGATCTTACTAGCGTAACGTACGGCCCCAGATCTTCAAGTTTCTTATCTACTCGTGCTATAAAAGAACCTGCATCCACTAATATACAAAAATAGCCCCTCGCTTATGAAGCCTTACTTACACAAACTTATGTAGGCGACATCCTTTGTGGTGCCGAAACTGAAGCTGACCTAGAAACCATATATCATGAATTAAATACCGTTCTAGGCAGTGCTTGCATTTCAACTCACAAATGGGTTTCCAATTCCACAAGGTTTACTGAAAAATATTGTAACAATGATCAACCCACTTCGTATGATATTAAAATCGAAAATGCCTCTAATAAAGTTTTAGGACTTTCATGGAACCCTTCTCCAGACACACTCCCAATTTCAGTACCTGAAGCCCCAACTGACACTCACGTTACAAAAAGAATTGCCTTATCCACCTTAGCTAAAATGTATGGCCCCTTAGGGTTGATAACTCATGTGATTCTACATGAAAATTTATTCATAAAGAAATTTTTCCTCGAACGAATGGACTGAGACGAATTCTTGCCTCCCTCTTTGGAAAAAGAATGGACAACCTTTGTAAATAATATACCTCACTTAATATCCTTAAAATCCCACGCTGTCTATTTCTCAATAAAAATCACACACATACAAATTCATGACTTTGCTGACAGCAGCGAAAAGGCTTATGCAGCATGCATTTACTTTCCTACTGTATACTCTGGTAACACAGTTTTCTGCATACTGGTTACAGGAAAATCTTGGGTAAGCCCTATCAGGACAACTACCCTACCTAGACTTGAACCCTGTGTCATGTTACTCCTCTCAAAACTCACCAAAGGAATCATACCAATATATGAAAACAAATTGTCATTCTCTAGTGTAAATTTTTGGAGCGATTCAAGGATAGCACTGTCGTGGATTCAATCTCACGCATCCCGCTGGAATACCTTTGTTTCCAATCAAGTTCATTCAAATCGCGGAAATGACAAATGCCGTCCACTGACGCCACATAAAATCTGCAAAAAATGCTGCAGACTTCCCATCTCTAAGATTACTAGCCCAAAACATTTTAAAATTAAATTTATGGTGGTCAAGTCCTTCATTTCTGCAAGAACCCAATCTAAATCTCGCTCATTTTAATGATAAAATTGATAAATGCAACTTACCAGAAGAGAGAAAAATCTCACTTCTTACCACTAAATCTACCGAAGAAAATGTTTGGCATAAAATATTACTAAGATTTTCTAAATTTTCTAGGCCAGTGCACGCAATAGCATATATTCACAGATTTATTCACAATTCGAGATTTTCCACTAAAACCCTTACTGATCCACTATCTGTAGATGAACTCCTAACGACCACTACCTCAATTTGTAAAATTGTTTAACACTAACACTTCAGTTCAGAAATTTCTGAACTCCGAAATAGCAAATCACTCTCTAATAAAAACATGGTCTCACTTGGTCTCCTTATTCAGCAATGTTCATCTAGGAATATGTTTGACATCAATAGAGATCAACTGGGACCGTGTTAGAGGTTGTTGTTCCATGTCTTACGACAGATTCATCAGCATCGTCGAATTTCTCTTTAACAACACTTACTTCTCATTTAATGATAAATTCTATCAACAAACTTTCGGTACCCCTATGGGAGCTAAGATTTCTCCTATCATTGCAACTTACGTTATGGATTATGTATTAGACTCAGTCATTCCTTTACTATCCTTTAATATTCCATTTATTAAAAAATATGTTGATGATATCATTTTGGCTATACCCAATGACAAGGTAGATGAACTATTAGACACTTTTAATGGTTATGACCCCTACATCCAGTTCACTATAGAGAGGGAAGATGGTAATTGGTCCGTCCCCTTTCTCGACATAAGGATGATCAGGGAAACCAACAACATCAAAATAGATTGGTATCAAAAACCGACCCATTCTGGTAGATACCTTAACTACAACTCATACCATAATAATTCTACCAAAGTCAACTTAATCAAACAGATGAAAAATAGAGTAACAAAACTATCAGATCCTTCATTTCATACAAAAAACCTACAAATCCTACAGAAACTTTTTATTTCAAACGCTTATCCAACACCATTAGTTAATAAGATTTTGTTTAATACTATCCATGACGAAGATATTTCACCTTCCTTCGAGACTAACAATGCTGATCCTGATGTCTTAAGTGGGAACCCAGTCTCTGATACTCCTATAAACAAATATTTTTCATTACCATATTTCAGAGATATCACTCCGGGGTTAACAAGGATTCTGAAAAGTGTTGAAAATAGCTTTGGCAATAATAATAACAACATTAAACTTAATGTAGCTTGTAGATCAGCCCTAACAATTAATAATCTTTATTCTAAGATAAAAGATAAGACTCCCATAGATAGGCTTAGTAATATTGTCTACAACATTCCATGTCTCTCTTGCAACAATTCCTACATCGGTCAAACATCTCAATTATTGAAATCACGTATTATACTACACAAAAGTGATTCTCGACTTCACCCTGACCGTTGTGCATTAGCCAAACATGTCCATTCCACTGGTCATCTCATGGACTATACTAACACCACAATTCTCCACCGTGAGAACAATAAATCTAAAAGAGAGTTCATTGAAATGTCTTATATTTTCCTTAACGATTTCTCCATTAATGTTAAGAGTGACATCAAGAATCTAAGCGATATATACCACCTGTTACTTAAATCAGATACCAAGAACAATACTATATCACACATTACTAACTTGACTGATATATCCATTAACAACTAACATACCTTTATAATTAATTTTCTTTAACAAAAAATATATAACATTCCCTTGCTTTTCTTAGATACGTCTCAATAAGATTCAATAATACATGAACAATATAATATAATTAAATAAAGAAAATCAAAATAATATTTCCCTTTACTGGGATTTAAATTCATTCGTTTTTTACCAATGAACCTTAACGACATAAAGATTCATACCAACTAATAATGAAGTTGTCAGCGCTTGCGTTCTGGCTTAAACAGAACCTCACTTTTAACTATCTAAAAATCAAAAATTTAGTTATTGCCGACATTTCAAAGAATTACCTCCTTTTAAATGTAGTTGCATTGGGTTTTTCGATTAACCTTGGGTAAGCCTTTACGTGTCAAGTTCGAAGCTACCATACATTTCATTTCTTATAAAAAACTTTTTTTGCACATAGTAACAAAAAACACCACTATGTTACTAGCAAAGTTTTTTAATATTCTAACTCTACAATTCTAAGTTACGGTAAGATCAATAATGTTTTAATAGATAATATATGGTAGCTAATTATAATTTATTCTCTTTCAGCCCTGAAGAAGCCAAATTAATTCTCTTTGGCGAAAACGTTCGGCGAAACAATTGATACACATTAGAGTATTTCTTGCAGATTTCCCCAATATTTAAGAGTTTACTATATATATATATATATATATATATATATATATATATATATATATATATATATATATATATATATATATATATATATTTCAGTATCCACCTTTCCTATTTTCTTAATAATCATCATTTTTATCTTTTACTCAAGTTTCTAAAGAATGAATTTTATTTTCATCTCTGTTTCTGTTACTTTGGAACGAGAGGTGCCATCTTTATTCTCTGTTTAGTTTAATGCTAGTGACAAAGACTCCTTTTTGTTGACATTTCCCCCTTCCCGTTCGATATAAAAGTCGATATAATTGCTTTTATTTCTAAAAATGTCGATTTTCTTCATGACTTCTGTAAAAGTATAATAACCAATTGTTGTGTCGTCTCCTGAATTAGGAGGTAAGAGTATAATATATTTTATCGGTTTCCTGATTCTACCTGTTGTATAAAAATCTTTTATAATTTTAACTTTGAAAATTCTCATTATTTATGATTATCGTATGTAAGTAGGTACATATTTTTGTGGATATTTCTTATCTTTTTTATTTTATATAAAAAACTAGCGATAAGAAATATATAGTTTCTTTAATATAGTATGTAAAAGTTTTACGAATATTTTTACAGTTTTAAATATTAAATTTAAATCCTTAATAATATCTTTTGATTTTAATAATAATTAACTTTTGACAAACTACCATTTCTGTATAGAAATGTTTCTAGATTCTAAATTATCTAGCTTTGCAATAAATATATCTTGTCATTTTTAACGAATCCGCTTTTTAATTAATATTAGAATATTTCAGTTGTAAAAAGTAATTACCATTTGCTTTAAAATATTATATATCCTTACTTTTACTTATTTGCTTTTGATAAATACAAAAATAAGAATTGTTTCTCGACTTGCTTGGGTGAATAATGATAAAATTTTGTTAAATTTGATTGGTCACCTATTCATCCCCCAAGCAAGGTCTCTCATTTTGGTTTCACCATTTTCTGAAGCAAGGTGTATTTTTCTTCATTTTAGTCAACCTCCGGGATACATTTCTCAGGTGCGGGTCAAATTATATTAACATCCAGAAGACCAACCGGCCTGAGAATGACACTATCATTCCGATAGGAGAGTTGACTCCAGGGCAAGAAAATCCACAACTAACAACATGGCTTGCTAACAACCATAGCAGAAAAGACCAGGATAAAACCTAGGATTTGGTGACAAGCATTTTTCCTTACTATAATGTAACACTGTAGCAAGAAGTCGAATAATTTTTATTTAAATTCAATATAATATTTAAACATGTATTTTTCTGCCTTTTTTGTTTAATATTTTAATAAACATGTGTTAATTTAACTGTGTATTGTTTCTTCTTTTAAAAAATTGGTCCCAACGGGAAACGATTTGTCGCTCCAACGTTGTTAGTGATGTTAGTCAAGTTGTAGCAGCAAACTAAGGTTGGCGGTTACAAGTTGACAACAGCAGCTCAACGTTGGGATGTTACAAATTGAGCCTCGAAGGGTTACAAATTGGCACCCAATGAATGTTCGTTGGAACGTTACAAATTGGGGCCTAACGTTACAAAATATTTTAAAAACTTTTAAAACATAAAATAAAATGTACTAAATTATAAGTATTTAAAATGCAAGAAACTTATGACGTTATGACGTATTTTAAAACGAGCAAAACAATTTTGATTTAAAACGAGCAGAGCTGCTCAGTCGTAAGTTCATATCGCCACGCAAAATATCACTGAGCTTGATAAAAACATTTTACTCTAATATAGCCAGGAACATACTATGCCACTCCCAAATGTGAGAATGGATTATGTATATTATCTTTTTGTCGGGTATTATATGAATAAAAATCACTGTTTTTATTTAGTATATGCTCATTTTATGTAACAAACATTATCAGTTGATGTATGTACACACAAGGCAAGGTTAATATGTTTGCCTTTATAAAAAGTGGTCAACAAGATTCTGCTGGTGGCATATTAAACATGGTTCTATTATATTTATTTAAGCTATGAATGCGCTATCTTTAAGGTTCTTTATGATGTAACAAAGTGAACTTAATTCACTTTGCTTACACGTGTTTCCCACGTTAGTTTTGGATCCAAGATTGCTGCCAAGAATTTCGTTACCTCAATGTTCTGAATAGATTTATATTATCAATGCGCAAATATGGAACATATTTGGGAGTTAAATTCTTGGCAAAACTCTCGTGAAGCATGTTTTCATTGCATTCAATACCATTTTCTGTATAGTTCACAAGAAGCTCTATTAGAGTTGTACACGAGTCCATCATGTAGTGACAATTAATAAAATTGGTGTCGTCGGCATATTCAATGATCGTATCAGGAGTAACGCAACCTTTACTGATACCACTTATAAAAATGATAACGAATACAGAATCAAGGACTGAGTCCTGTGGTACTCCAATAGTAGAGGTAAGTGAACCTTGTCGTTCATTTTCAAAAACTATGGTTTGAGAGCGATAAGATAAATACGATTTCACACAGTCATATTGTTATGCCATGCCACGTTTCCTTGGAAAAAACATTTCTGAAAGTATTGTCTACATTAAGATTATATTTATGAACATATTGAAAGCTAGAATTTACAGGTATGTATTTGTTGAAACGGCCAATTTAGTAAGTTTGATCTGATAAAAAGGTTTCGACCAATTTTATATTGCACAAATTGAAATTACCTATAGAAATTATCAATGTAAGTTAACGCCGTATTAATTATCCTGCTCGGAACATTTATGGAGTGTTTAATGTTAAATTCATTTAGCATATTAATTTATCAACCCGTTTTTACCATACACTTTTCTTTTGAGACATATGGGTATATCGCTTTTAAATTTCTCTCGTAGTTTTTGTATGCTGCCCTTTCAAGAATATTCGTGTTTTTAATTCATTCAAATCCTAATTTCAGGCTCCGGCTATTTATTTGTATCTACCAGTTTTATTTCTTCTCCGCTCTCCACTCCTACTTCACTCCACCGACGTGAATAAGCTGGTTTTTGAAATATACCCAAAAAAGTGTTAATTATTTAACCCACTTTAATTAAAAAATGATACAGATTTTTTAAGTTTTAAGCACTGTAGCGAATTCTGAACTGTTACAACGTACTGACCTTGATTAATTAGCTAATCAGTCAGCGTCTTCACTGGAACTGTCTTCATCATTGGAATCTTCCGCCAAATCGATGATAATCCTACTTTCATTTTCATCATATGTGACCATTTTTGCCCAGTCGTCCTGAATTAATTTTTCAGTATGGTTAACACAACTCGCCCACACTGCAGATGTTGCCTCAGCTAATGCATCGCCCCAAACTTTTTTCACTGTTTCATCTCCACGTCCATGTTCTCCAATATGACGATCATAGTATTGTTTAGAAATGCCCCAGACCAACTCAATCGGATTATATTGACAGTGATATGGAGGCAATCTCAAAACCTGATGCCCATGTTCTTGGAGTAGCTCGTCTATAACGTACCTGGTATTTTGTGGTTTATTCTGGCGACAAAGACTCAATGGTTCTGTCTTGCCCGAATTGTCGTCAAAAATTATTTTTTTCGCTCGTAGTCATTCTTGTAAGTCCGATTTTTTCCAACTGGCATTCGGTAACTTTTCTATTAAAGAGCTATGGTATGAGGCATTATCCATAATAATTAGAGATGGTTCCTCCAACATTGGTATCAGCTTTTCGGAGACCCACTTTTTAAAAGACTCTTTATCCATAGAATCATGATAGTCTGCACTCTTCGATTTCGTAGAAAACAGTAATCCAGCATCTTTAACAAATCCTTGCCTACTTCCGGCATGTAAAACAACAAAGCGTTTACCTGTATTTTCGTGTCCTTTTCTGATGCTTTTCACACAGTCATCTTGCCAAGTACGTTTATATGCCCCTTTTAGGAATATCCATGTTTCATCTAAAAAAACGAACTGAAGTGGGCTTGGACTTAAAAAATTTCTCATATAATGCCTCAAAAAATACAGTCGTTTGGAGACAATACATGGTTTCTCACATAGCACTCGTCTACTATTTTCTAGTTTGTATGAAAACCCACAATTTTTCATAAGACGCCACAAACTTGTATCAGAACCGTCATAGAGATGCTTGTTTCTTAATTGTGTATTTAGAACTTTAATTGTAACGTACTCTCCTTTTGCTTTCATGCCATACAGTACATTTTTAATCTCTCCTTTTATAGTATCGCTGACATCATTAGTCTTTTTTTTTGTACATTACGTGACTCTCCTGGTGTAGTAAGAGCTGCCCCTGTCTTGTATTCACTCTTTATTCTTGTCACTGTGCGAAGACTGATTTTCAAAGCGTCCGCTACTCGTTCATGTACCGATGATAACGAAAGCAAAGGTCCGTTGTTTTCTTTTTTTTTTTTAAATACTCCAATAAATGAACTACACATTGTCGAATTTCTCCTGTTATCGTTTTTCCCGGCATTTTTTTTATTAAATAGAACAATTAGTTATTCACAACAAAAAATACTAAGTAAAACTGTTCGGAACAAATTCTAACAATGACTGACTAAAATCGACTAAAACAACATAAAATATCAATGGTAATTGCTACAATTATAAACCTATTAGCCAGCTCATTCAAGAACAATGCCACAAGTCATTATTACAATGGGTAAGGGAAGAGAGAGAGTTAATTTATAATAAACTGGAATTTTTAAGGTGTCAAGAGTATTATTTTATGTAATGGAATTCCACACAGTAAGAGCTCAAACTATTAATTAATTAAAAACTGTTTACTTATAAAAACTATTTCATCAGCTACTTCAAACCTGCACAGATCAGGGTAACATGTTAAAAAAAAAACACGTCACTGCCAGCTATCTGTATTCCAAAAGAGGCCGAACTTATCACCGACACCGTATCGGCCAAACGCATCGATGTTATTGCTACAATACTGGAAGACGTGAGTGGTCTCTTCATTCCCTTCTCATCGCACTTTACCATGGCGAACGTGACTCGCACAATTGAATTACGCATCTGTGTATCAGAGAGAGACGAATATTAAAAATTCCGTAGTAGCTTATTTCAGGCACACGCCAGGAACGATGAAAACGAGTATATCAACTTTTTCAGTTATCTCAATGAGCTTCTATGTATGCTATCCCTTTTGCTATTTTCGTTTGATATAGGTGCAACAGGAACCATTATTCTTCTTTTTCATGTAGCGGTTCCTTTCAGAACGTTGCTTACCGTTATAGCTATCGTAATTTTATTCACTGTCACCCTAAATAGCATGCTTCTATCAATACCATACCAATCTCGCAAGTTCATCAACCATGAAATTTCTTCGTCCTGGACTGCGTTTGTCTGCTATATTTCCTTGCATAATATTTTGGAGCAACCTATATTTGGGACCTCTCATTATATGTTCAAAGTACTCCAGCTTTCTCTTCTTGATGATTTTTATAATCTCAGTAGTCTTGCTAAAACATTCTAGTATTATAAAGTTTCGAATTTTCTCCACAAAAGAAACTTATAAAATTCTTCTATAGCACCACATTTTGAAAGTCTCAAGGCGATTTAAATCACTTTTATTCACAGTCCAAGACTCGAAACCATAAAGTAAGACAGAGAACACGTAGCAACGAAGTAGGCGAATCAGCAATTTTAAGTCTCTGTTACATAATACCTGGGACATCCTTCTGATATCTAATTTTACCGTGACTCTCTGCGTTTCAATTTAACTGATATCAAAGGTAAAAAGATTAGATAATATTATATTATGGTAATTACTATTTTATTGGGAATAAGCCCCAATTGAAGGTTAAAATAAGTTTATTGACGTTTGTTTCAATTTCCACTTCGGAAATCGTTCTCAAAATGCAAACTCTAATATATTAAACAAATTTTGTTTCTTTTTACTTGGTGAAAAATTCTTCTAATAATTGAATTTTATCTGACTCATTTATATAGACAATTATTCAGACATTATATTATACATTTTAAAGTACCTAAACATAGCCTACTTTGCCCAGTGGGTTCAACTTTGCCCACTGTAAAGGTTATAAAATTTGTAAAAAAAATATTTGGCAACATAGCAAAGTACCTCAGACGTTTACGCGCGCACTAAGAAACATGTAGAAATCAAGACAATGTGAACTAAACTGCGAGACTGAAGTGTACTGCTGGTAGTAAGGTAAGAAATTTGAACACGTTTTTGTAGTTTTTTTTAGGTTAAAAGCTAAGCACTGCTGAGTATACAGTAATAGGAATATTGACTTAATTTTTGTTTGTACGTCTTATTTAGTATTTCCTTAACTGATTTTGTGATGGAACGTTTATCAGGGATTACATGTTTTTTCTTTATAAAACAAAATACAAGTGGGCAATGTTGTCCTGCCATTTGTCTTTAATATTTTAGTAGAGTTCTGGCTATTTTCCCATGTTAAATCCCATAAGAAATCGCTAAGGTCCATTCTGCTCGTTTTTGGCTCTTTTTGTGGTGGAGGCGCGACGGCTCATCGGATCGTGACGTGTGAGGTATCGTTGGAAGGGTGGGGAGGTAAAGAATACGTTGAAGCAAAAAACAAATATGGCGGCATTCTCAAAACGGCACTAAGCTGTTAACGTCTAAACGGCTCAACGTACAACAACGTGCAAGGTATCAATGGAAAGGGGAGGAGCAAACGAATACGTAGACACAAAAAACAAAACTGGCGGCATTGTCAAAACGGCACTAAGCTGTTAACGTCTAAACAGCTCAACGTACAACAACGTGCAAGGGAAAGGGGAGGGCTCAACAAATACGTTATCACAAAAAACAAAGATGGCGGCATTGCCAAAAGGACACTAAGCTTGTAACGTCTAAACGGCTTAACGTACAACAACGTGCAAGGTATCGATGGAAAGGGGAGAGCAAACAAATACGTGGACACAAAAAACAAAGATGGCGGCATTGCCAAAAGGACACTAAGCTTGTAACGTCTAAACGGCTCAACGTATAACAACGTGCAAGGAATCGATTGAAAGGGGAGGTGGTAGCGAGTATGTTAAAATGAACATCAAACGCAAAGACAATGCCAAAACGGCACTATATCGTATCTCCATCGTTATTCGTCAGATTACTATGCGTAACACGTTAAATAAAATAGGAGGGGATATCCAATACGTTAACACAAAAAACAGACGGAAGACATTGCCAAAACGGCACTTTACCGTATCTTCGTTTCTATTGGTCCGATTTTGACGTATGAGATGACAAAAGAAAGAGGAGAAGATATCAAATATGAAAACAATAAAATCAAACATGGCAACATTGAAAAAACGGCACTATATCATATCTTCGTTGTTATTGGTTCAATTACTACGTATGAAGCGGTAAATGAAATAGGATGGGCTAATGAATATGTTATCATAAAAAACAAACGCAAAGAAGTCATTCACGTCATTTCAAGTGACATTTCACGTCAAATGTCACATCCTGCGTCGAACGTCTTGTCCTGCGTCTAATGTCACGTAATTTACATAATTTGATATCAAATGTTACATCCTGCATCGAATGTCACGTGTTGCGTCGAATGTCACATCATTCACGTCATTTCACGCGACATTTCACATCAAATGTCACGTCCTGCGTCGAATGTCGCGTGTTGCGTCGAATGTCACGTCATTCACGTCATTTCACGCGACATTTCACATCAAATGTCACGTCCTGCGTCGAATGTCGCGTGTTGCGTCGAATGTCACGTAACAGGGAGAGGAAATATATTAACATTAAAAAATAGGATGGCGGTATTGTCAAAACGGATAATGAGATTGGTTTTCATCAGAAAAATCGCATTCTCAGGCCATCTATCGGCTACAGCCTTATCATAAAAAACAAACGCAAAGAAGTCATTCACGTCATTTCAAGTGACATTTCACGTCAAATGTCACATCCTGCGTCGAACGTCTTGTCCTGCGTCTAATGTCACGTAATTTACATAATTTGATATCAAATGTTACATGTGATTAAAGGTATCTCTCTTAACTATTTAGCAATAGAATCATGCTGGGACCTCTCTTCAGATCATTCTCGCATTCTAATTGACCTATACTCCAAAATCATACTCAGAAATAAGCCTCCAGTCCTAACCAATAATCAAACAAATTGGAAAATATTCCGAAGCGCACTAGCAGAACAAATACCAACGAACTTGCCACTTAAAACAGAATTACAAATTGAAAATGCGGTACAACAACTTACTACCTCCATACAAAAGGCAGGTTGGATTTCTACTCCCGAACAAACAACATGGAAGGAAAGCATAAACTGCTCGCAAAGTGCAAAAAACCTGATCGATGAGAAAAGAAAACTTAGGAAAAAGTGGCAAAACACACACGCTCCTATTGACAAACAAAATTTAAACAGAATTACCAGAAGACTTAAAAATCTATTAAAAGAAGAGAAAAACAGGGGGATCCAAACTTACTTAGAAAATTTGACTCCGTCCAAAGACACCAATTATTCTCTATGGAAGGCGACGAGAAAGGTAAAAGGTCCACAAGACGCCATACCTCCTCTAAAAAATGTCAAAGGTAAATGGGCAAGAACAGACACAGAAAAATCTGAGACATTCGCTGAACATCTTTCTACAGTATTTAGTCCATTTAACAGAGTAGTGCCATTAGAACAAGAAGAACCATTTAATTCTTTTCTTGAGGCTCCATATCAAATGGATCTACCTATCACCAAGTTTAATATTAAAGAAGTAAAACAGATAATAAAGAATGAGATACAACCCAATAAGGCTCCGGGATTTGACCTCATAACGGGTAAGATCCTCCAGGAACTAACCAATGACTGTTACAGAATAATCACTATGATCTTCAATGCTATGCTTAGTCTGCATTACTTCCCTCTGCAATGGAAAGTGGCACAGATTATACTCATTCAAAAACCTGGTAAAGATCCAAAAGATGTCAACTCATACCGACCGATTAGTCTACTCCCAGTCATCTCTAAGGTCTTCGAAAAACTTCTACTACGAAAAATCAAACCAATATTGGACGAAAAGTGTCTCATACCTGACCATCAATTCGGTTTTCGTAACCAACATGGTACAATAGAACAAGTTCACAGACTATACACAACAATAAGAAGTAGTCTTGAGAACAAGCAATATTGTACTGCAGCCTTTTTAGACGCCTCTCAAGCTTTTGACAAGGTGTGGCATACAGGACTTCTGTACAAATTAAAGAAAAATTTACCTTACCCTTACTTTAAACTGCTTCAATCATACCTTACAGAAAGGAGATATCTGGTAAAATATAGTGAAGCCTATACAAAACTCTACCCCATCCTATCTGGTGTACCTCAGGGTAGTGTGCTCGGACCGATTCTGTACCTGATATATACGGCTGACTTGCCAATAAGCAATAACCTAACGCTTGCAACATTCGCAGATGATACTGCTTTCTTGGCCTCTCATAGCAACCCAATAATAGCATCAGAGAGACTGCAACTACATCTGAACAAAACAAATGAATGGCTTAAACTCTGGAGAATTAGAGTAAACCCCTCAAAATCTACACAAATTACATTCACTCTAAGAAGAGGTACATGTCCACAAGTTAACCTCAATGGACATCCTTTGCCCCAAAAGCATGACGTAAAATACTTAGGTATTCACCTTGACAAACGTCTAACTTGGACCAAACATATATGGACGAAAAGGCTTCAATTGGGAATTTTATACAGAAAACTTTACTGGATGTTGGGAAAAAACTCTCACCTATCGATTG
Organism: Diabrotica undecimpunctata; assembly: GCF_040954645.1. Classification (NCBI taxonomy): domain Eukaryota; kingdom Metazoa; phylum Arthropoda; class Insecta; order Coleoptera; family Chrysomelidae; genus Diabrotica; species Diabrotica undecimpunctata. The sequence continues at coordinate 78,264,333 of NC_092807.1, forward strand.
ACAACAAGCTGCTGATATACAATACAATAATAAAACCCATTTGGACATATGGCTCACAGCTCTGGGGTTCAGCTAGCAAATCTAATATTATGATAATACAAAGATTCCAATCCAAAACTCTGAGAACAATCACTAATGCACCTTGGTATATCCAGAATGATGCAATACATAGAGATCTTCAGGTACTAACAGTCTCTGAAGAGTGCAAAAAAACTTCTGAACAATATCAAAACAGGTTGCGGGTGCATCCTAATACCCTGGCACACAATCTTCTCAACAACCAACAAGCGAAGAGATTGAAGCGACATGACCCCTTGGACCTACCTCACCTATCCTGACAGAGCCTACAGCAGTGGGAGTTACGCCTTCAACAGCACCCAGCCATTGTGATCAGTGCCGCTTTTAGTGCTCGCGTATCAGTGTATGTGCGCATCCTACCGGTAAAAAGCCAATTTGTGTCGTGATGATTTGGTCACTGGACCTCACATCTCTCTGTCATGTAAAGACAAAAAATTTTACTTATTGTTTTCACTGCAAAACAGATTGTAAAAATCTTAAATGTTAATAAAAAAAAAAAAAAAAAAAAAAAAAAAAAAAAATGTTACATCCTGCATCGAATGTCACGTGTTGCGTCGAATGTCACATCATTCACGTCATTTCACGCGACATTTCACATCAAATGTCACGTCCTGCGTCGAATGTCGCGTGTTGCGTCGAATGTCACGTCACAGGGAGAGGAAATATATTAACATTAAAAAATAGGATGGCGGTATTGTCAAAACGGATAACGAGATTGGTTTTCATCAGAAAAATCGCATTCTCACGCCATCTATCGGCTACAGCCTTTAACTATGTCCAAACCTTACAGCGTATATTCAAAACATACTTCTCTGTCAAATTCAATCATCATACTGAGGAGGTGTCGCTGAAGATGATTTAACGTACAGCAACGTATGAGGTATCAGTAGAAATAGAATATGATTAATCGAAGAACGTATCCCATTCTTACAGTATATCCAAACCAGCAAACATCCGCTATAATATACAAGATGATTGATTACTACTATATGGATCTACATGGATCTCCTCTGATCCTACACCTGCTCTTTGTAAATGTACCATTCTTACAGTATGGCTAAACCATAATACATACTCGATATAAATATCAGCTAAACGATCACTGCTCAACATGGATCTTATCAGAACGATCACTACTATACATAGGTCTCCACCTAACGTGTGATACATGTCTATTATTCCATATATGCATATAATTTTTAGGCGCAGTACTGAATGCAGATGGTATTGCGAGTTGCATACTATATTTTATCTACGGCAAGTTGGGTAAGTGTTTCGGTTGATATTGTATTTCGGGTCTCTGGTAAAAAAATAGAAAATATATTTGGGGAAAAATACTTTAACAATTTAGCATAGCACAAACAACTGTTTGATATACTGACATGAAGTATATGTAGATATAGAAAAGGCATTTAACATAGTGTAATAAACAGTATTATTGAAATATATATATATACTATAATTTCTCTTCGATCATAAAATTATTTATAGATATACAGACTATCGGGAAAAATGTTGGCAAGAAAAGCGGTAAGTAATGGTTAAATGTAAAAAGTATCTGTATATATTAATAAAATAATGTTAGTATCTAAGCGATGGAATGTATGTTTAAAGCGATGTATAAAAATGATGTAAAAATGCAATGAGTGAAAGGTAGTCAATTCGGTCGAACATAAATTTGCTGAAAAACAGAAAAAATATGTTCTTAACAGCAGTCACCAACGTGAAGGTACGACTACATCGACCGCCATGTTAGTAAGGATGATGGTTAGTAGGGATAAATGATTTTACATTATATGATAATATATTTAATAATAATATACTTGACTTACTAAGATTAGCTCATGATTTAAGTTGGTTTAGTAGACATCTTTTTATTGATCTGATGGGCATCTTTTATTTTTATTAATGTTAAAACATCGATACTTTGGTGTTAATTCATTAGTTACTGTGCTATTTAGTATTCAAAATGAATAATTGGGGGTTGGTCAATAACTCTAGGTTATCTAATCTTAAAACTAGGAAATTCTCCGACTCCTGTTTTGTGACAGGCTATCGAAGAGTTAAAACTAAATCGCGGTAAAGGTGACCATTACGTCTTGCTAGGAGGCTACACGAACACATAATTCTGGAGTTAACCAGAACGGTTCATTAATTCGCCAGTGGTCCATATCAGATATCTTTTTAGTGGTCATAACTAAACATCTTTTTTTTTATATGTACTAATCTTAAGTATTTTAATTTAAGGATAATATATACAAAGCTAAGATTTATTGGAATTACCATATTATATAAAAACGATGAATGAGGGAAAGGTTGAGAAAAGGAATATAATAAATGGGTCTGTTCCAGATATATTTAGCATTATGTTAGCTGTAATAAATAAAGTTTTAAAATTACTACATTCAATTAACTAAATATGCTAATCTTAATTATATAAAAATGATAAGTGATATTAAAGGTGTTAAGAGGAATATAATAAAAAAAATGTCTGATTCACATGTATTTATCAATATTGTAGTTGTAATAAATAAATTAAGTTTTAAAAAATGACAATATACAATTAGCATCCATCTTGAAGTTAACCAAATGAGGATAAAAGTTAGGAAACAGTTGGCTTATTAAAATCATGCTTTGTGTTAATCAACATCCATCTCAAGATTATTAATTAAATAGTGCCCCCATGGAAGCGTATCATAAGACTCCGGAAGGTGATGTCTTTTATCATCATTGGGGCTTAGCGCAATCTTGCTTTGTGTTACGGTATAAACACGGTGTTTATCTGAGCGTATAAGATTCTGTGTGGCCGTCTTTTTCGTAAAGGTATCTAAATACTCGACATAGTCCTCGAATGTAATTTTAGTATTTACCACTGATTTCTTGACCCCCTTCGCCTTCTTTGTTACACCATAATTTCGTAGAATATTATCACTTTCATCATCCTCATACTCTTGTTCTTTCAACTCCCCCCTCATTTTTTCAATCTCATCATTTGTGATGGCTACTTTTGTCGTGTACAATTTCGATCGAAGACCTATGTAGTCGGTCATAATGCGGCCCTTATTCTCATCTTTCATCATGCCCAATACCTTCTTATTAACCTGGGGGATGCCATAAATATTGTCATTAGGATGGTCTCAGGTATCAAAATATTGATGACAATCTTTTATCATAGCCTCATAGGGATCTTTTTCCCGTATCTCTACGATTACACTATCGGTATCTGTATAGCATATATCTGTCTAAAATACTCATTCCGATATAGATTGGTTTATCTAACCATATTTCAGCTCTACGCATCTCAACAGCTACCAAGTTTTCATTAAAGATAGTGGCATTCTTAAACAATGGACTACTTATTCTAGCTTCAGCTCCGTAACGACCCTGCCATTCAGAAAAATATCAACGCGCTTGCGCACATTTTCCATAGTCTTACCGAACACGGCATTATTCATGAGCTTAAAAAGGTTCTTTTCAAACTCATTTTTCGCTGCCTTCCGGAGATTTGTATTCAAGTCAATGTATGACTTTAACCATGGACTCTGTTTAAATTTTAATACTCTATGTATCTTTTTTACAATCAATCCATGTGCAAGCGCCTGCTTTAGGGCTCTATAATGTATTACATATTTTGTTTTATCATTAAGGGTGGCCATTAATTTAGTCTGCTCTCGCGGACGTGTAGGAGGAAGCATGGTCTTAGGATTTAAAGACTCAGGACAAAGCGGGATGTCTTTATGACGATCATGAAGATATTGGAGGTATTCTAAATCTACTTCGAGAATGTACCCTTCAGAAGCATCGTCAGCAATGGAAAGGACATCAATATTGGTATCGACCCACTCGAAACCACCATATGGTAAGAATTGAGACATTGCCCAACCATACTGGTTATTAACATCAAAATACATCAAATAGGAGTCGGGCTTAGATGGATCGTAAGACGCCATATACTTATTATTAGCGTGAACGCGACGTTTCGAACATACTTGACTCAAACCACCGCGAATGCCACGCTCCACAAACAAAAACATATCTGGATCTGTTAAAAGCTCCAGTTCCTGTTTTGTATGCTTCAGCATAGCATCCCACGTGAAGCCGGGGAGAGTAAAGTAATGTGCAGGATCGAGATTATATGTTTTGAGACAACTGGATCTAAATTGCTCAAAGACGTCTGCAAGAAGAAGGATGTCGGTTTTCATATATAAATCAACATAATCTCCGAGAGTTGAACAGGAGAATGATGACCAGACTTGGAGGGCGCGACGATAATGACGACGAGGACATGGTTTATCCTCAAGTTTATTGTAAAAAGACTCAATAGGAGGTAGACACATTTCAGCAAATTTATCAAATGAATCAATATAATCATATGGCATGATACCTTTCTTGGTTAGAAGATTGAATTGATCCTCAGAAAGCGATGTATATTGGGATCGGAGATTAGGGTATTCTATCAAATTAGAAGATAATTTATCGAGAGAAGAAGCCATGAATCGAAAACTGTCGATAAAACAGTATTTAATTCTGGCATCATCAATGTGTTTCGTAAAAGAGATATATTTTTCCTTAGTAATAGAAAGAAGATCTACGGGGCCTTTGATGTGTGTAGCAATATCATTAACAATGAAGTGGGCGTCATATCCGCTAAGGTTATGAAATATCACTGGGATAGTATGAGCATCTTTGTAATTAATGTTACACCCTTCATGAGCTGCACCTCTGTAATTATTTTCTGGAGTGAGGTGGTCATGGTCTCGTACTTTCTTGGTATCGAGGGAGAAGCGCTGCTCGCAGATATGGCAATGAGTGGCTGCACGAAAATCACTCTCTTGCTGGGACGTCATATTTATATCATACGGGCACATAAACACTGTAGAAACATCCTCAGCAAGCTGATTAAGTTCATCTGCAAACCACCGCATACAATCTTTTCCTCGATATGATTTGTAAAAAGAGAGCGCATTATCATACGAGCATTTAAAGAAGTACCCAACTGCTACAGGAATATGTTCTTGCTGTTTTTTTGGATCTCCTGTGCGTTTTAAAGCACTTTCGAGATCTGCGTATACGGCGAAGGGAGCTTTAATCTTATTCCTGTAATTCTTAAATTTAAGCATTTTATGACTTTCCTCTGGCATTTTAATGGCTGTTTCGTTAATTCTTACACAGTCTTTGATGTGAGCTTCTAGCTGTGTAGACGATGAAAACGGTTGTAAGCACCTATCACAGATAAGATCTAATCGCTCTTTGCAGCCTGTCTTGTGAACATTTAGCTTTTCTTTAGTAATAAAATAATGTAAACAGCTATCGCAGAAATATTTTGTTCCATTACGTTTGCTCAACTGCTTGGAAAGGACGCGAGATAGATTTTTTATCCAAACGTAATGATATCTAATCGGGCCTTGCTCGTCATATTTATCTTGAATAAGAAGAAGATTAACATGTTGATCCTTCTTTTCTTTTGTTAAATAAGTTGGGAGGGTCGTAAAATCTCTTTTATCTTTTTTCAAAATGTATACATTAATTGAAATGTCATTCTGTTTTTCAAAATTAGGAATCTGTTTGATGGTCATAGGCCACTGAATTCCCTTCAACTTTAATACCTGCGAGTAGTGTTGGTAAGATGACAATAAATCGACATTTTTAGCTGCAGGATATAATGCCTATACAGCAGCCCAGGCAAAGCATGCTTCATCATCATTCTTAACATTAATACATGCATGCTTTCTTTTTATCTGAGAGGGAAGTTCAATATATGAGGAGCCAAGTTGCGGAGTTAATTTGTTTATGTTCACCCCCAGGTTAACAACAGCTTTTAGTGCCCATCCGGAATCGCGTTCTTGGAATTCTTCCAAATCTTTGCTGATGGGCTCTACCACTTTCTTTTCAAACCACTCTTCAAGATTTGTATCACGATATATTGGTGAGTTCGATGTGGTGAAATATTTCGTATCTTTAAGGATTTTCTCTCCGCTGGCTATCTCGAAGTCTCCACCAAATACCATATTCACCTTTACTGCCTCGTCTTTCTTAAGTGCGTTTTGAATCCGACGTTTGAACAGGGCTTTGCAATCATTAAGGAAACTACCCGGGTCCTTGTGTTTAAGGTTTGAGATGACTCCAGTTCTAATTCTTGAGTTGAATGCTGATAAGAAGTCATCCCATTGTACCCTCTTGTACGCAGTCTCCGGTCGAGTGTTAAGTCCCGCCCCCTTCTTTTGTTCGGCTTTTAGTTGGTTTCTCAAAGTCTTTACCTGCCTCATCTGGGCTTCGAGGTGCTGCTTTTCGCCAATCGTCTTGGCGTATCTCATAGAGTTCCTGATGTTTTTGATTGCCTTATTACATTTAAAGAGTCCTTCTTTTATCTTTTCCTCATTATAATCAATTTTAATCAACCCCAAGATGGATGCTATGTAAATGATGAGTTCGGCCAACATTTTTACACAAAAAAAAGTTAAATTATAAACAGAAAAATTTAAAAACTAAACAATAGCAAAAACAAAACCAAACTTAAACCTAATATAAATAAAGTCAAATATAATTAAAAACCAATAATTTTCCAAAACTAAAATATCCTTAAATTATCAAAAAAAACTAAAATCAGAAATTCAAAAACTACAAATTGTTTTAAAAACTAAAAATTTTCAAAAAAAAAAAATCAAAAATTTTCAAAATTTATCACTCACCAGAGCACACGTCTAAAAAACTCACCAGTGAACACGTCTGAACGCTAGGAATATCTGAAACAGAATGAAGAAAATACCTTAATGCCGGATATTAAATATACTTTTAGTCGGACGGAAGACTGAATGGTATTATGTTATGCTCAAAAGGCCCCTGAAATCTGAAGATTTGTGCTTGTTCTTTGATAAGAATCAATGTAAAAGTGCTGCATTTAAGACATTTATTGAACCTGTTACATTTACTCCTTACTCATTCTATGAAAAATACAAGGAAGTATCAGTACTACCAACATAAAAAGAAGCAGTACCACCAAGTATGACAAAAAAAAATTCACCAGAACGTAAAAGATACTTTGTGGTGATTGGTGTAGGTATATAAAATTATAAGTTTACTCATTTATAGTGCATTCTATCACAAGAAGGAGTCATGGTTAAGAATTGTAAGAGTTGTTTTCAGGAGTATCCCGATGTCACCTCAACGAATTTTGTGATACATGTTACATTAAAGGAGGTTTAAATAATGGAAAGTGGGTTCCATATAATTCTTCTTCCTGGTCTAGTTATAAAGATTTCCAGAAATGGCAATTTAATTATGATGGACGTCAGCTACTTTGCGAAAGATGTGGAAAATGTATGAATAGAACCGATATATATCGACATATGTAGAATAAACACGGCATTGAAAACTATTCAGTTAGATTTGCATAAACTTTCGCCAAGGGAACTCTTTCATCACTAACACACTCGATATTTATTTTAAATAATACCAACAAGTTTTCATTCATCGAAAAACAGTCAAAGCAGACACATCAGCTGCTCCAGTATGAAACAGTACATTCAGTTAAACTTGATTAAGACATGTATCGAGCAAGAATTTATTCGAGCCAACTACGCAGGAGTGTGTTTACCGGCTAGTTTAATCTTTCATTAAGTTGCCAGGCAGTATGAGATAACAACAAAGAATGGAAGCAGGTACAAAGGTCTACTCAAATGGTGTTGTAATTACGCCACATTTCTGGAATGAACATAATGAGATAGTATTCGATCCAATAGATACAATTACAAAACATCATTTACCTCATCAAATCGAATTTTCATTAAAAAAGGCAGTGTTTGCGTAAAAGTGACGAAGATGCAAGAATGATTGACATTTATCATGATTTTAAGAAAAGCAAATCAACGACGGAATATTTTGAAGAGGCTCCAGAATGTCTGCTTGAAATATAAAAAAATATTTTTACTATTGTAGCAAAGATACTTAATAAAAAAAAAGTAATTTTTAAAATAATTATTTTTTGTTTACAACCCAGTTGTCGAAATAATCTACTGAAAATACAAAGAAAATGTTCTAATAGAATACATGCATGAACATTTTACAACAGTATTTGATCAAAAAATGTAGAAATAAATTACATACATAATGACAAACTTAGAATGATGGTGTATAAAATCAAATACAAGCCCTCTAAAATATATAAAATAGTACTTACTTTTTTCAAAATTTTTTATTTGTAGCACAAATTTCTCTTGAAACACAAAACAAACACGCTATCACAAAGGTTAACTACAGACTGAGTATAACAGAATGTAGTCGTTCATTAAATAGTCAGTCTGGTAACTTGACCGGAAATTACTGAGGACTGCATACTATTAATAATAAGCTGATTCGTGTTACACGTGCACCGGATATTCTCGACTGTGAAAACGCCGAAGTGTGAGAAAATGTTAAAAAGGAATGCAGTAACATCCGGTAACGTTCTCGTTAGCAATATTTCGCGTCATATTACGTCTGGTGATTCTATAACTAACAAGCTGATTCTTGAAAAAATTGTTGCACGTGTTTTCGGCGACCGTGTGAGAAATGTTAAAAGGAAATGCACATCCGCTGGTTTCCATGCGTCCACATTTTTATAAATATTCCCAAGTTTAATTATAATATACGAGGTTACTCGCAAATTACTCGTAAAATATAAATTGTAAAATAAACGAATTTTACGAAATAAAATTTTGAATTTATTCTAATATGCCAATCGGTGATAACTGTTTAGAAAGTAATTGTATATACGGTGTCGATCAAAAATTACATTAAAAATAAAACTAACTTTAGCGTTATTAATGAAATATAGTAACATACGAGATATATGAATACTGATATAAAAGGTTTACGTTGTATAAATCAAGCGTTTAATACTTCATAAGAAGATGATGAACATTTCCACATACGTCATCAAAAGGGGAGAGAGATGCACAAACAAATTAATAAAAATGAAAAAAAGCATGTTGATTATTAATTCAATATTACTTGTTAAAGTTGACTGTGAAAGCTAAGCATTTAAAACGCATATTATAATACGCCAATCGGTGATAACTGTTTAGAAAGTAATTGTATATACGGTGTCGCTCAAAAATTACTTACTACATACTATATTGGTTATTCATACAAGTATAGCGACATATGTGACATCATATAATACAATGGACGACAATAGACACACTATAAAGTAAATTTGCATTTATTGACCTAAAGAAGGCGTCTGACGCAGTAAAAAACAAACAACCAGTCGAATCCTAACACATTACACATCAAACGAAAAAGAAAAACTTAACGAATATATTAAGATAGAAAAAAAAACATAATGAATACTAAAAAGGCACTATACACTATCTTTTATATTAATGAAAGTATAGTGACATATGTGACATCATATGATACTATGTACGATAATAGAAACACTATAAGGTAAATGTACATTTATTGACCTAAAGAAGGCGTCTGACGTAGTAAAAAACAAACAACCAGTCGAATCCTAACATATTACACATCAAACGAAAAAGAAAAACTTAACGAATATACTAAGATAGAAAAAAAAACATAATGAATACTAAAAAGGCACTATACACTATCTTTTATATTAATGAAAGTATAGTGACATATGTGACATCATATGATACTATGTACGATAATAGAAACACTATAAGGTAAATGTACATTTATTGACCTAAAGAAGGCGTCTGACGCAGTAAAAAACAAACAACCAGTCGAATCCTAACATGTGACACAACAACTTAAAGGGGAGGAGCTAACAAATATATTTTGATAGAAAAACAAAACATATTGAATACTAAAAAGGCACTATACACTATCTTTGCTATTAATGAACTTATAGCGACATACGTCATACAATATGATGCTATGGGCGATAATAGACACACTATAATATCAATTTACATTTATTGACCTAAAGAAGGCCTCTGACACACTAAAACAAACATCCAGTCGAAACCTAACATGTGACACAACAACTTAAAGGGGAGGAGCTAACAAATATATTATGATAGAAAAACAAAATATGACCACTAATAAAAGGGCACGATACACCATTTTTAATAATAATAAAATTATAGTGAAATAAGTTATATAATAGGGTACTACTGATGATAATAGAATTATCCTATAAGACAAATTTTAATTTATTGACTCGAAGAAGACCTATATGACTGAATATAAAATAAAGTGATAATTAAGCGTTGAAAAAGCGATGGAAAGCGATCACTCTTCATCGTTTTACATCGCTTTTTTAACATTTGAAAAAAAAAGTCCATTTATCAATTATTTTTCATGTCTTTATATGGGATCAACAAGTGCGTAAAGCGATAAAAAGCGGTGAACATGGGGGGAATAGCGTCTTTTCGTCTCTTGAGTAAAGTTAGCAATGGTTGAGCGATGGTTAATTTATTAGGGTATGTGGTGCAGCATAAAACGTGACATAATATGTGACATTAGATATATGACGTGACATCATATATCTAATGTGACATATTATGCGACATTCGACGTATGACGTGACATAAAATGTGACATCTGACGTTGCGTTTGACATAAAACGTGACATATTATGTGACGTAAGATACATGACGTGACGTTTGATATAAAATGTGACATAATATGCGACATTCTACATATGACGTTGCATAAAACGTGACATTCAAGGTATGACGGGACGTTTGATATAAAACGTGACATATTATGTGACATTTGATGTAGGACGTGACGTTTAACATAAAATGTGACATATTATGCGACATTCTACATATGACGTTGCATAAAACGTGACATTCAAGGTATGACGGGACGTTCGATATAAAACGTGACATATTATGTGACATTTAATGAAAGACGTGACGTTTGATATAAAATGTTATATATTATGTGACATTCAACGTATGACGTTGCGTTTGACATAAAACGTGACATAATATGTGACATTACATATATGACGTGACGTTTGATATAAAATGTGACATATTATGCGACATTCGACATATGACGTTGCATAAAACGTGACATTCAAGGTATGACGGGACGTTTGATATAAAACGTGACATATTATGTGACATCTAATGTAAGACGTGACGTTTGACATAAAATGTTATATATTATGTAACATTCAACGTATGACGTTGCGTTTGACATAAAACGTGACATAATATGTGACATTACATATATAACGTGACGTTTGATATAAAATGTGACATATTATGCGACATTCGACGTATGTCGTGACATTCAACGTATGACGAGACGATTGACATAAAACGTGACATATTATGTGACATTAAATATATGACGTGACGTTTGACATAAAATGAGACATTTGACGTATGACGTAACATAAAATGTGACCTTCAACATATGATGAGACGTTTGACATAAAACGTGACACATTATGTGACATTCAACGTAAGATGTGAAGTTTGAGATAAAATGTGACATTAGATATATGATGTGACGTTTGACATAAAATATGACATATGTGATATTTGATTATTTTAACATTTATGTGATATCTTTCCAAGATATTAAGTTTAATATGTCACACTTGATATATACAACAAAGGAACGAAGAACGTTAAAACATCCCTCAAAACGGGATGAAATTGAAAAAATCATATAAAATTAACTTTAACTTTAAAAAACATTTAGTTTTATATGTCACACTTGATATATATATATATATATATATATATATATATATATATATATATATATATATATATATATAACAAAGGAACGAAAAACGTGAAAACATCCCTCAAAACGGGGTGAAATTGAAAAAATTATATGAAATTACCTTTAACTTTAAAAACACATTTATTTTGGTATGTCACACTTGATATATACAACAAAGGAACGAAAAACGTAAAAACATCCCTCAAAACGGGATGAAATTGAAAAAATCATATAAAATTAACTTTAACTTTAAAAAAACATTTTGTTTGATATGTCACACTTGATATATATAACAAAGGAACGAAAAACGTGAAAAAATCCCCCTAAGGGGGGGTGAAATTTAAAAAATCATATGGAATTACCTTTATCTTTAAAAACACATTTATTTTGATATGTCGCACTTGATATATACAACAAAGGAACGAAAAACGTAAAAACATCCCTCAAAACGGGGTGAAATTGAAAAAATCACATAAAATTATCTTTAACTTTTAAAAATCATTTAGTTTGATATGTCACACTTGATATATATATAACAAAGGAACGAAAAACGTGAAAACATCCCTCTAAAGGGGGTGAAATTGAAAAAATAATATGAAATTACCTTTAACTTTAAAAACACATTTATTTTGATATGTCGCACTTGATATATACAACAAAGGAACGAAAAACGTAAAAACATCCCTCAAAACGGGGTGAAATTAAAAAAATCACATAAAATTATCTTTAACTTTAAAAATCATTTAGTTTGATATGTCACACTTGATATATATAACAAAGGAACGAAAAACGTGAAAACATCCCTCTAAAGGGGGTGAAATTGAAATAATATGAAATTACCTTTAACTTTAAAAACACATTTATTTTGATATGTCGCACTTGATATATACAACAAAGGAATGAAAAACGTGAAAACATCCCCCAAAAACGATGTGAAATTGAAAAAATGACATAAAATTAACTTTAACTTTAAAAATCATTTAGTTTGATATGTCACACTTGATATATACAACAAGGGAACGAAACACGTAAAAACATCCCTCAAAAGGGGGCGAAATTGATAAAATCATATGAAATTAATTTTAACTTTAAAACATTTAGTTTGATATGTCACACTTGATATATACAACAAAGGAACGAAAAACGTGAAAACATCCCTCAAAAGTGAAGTAGATTTGAGTAAATTATAACAAAAATTTTTAAATAATTTAATATTTAATCATTATTTATTACCACAAAATTAAAATATGAATTTCTAAAACTTGCTTTTTTTAATAATATAATATGAACACCCTGTAAATATTTTGATTTTAAAAATTACACGTTATGTTCTTCCCAATCGAAGGAGCCTTGACAACATAATAAAATCATCAAAAATTAATAAACATTTAAAAACTTACTTTTTATAGCCACTTTACAATACCACGCAAATTCACAAGCTTAACCATTACCAAAGTCGAACAAGGAATGAACTAAGAACTAAGCGACATGATTCAGTCTATCTTTCCCGAAATAGTTTATTGCACAATATCGCCAAGTAATGCATAATAAACTTCCAGCCATAACAGCGTTTATAACGGTCATTTTAGTAATATATCCCGCATATCCGGTATTCTACATGTGCAACAATATCGTCTGCTGTTATACTGCTAAATACGGTTTCGGATTTTAGCATTCATAAACAAATTTATATTATTTTAGAATAATTATGGTAAATGATTAACGATTCAATAAAAAAATTCCTAATAAAAGATATATTACAAATGACTATATATTATGTATACAGGGTAAAACGAAAATTTTTATGACAAACTTTATTATAAATTATTAATACAGGGTGATGTGGAAAATTAAACACAAAATCTAAAAAAAAAATTAAGAGTACTGGTGACATAAATATACTATGATATATTTTAAATAAATTTATTATGACTAGCTTAACATCACAGTATTATTTAAGATAGTCACATATAAAATTCACATAATTAACATATTCATAATATAAGATTATTCCGTGATTAACACAGTCACATCTAGAATTAGTCATTCCTATTCTGCATTGGAGCAAATGCAGTGAACATTCTTCTTATTCTGGTTAACTTCAGAGTGATGTGTTCGTGCAGCCTCCCTAACAATTTATGACAATGGTTACTTTTACCTCGATTTAGTTTTAAGTCTTCGATAGCTTGTCACAAAACAGGAGTCGAAGAAAACCCTAGTTTTAAGATTAGATAACCTAGAGTTATTGACCAACCCCCAATTATTCATTTTGAATACTAAACAGCACAGTAACTAATGAATTAACACCAAAGTATCGATGTTTTAACATTAATAAAAATAAAAGATGCCCATCAGATCAATAAAAAGATGTCTACTAAACCAACTTAAATCATGAGCTAATCTTAGTAAGTCAAGTATATTATTATTAAATATATTATCATATAATGTAAAATCATTTATCCCTACTAACCATCATCCTTACTAACATGGCGGTCGATGTAGTCGTACCTTCACGTTGGTGACTGCTGTTAAGAACATATTTTTTCTGTTTTTCAGCAAATTTATGTTCGACCGAATTGACTACCTTTCACTCATTGCATTTTTACATCATTTTTATACATCGCTTTAAACATACATTCCATCGCTTAGATACTAAGATTATTTTATTAAAATTTACAGATACTTATCACATTTAACCATCTGCATTCCATCGCTTAAATACTAACATTATTTTATTAATATATACAGATACTTATTACATTTAACCATTACTTACCGCTTTTCTTGCCAACATTTTTCCCGATAGTCTGTATATCTATAAATAATTTTATGATCGAAGAGAAATTATAGTATATATATATATATATATATATATATATATATATATATATATTTCAATAATACTGTTTATTACACTATGTTAAATGCCTTTTCTATATCTACATATACTTCATGTCAGTATATCAAACAGTTGTTTGTGCTATGCTAAATTGTTAAAGGATTTTTCCCCAAATATATTTTCTATTTTTTTACCAGAGACCCGAAATACAATATCAACCGAAACACTTACCCAACTTGCCGTAGATAAAATATAGTATGCAACTCGCAATTCCATCTGCATTCAGTACTGCGCCTAAAAATTATATGCATATATGGAATAATAGACATGTATCACACGTTAGGTGGAGACCTATGTATAGTAGTGATCGTTCTGATAAGATCCATGTTGAGCAGTGATCGTTTAGCTGATATTTATATCAAGTATGTATTATGGTGTAGCCATACTGTAAGAATGGTACATTTACAAAGAGCAGGTGTAGGATCAGAGGAGATCATGTAGATCCATATAGTAGTAATCAATCATCTTGTATATTATAGCGGATGTTTGCTGGTTTGGATATACTGTAAGAATGGGATACGTTCTTCGATTAATCATATTCTATTTCTACTGATACCTCATACGTTGCTGTACGTTAAATCATCTTCAGCGACACCTCCTCAGTATGATGATTGAATTTGACAGAGAAGTATGTTTTGAATATACGCTGTAAGGTTTGAACATAGTGAAAGGCTGTAGCCGATAGATGGCCTGAGAATGCGATTTTTCTGATGAAAACCAATCTCATTATCCGTTTTGACAATACCGCCATCCTATTTTTTAATGTTAATATATTTCCTCTCCCTGTTACGTGACATTCGACGCAACACGCGACATTCGACGCAGGACGTGACATTTGATGTGAAATGTCGCGTGAAATGACGTGAATGACGTGACATTCGACGCAACACGCGACATTCGACGCAGGACGTGACATTTGATGTGAAATGTCGCGTGAAATGACGTGAATGATGTGACATTCGACGCAACACGTGACATTCGATGCAGGATGTAACATTTGATATCAAATTATGTAAATTACGTGACATTAGACGCAGGACAAGACGTTCGACGCAGGATGTGACATTTGACGTGAAATGTCACTTGAAATGACGTGAATGACTTCTTTGCGTTTGTTTTTTATGATAACATATTCATTAGCCCATCCTATTTCATTTACCGCTTCATACGTAGTAATTGAACCAATAACAACGAAGGTATGATATAGTGCCGTTTTTTCAATGTTGCCATGTTTGATTTTATTGTTTTCATATTTGATATCTTCTCCTCTTTCTTTTGTCATCTCATACGTCAAAATCGGACCAATAGAAACGAAGATACGGTAAAGTGCCGTTTTGGCAATGTCTTCCGTCTGTTTTTTGTGTTAACATATTGGATATCCCCTCCTATTTTATTTAACGTGTTACGCATAGTAATCTGACGAATAACGATGGAGATACGATATAGTGCCGTTTTGGCATTGTCTTTGCGTTTGATGTTCATTTTAACATACTCGCTACCACCTCCCCTTTCAATCGATTCCTTGCACGTTGTTATACGTTGAGCCGTTTAGACGTTACAAGCTTAGTCTCCTTTTGACAATGCCGCCATCTTTGTTTTTTGTGTCCACGTATTCGTTTGCTCTCCCCTTTCTATCGATACCTTGCACGTTGTTGTACGTTAAGCCGTTTAGACGTTACAAGCTTAGTGTCCTTTTGGCAATGCCGCCATCTTTGTTTTTTGTGATAACGTATTTGTTGAGCCCTCCCCTTTCCCTTGCACGTTGTTGTACGTTGAGCTGTTTAGACGTTAACAGCTTAGTGCCGTTTTGACAATGCCGCCAGTTTTGTTTTTTGTGTCTACGTATTCGTTTGCTCCTCCCCTTTCCATTGATACCTTGCACGTTGTTGTACGTTGAGCCGTTTAGACGTTAACAGCTTAGTGCCGTTTTGAGAATGCCGCCATCTTTGTTTTTTGCTTCAACGTATTCGTTACCTCCCCACCCTTCCAACGATACCTCACACGTCACGATCCGATGAGCCGTCGCGCCTCCACCACAAAAAGAGCCAACAACGAGCAGAATGGACCTTAGCGATTTCTTATGGGATTTAACATGGGAAAATAGCCAGAACTCTCACAGCCCTTTTACTTATTTTTTTTAATTTTTCTATATAAAATGTTTTATAGTCATTTAAAAGGAAACTAAAGTGTGCTTTTAAGTTTAACGCCATAAAGTATTAATTATTACGTAAAACAGAATGTCGGTATTTATCTAATTTTTTTTTTCTTTCAAGGAAAAAATCAAAATGCCAAGAAAAAGCAGAAAAAAATTGGGAGCAAGGCAGTATGTAAACTACTCTGACGCCGTGCTTGAACGAGCCGTGGAAGCAGTGAGAGCAGAAGCAGTGAGAGCAGGTTTAAGTTCTCGTCAGGCAGAGGAACGTTTTAAGGTGCCACGCCGAACCATTCTCAACAAAATTAAACAAACGCATGTTTCCTCATTGGCCATCCCCTTACACTCACTAAAATATAAGAACGTCATTTAGTGGATGTTGTTATATCAAGTGCAAAATATGGCGCTCCTTTAACAAGCCTAGAGATTAGAATGCTTGTCAAACAATATTTAGATGCCAGAGGAACTCGAGTTGTTTATTTCTCTAATAACAACCTTCCTAGTTGTGACTGGGCCAAGGCTTTTTTGTCACGACATAAGCACATTTTAACTCAAAGGCACTGCCAAAACGTTAAACGCTCCAGGGCAGCCAATACTGAAGAACTCATAGAAAAATATTTTAATAATTTAAAAATAACACTTGAAAACATCGAACCTCAAAATATCCTGAATTATGACGAGACAAATCTATCAGATGACCCCGGTACCCAAAAATGTGTATTTCGACGTGGGACAAAATACCCGGAAAGATACATGAATGCCACTAAAAGCGCAGTGTCACTAATGTTCGCAGCTACCGCAACAGGAGAACGCCTACCACTTTATGTTGTTTATAGAGCTGAAAGATTATATGATAGATGGATAAAGGGTGGCCCCCATCGTACATTGTATAATAGAACAAAATCTGGATGGTTTGATGCATCAACTTTTCAAGACTGGTTTTTTAAAGTTGCTTTACCGTGGTCAAAACGGGATAACAGCACCAAGGTTTTGATTGGGGACAACTTGTCCTCACATCTCAATATTGAGATAATAAGGGCTTGTCAAAGGGCAAATATAAGATTTGTATTTCTGCCACCTAATTCTACAGGGCTTACACAACTACTTGATGTTGGATTTTTTCGGCCTTTAAAAAGAGACTGGAAAAAGATCCTTACTGATTTAAAAACTAGTCAGCCTAACTTAAACTTAGTTGAAAAAACCATCTTTCCTCAATTGCTAACAAAACTAATAGACGCGATTGAACCAAACTTTAAAAAAATATTCAAAGTTCATTTCGCGCAACTGGAATTTGTCCCTTTGACCCACATGAAGTGCTAAAAAAGATGCCAAATGAGAGATTTGCGAAAAGAGTAAGCTATGAAATTGATAACGCATTATTACATTTTTTACAACAAAAAAAGAAAGGAGATACCATTAAAAAAGGAAAGAAAAAGTTGCTTAATACTGAACCCGGTCAATCAGTTCAATTTGAAGAATTTGATCAGAATCAGGAGGGCAGTGGGATCGCGGATTCAGAAGAAGAAATAGAGATAGAGACGAATGCCGACGAAAATTTAGCAGAAGGAATGGAGATGAAGATGAATAACAGTGACGATGATAATGTTGAGAAGGCAGATGAATTACATGAAGAAGAGCAGGATGAAATGGTTGAAAATATCGAGTCTGATGAAAATATCGAAGTAGATGGAAATAATCTAAAAATTGGTACTTTTGTGGTGGTCCAATTTCTTACAAAAAAAAAACCGTTAAACATTTCATCGGGATCATAGTAGAAATAATAAACGAAGACAATATGTACTACACCGTAAAATTTTTAAGAAAAAATATAAATGGTTTTGTTTATCCAAACATATCAGACATATCGGACGTCAATTTTGAAGACATTAGAAAAATATTAAAGTAGAAGAGGATATTTTTCTTTTAAAGAAAATTTAAGTTGTTTTCAGTTATAATTTGTCTTGTGTTTTTTTAATAAAAATATAATAATTTTTCTTGTATTTTTTTAATAAAAAGTTTTGAAAAATAGAGTTTTTTTTTCTAGTTTTATTAAAAAATAAAATTCAAAAGTGTATGGTGGGCAAAGTAGTCAAATCAAAACGTATGCCGCGGGCAAAGTAGTCCTATTACGTTCCAATTTTGCCCTACAATGAATTTAAAATAGGTGGGCAATGTTGAACTTTTCCGGGGCAACTTTGCCCACCTTGCCTTTAATTTTTTTTCTCGGCTGTGTTAAAGATTGTGATAAAAAATGATAAGTACATTCTCTGTTAACATCTCGCTAGTTCTCAAAATAATTTTTGTATGTATTTATATGAGCTAAGAAAAGAAATATTTAAACACAACTGAAATTAGCTGGGCAAAGTAGGCCATATATACGGCACACGACTTTAAAATGATATTGCCAATATTACTGGGTTGCATTCTTGGGAAGACTTTATTGTAAGATAGTTCATTCGATTACATGTAAAAAAAGTACCCTATTTGTGACACTCGTCCGGTCAGGCAACCGATATTTTGAGTTATTTTGAGTAGTATAAACCTCTATAACAAGAACATATACGTTTCCTGTAGTCGATATTTTGGACTTAATTAATTATTAACAAATTAAGGTAAAAAAACTGTAAATTTTCGCTTTTTTCGTCTATCAGCAAAAAGTAAAGCGTTTGACACAAATTTAAGAAGAGAAGAAACTTATAAGTCATACAAAAATCTCCACAATGGCGTTTTCTAAACGTTCCTATCCTTATTTGTTGCTTAGAAAGTTGCAAAATAAGTCAAAAATTTCGGTTTTTTTTTGGATAAATGTTAATAATATTTTTTGTAATAAACTTATAACCTTTATATTACACACAGTGTTGGGTCTTATGGTGCTTAAAATAATATCGAAATTTCAAGTTGATCTGTCAAAGAGTTTAAAAGTTACTCAATTTGTTTATCCCAAATTAAATTTTTTTGCAACAATATAAGTCAGAAAATTCAATGGGTATATTAATTAAACAGATAGATTTTAAAAGAAGATTTCTTCTATTAATATTATTAAAAAAAAATGAGGAAAATTTTTTTTTATAAACAATTAGAATAACTTTTTAACCATGGACTGCAGAAAACTGAAAGTTCAATATACTTTACTCATCTTAGCGAATATACTTTAACACTAGAAAGTCGGGCTTAGCATACCTACCTAGAAAGCCCGAAGGGATCATTTTGGCCCCAAGTTCCTAAATCAATAAAAACCAAGTTTAGAATTAACTATTTATTTGGGAATAAACAAAAAATAAAAATAAACAGTTTTAAGAAATTATATAAACTCTTGACGATAGAATTTGATTTAATTTTTTAGTTTCATTTTAAACATTTGGAACACCATACAGTTTGCAGTTTTTGGCATTTGCCACACATTGCCTTGTTACAGCCGTGGCACTCATTGGAAGTATGATTTCCTTAACAAAACATTTTTAACTGACATTTTTTTCTTTTTTGGCTAGTAACAGTGCTGGTGGTTGGTAAATCCAGTGGTGCTGGGTATAGTACTAGATTTCGGGAGGCAAGGTATGGAGCCCGTAATTCTTCACACAGCTGAAGAATAAACTTACGACGACTGATTTTACTTCCAGTAACTTCTTTATAAATAATCCATGCATTTATTGCTCCTAAGTCAAGAATGTTATAAAACACGTGCATTGGCCATCGTCTTGAAGCAACTTTTGTAGTATAAAGACGCGCCATTTGGTCCACTATATCAACCCCGTATTTTGTTTTATTATAAAAACTTACTGTTTGAGGAAGTTTTTTTCCATGGACAGCAACATCCACTGATTGATGTAATGAGCTCAACAAAAGCACATTTTTGTGACTCTTTCCTTGGTATGCAGTAAGTGTCTTTTCGTCGCTTTGGAATATATCGGTAACATATAATTCTCCATTTTTACTCTTTACGCTTAGAGGAACTTCCTTTCTGTTGCGATTCAAAGTACCCACAAGACTTGTTGATTTTTTTTGCAATGCCTTGGCCAATTTTAACGATGTAAAGTAGTTATCTGTCGTAACATTTTTACCCTTTCCCAGTTGATTTTCCATTAACCGCAAAACAACATGTTCACCAACACTTGTATCTTTCTTGCGTAGATGATCAGTGCCAGTATAAGGGTAACCATTTACAATATATTTTGATTCCACGCATGTTAAAAGCCAACATTTTATGCCAAACTTATCCGGATTATTTGATATGTACTGTGTGAACGGGCACCTGGCTTTAGAAGGCAGTAGTTGTTCGTCCACAGTAAGGTTTATTCCCAGTTTGTAACATGCACCACTATTTTCTATAAATCCATTCCAAACCGCAGAGGCTAGAGCAAATTTATCGGTTTTCAATCGTTCAGATCTCGTTTGCTTTATGTCAAATCTGAGATATTTTATAATATCCTTGAATCTGTCTTGTGGCATAGTTTGCCTAAAAAACTGAGGACCCCATACTGTTGACCACAAGCTGTTGGTTGGGAAATTTTTGGCGCCGTAGACTCCTCTTGTGTAAATAATAGCAAGGGCAGCCTCCAGTTCTTCCAAAGTTATAGTCCATGTGTCATTTTTCAAACATCGATGTGCTTCTGCAATAGTGCATTCTTTTATATGACGTAACATGCTGTCGTTGATTATTAGATGCCAAGCACTTACCACACAATTGTTCCTCACGTTCCTTTTTGCATACGACGTAGGACCTGATTCCTCTCGATACATGTTGTGCTGAGCGCAGCGTCCTGTAATGAGCAAACATTCAATGAATATAAAGATACTAAAAATCATAATCTTACCAGGTACTGATCCAGAATCAATAACTTTCCACGTTGTTCCGTCTTTCGATTGTTCGGTGCCTCCGATTAAAATAGTTTTTCCTTGTTGACCTCTTTTTCTCTTGTGACTTGGCTTAGATGCACTTGGATTCACGATAAAATTAGCTGACTCGTGCTGTTGAGTTGTAGAAGCAGTGTTTGCATAAATTGGTGAGTCTTGTACAATAAAACTTTCTAACTGCTCTGAAGCATCAGAGTCACTTGAATCATTATTATGTGGTGGTACGTATTGTTCATCGTCTGACTCATTATTTTCTGCAAATTCAGATTTAGCTCCCGAAACATCTTCTTGTATTTTTCGTATTTCTTCAAGAAGTTCAAGCTCTGATAGTCCACGACGAGACATCTTTACAGTCGTCTTGAATTTTCACAATTGAACGAATGTTTCAATATTCTAGAAAAGAGAGTCAGCAGAACCTAATAAACCGCTCAATAAACAAAATAATTTCAAGGAACAAACAGTATGTAACAAAATACCTTCTAGGAATAAACGTGCATAAACATAATTTTATCTATCCGACAGAAAGTTAAAAGAAATCGTCAAATTTCCGAGAAAAATGATAATAATTAATACAGGGCCAGTTTGGCCCCTTCAGACTTCTATGGTAGGTTTGTTAGAAAATCCATTTAATAAATTTAGTAAACAATATTTTTTTGCGTTAAATAAGACTTTGTATCAAAATATTAAAAGTCATAAAATATGAAATTATTATTGTGTCAAATAAAAGAACTACAATAACTTCAAATCGCAACAGGGGCCAAATTGGCCCCTCCGACTTTCTAGTGTTAAGGTTTTAACGTGAAAAATTCGAAAAATATTGCATTTTAATGAAATCATTCACAAATCTTCAAAATTGTGGTCCTCAAAATTGGTCGGCTTTGAAACTAGTGAGAACGCAGGAGGGGGAAGGAGCTGTTAACGGTATCTCTGTTTCTTGTTTATAGATTTTGCTGCTATGTTTTGTTTATTATTTAAATAATTGGGTTGTTAAATAAACCAAATAATTATTTGTTTAAACAATTTTTTTCAGATTTTTATTTTTTTAGGAATATTTGAGGTTTTTTATTGAAAAAATAAACATTTATGATTAGTATATATATATACTTCTTCAATAAACTTCGTAAGTATTTTATTTATAATAGATTTTATGAAAATAATTATAATAGATTTTATGAAAAAAAAAAAAACAAATTATCATATTCAATTCAATTCAAAAAAATATTAGTATCTACTTTAAAGTACATTTCGGGTTCGTTTAAAAATAAAAAATCTCAAAGAAAATTTTAAGATTTTCCTTAATGGAAAAATCATCTCAATGAAAAAATTTTCATGGCAACCTATTTATTTATTTATTTATTACAATTTATTTATTTAACACTTTTTAAATGAATTATAAAAAAATATATTTTTTGCTTCAAAATTACTTTCTTTTAATAATTTAAATTATTCTAAGACGTTATTCTTTTATTTATTTTCGTAAAATATTTATTTTAAATTTAAAATGCAAATAAACAATTAAAAATGCCGAAAAATGCCGATTTTCGTTTTTCACGTTTTTCGAGGCCATTTTTCAATAGGTTAATACATCGAATTTAAAAACAAAAAATATGGGGTGAAAGTTTACAAAATATGTTCAAAATGCGTAAGTATATTTTGATTTGATATAGCGTAAGTCAGTTTAAAATATTCATGAACACATTGATATACCGTTGCCTTTCGGGATATATAGACTTGACAAACATCTAAACTTTAACGTTTAAATAGAAAGAAAAAATATTATGCTACATTACAATAAAAAGTTAACCCAAAGTTTATCACAGGAAGCTGTTTATTTATAACAATTTTTCAACAAATAAAAAATTTCACTGATGTTTGAACTATTTATTCTTTTTTTTTTAATATATTAAACAAGTGCCCGTGATATACTTTTGGCAAACTTTTTATTGTAATATTGCAGCATCATATTCTTCCAATTAAAAGAAGATTAAGATTGTGGTAAGAAATGAACAATGTGTTTCAAACGTTAAAGTTTGAACGTTCATCAAGTCTATATATTCCAAAACACAACGGTACACAATTTGTTTATGTATATTTTAAACTGACTTTTGCAATATAATATCAAAATTAAATTGAGCATTTTTAAACGAATTAACTTTCATCTTGTAGTTTTTCTTTTACATCTGATGTTCAACCTATTAAAAAATGGCTTTGAAAAACGCTAAAATTGATTTTTTTCGGCTATTTTAGTAATTTGTTTGCCCTTTACGTTTAAAGTAAGCATTTTACATAATTATTCTAAGAATAATTTTCGCCTTGAAATAACTTTCAAATTATTTAAAATAATTGTTATACATAAATAGGTTGCCATGGAAAATTTTCGGAAAACTTTTGTGCATAGCATAGCAAAACAAGTTTCAGCATGTGGATATGAAATCGAACTTTTTTAACAAAAGCCACATGCCTAGCATGCTTAGCAAGAAATAAATCCTAGTTAATATGGGATTATTTATTTTCCAAGCATTACATAAACCAATAATATTTTTAGAAATAATTGAATAGAATTGAATTGAATAGAATTGTTTTCTTTTCATAAAATCTATTATAAATAAAATATTTTTACGAAGTTTATTAAAGAAGTATATATATTATTCATAAATATTTATTTTTTACAATAAAAATTACCTCAAATATCCCTAAAAAAAAACTAAAAAAAATTGTTTAAACAAATTAGATGGTTTATTTAACAACCTAATTATTTCAATAATACATTAACTTAAGCTTTCATCCTTAAGCTTATTCGTAATGTACGCAAAAAGTACATACAAATTAAAAAAGAAACGTCGAAATCTATACACAAGAAACAGAGATACAGTTAAAAGCTCCTTCTCACTCCTGCGATCTCACTAGTTTCAAACCTGACCAATTTTGAGGATCACAATTTTGAAGCTTTGCGAACGATTCCAATAAAATGCAATCTTTTTCGAATTTTTCACGTTAAAACCTTAAAGTATGTTTTTTCAGATGACCCTAATTAGGTTTTTTAATTGTTATAAACAAAGCTGCTATCAATTTATAAAAAAAGGCACTAACTTCGTCCCAAAGTGTCATAGGTCAACTTTTTTATTTTAAATTAGTACAAAAATTCAGGCTGTTAAAATATGAAAAAATCAGTTTTTGCAGTCAATGGTTACTAAGTTATTCTAATTGTTTATAAGCAAAAAATTGACATGTTTTTGCCAAAATATTTTGCAATATTTAAAAGTATTTTTCCTCATTTTTTTTTAATAATATTAATAGAATAAATCTTCTACTTTTAGAATCTATCCGTATAATTAATATACCCATTTAATTTTCTGACTTATATTGTTGCAAAACAATTTAATTTGGGATAAACAAATTAAATAACTTTTAAACTCTTCGACCGATCATCTTGAAATTTTGATCTTATTTTAAGCACCACACGGTTATAAGTTATTAATATTTGACGGTAGTTATAAGTTTATTACAAAAAAAGTTATTAATATTTATAAAAAATCCAAATTTTTACTTATTTTGCAACTTTCTAAGCAACGAATAAGGATAGAAACATTGAGAAAACGCCATTTTGGAGGTTTTTATAAATATGGCTTATAAGTTTCTTCTCTTCTTAAATTGTTTCAAACGCTTTACTTTTTGCTGATAGGCGAAAAAAGCGAAAATTTACAGTTTTTCACCTTAGATTGTTAATAATTAATTAAGTCCAAAAAATTGAATGCAGGCAACATAATATAGGTTCTTGTTATAGAGGTCCATACTACTCAAAACAACTGTCGGTTGCCTGGCCGGACGAGTGTCACGAAAAAAGCTTATTTCCCTGGGCTAATATATCTGCTACCCTCTGGGTACTAGTGCTAAAAATACTAAAGGAGTGTATACACGTAACATGTGATTGATCGACAGCAAGCACATGCCATGATAACAGTAAAATTATTGTCCTGTTAGTGATTCCATAGTAAATTATGAGGGAAAAACCTGGAAAAAACCTCATAATACTATCCCGACATGGTAAGTATTTGGTCTTACATTTAGTTGACTCTCAATAAATACCAAACTCTGAATTTATATGTATGTTATTTAAAAAACATAAATGATGTATCCCCGATATGTTACTGACTTACTTATAGTGGTATGTTCCTTTTGCTACCTTTCTCTTTTAATATGGGTAATCAGATCCTACTGCATTCTGCCGAAGAATTTGCGACAAAGTTGGTCTCATTTAGCACAATTATAGCCACTTCCTTTGACTTTTATGTTTTTACTATCTGTTTCTTTTAGGACTATACTTGAATCGTTCGATTGAACCCTATGTTCATTTTTTCATGCGTGTTTTCATATTTGAGATCTATCAAATTCTTTATTTTTAATATATGATTGATGTTCACTTATTCTAACATTTAATGGTCTTGACGTTCACCTAAATAAAACTGATCGCATTCACAAGGTATTTTATAAATACAATTCTTTGTTCTTTCTTGTTAATAGTTTTAGATAAAATAGATCTCAATGTGTTTATTGTTTTGAATGTTGTTAATATGTTGAATTTATTTCCTATTCTTTTAAGTTTTTCTGATAATCCTTTTATGTATGGTATTGTTATTTTCCTCGTATTATTCTTTGTGTATGCTGTAGGATCTCATTCTAAGTTGTTCCGTTCTATTTGGTAGATTGTTGAAAATTCCTTATTTATAACGATAAAAGATAATTATTCATATTTTTATAAAACAGACGTATAAAATATTTCTCATCTAAGAAGGAATTTTCGGCAGAATAAGTAATTTTGGCTCTATCGTATAAGGATTGAATGATTACCTTTTTAATATTTATGTTGTGACTTGATTTGTAACTTAGATTTCTGTTGGTGTTCGTTGGTTTTCTATACACCTGAGTCTCATATCCAGTATCGTTCTTAGAGATTAAAACATACAGGAAAGGTAGTGTGTTATTATATTTCTTTTTCATGGTAAATGTTATTATCTCTTTTTTATCGTTTATATCATTCAGGAATGTGTCCAACAACTCGGATTCATAAGGCCATATTGAGGAGAATACGTCAGTTATATATCTCCACCATACTTTGGGTTTTAAATTTTGTTTAAAAATACTATTTGTTTCAAAATCTTCCATAAATATGTCGGCTAATAATGCAGATAAACTAATGCCCATTGCTAGACAAAATGCTGTTTATAGAATTCATTCTTTAGTTAAAAATAGGTATAATCAGTACATAATGTCAATAACTTTATTATAGCTGATATAAATGGTCTTGTTCTAGTTGCCAATGTATTATCATTCTCTAATTTTGTTTTGATTATATTTTAAGTCTTATCTAATGGTACATTTGTAAATAAATTTTTTATTTATCTCATTAGCTCCAGGAAAATATATTTTATTTTAAGTATATCACATCAACCAAAACTTTCTCTTGGTGTATTTTTTGGAATATTTGACTATAATGAAAATCTACATACACTATTATTCTTCGTTCACTACCGTAAAAACGTCGCTACTTAGCATCCTAATTAGTATTAAAAATATCAAGACCGTTCTTCGCGGAAATTGAGGTTAACAACGGTATTCTGATGCTTGTAACTCAAGTTTTTGTTACTTTTTAGGAATATAATTATTCGTACACACTCGAGAATCCACACATATTGTAGAAAACAAATTTTTGTTGCTTTCTGTTCTCAATGGGTGATGGTCACTACCGTAAGTATACTCGAGAACAGTCCAAGAGAGACTTGTAGCTAGACCTGGATCACACAAGCTTAAATCTATCACGAAGGATTCTCCAGTGCAGATGTTAAATCTTGTAGGTGACCCATCATTTAGGTAATTTACTTGAAGATCCTGTATTATATTTTCTAGAAGTTTTCCTCTGTGATCAGTACGCATAGAACCTCAAATAAAGTTTTAATAAAAATGTTAAAATATTTTAAATTATAGTTTTTTTGTGGGTTTAGATTTGTTTATTGGAGACATAATATTTCGATAGAGAATTCAGAAATAAGTTTGTGTAAGGTTGGAAGTCGATGGAAAAATCCAATTATATTATATTGCAATAGTTTAGTGAATTATGTTATATACGGAAATATAAATTTATGGGCTAACCTGAGATGACTCGGATTCAGAGATGTCGTTACCCAAGTGTCGGAGGATTTTCTTTCTTAAGTAGGTGATATACCTTTTGTTTGATCTATCTTTTAATTATGGATAGGCTTTAGTTAGCATATGTACTAATCCCAGTAGGCCAAAAGTAAACTCTTAAATTATATTAGAAGGATCTTGCATTCCGATAACATTACTTAGAAGTAGATTCAGTTGGTCAAAATTGAGAACAATGTTATATTATTTTAAACATTTTATATATGTATGCTCCTGGTTGCTTTTCTGTATAACTTGTTTCTGGAGACAAAAGAACATCATTGATACTACGTTTCGACTGAAGATTGATATTACTTACTTTGCAGCTTTCCATGTTAACTTCTGTTAACTTCTCCTTGACCATTATCTTTGTTAGGTTTGCTTAGAGTATTTGCAGATGTTTCATCGATGGAAATTTGTTCATTTGATATGAATGAAGCTGCAGGTTCAGGTATGATTTTAAGGAAGGAAGCAGTAGTACCTTGACTATTATTTGAATCAATTAAATTTGTTGTTGATTCTAGTTTATCGGGACAATTGGTGGCGATGTCTCCAGACTTTTTACAGTTTTAACAGGCCATAGTTTCCTGAGATAAGAATGTTCGATAAGTTTTATTATCGAAGTATAAGGTAAAAAAACGTTTATTTATTCGGAATTACAAGTATGAGGCGTATATAAGCCTTTGAAATGCGTCCTCTTGGATAGAGCACTTGACCAACAACGAGGTGCTAAGAAGAATGGGTACTGAGAGAAAACTCCTAAATATTGTAAAAAACAGAAAAACGAGTTATCTACAACATATTTACAGAGGAGAAAAATACAACTTCCTACGACTTATAATGGAAGGTAAAGTGGAAGGAAGAAGAGGTCCAAAAAGAAGAAAATGCTCCTTCTTGAAGAATGTAAGAGACTGGACAGGCATGGACACATATTCGATACTAAGAACAGCTCAAGATAGAGAGCAATTTGCTGTAGTTATAGCCAACCTTCAGTAATGGAGAAGGCACCTTAAGAAGAAGAAGCAGAATAACATTGCCTACATTTTTTTTAAATACCTTTTTTGATATTCTGTACCGTAATCGAATCATCGAGCAATGTCGCACTAAAACTCACTCTGTATATATGTAATTATATATATATATATATATATATATATATATATATATATATATGTATATATATATATATATATATATATATATATATATATATATATATATATATATATATATATATATATCGAGAAAAGGAGTACGAGCGCCAATCCAAAATAAACTAAGGTACACTCGAAGAGTGGTGGGTTTTTCGGTCAAGTGGAGAAATAAAAGACAAAGAAGGTGGCTACTTCATCTATTTATTGAAGACGTTTCGCTTTCTGCTCAGAAAGCATCATCAGTTCATCTAAAAAGAACAATATGAAACCAAACATCCATAGAGAAGTTACAACAAAAGTGTGTTACCTGACAGAGACATGTAGCAGTCAATGATGTTAAAAAAATGAAAAAACTTACGAAACTGGACATTCAGAGTTAACGTTGTATAAAATAATTAATTGAAACTAGGTATAGTTTGCAATTTAACAAAATTAGCACAGCAAAAGAACATGTGATAAAAATACATGCATTAAAAACTTAAGTAAAAAACATTAAGATTTATTTTAAAGATATATATATATATATATATATATATATATATATATATATATATATATATATATATATATACATCAATAACATCAACAAAGGGTTATTAGAACTTAAAGCCATTTTATTAGAGAATTCGTACCCAATTAAAATAATTAACAAATTTTTATTTAACAATCCTAATAATAGAATGATTGACATGAATCAAACAAGAGAACCAAATCAACAAATCATGCAATCTCAATTTACTTTCACATCACTACCTTACATACCAACATTAACTCCCAAACTAACTAAAGTCTTTGCTAACTATTCTGATATTAAAATTGCAACAAAAAATGTTAAAACATTAGCATCATTGTATACAAAAACTAAATCACCTATTAGCATTATGGAAAGCTTAAATATAGTTTATATAATACCATGCGAAAATTGTGATAAGTCATACATCGGACACACATCTAGAAATCTAATAGGCAGACTAACATCACATAAAAGTGACCTTAGAAATAATAAAAATACGTGTGCATTAATAGATCATGCAATTAATAAAAATCATTCATTTAATTTCAATGAAACTAATATATTAAGACGTGAAAACCAATTAAATAAAAGAGAATTCTTAGAAATGGTATGCATAAATAAATATCAATGCGTTAATAAAAAAACTGATATTGATAAACTAAGCAATATCTATAATTACATTCTGTCTTACGAAAATTAATACTATAATTTTCCGATATTAGATTTTCTGACTATAAATATTATAATTTCAAAAAATTTAAATATTCATATTTGGCGCCACTTTGTACGTAACCATAATAACAATCAAGAGCTAGTTATCAACAACAAAAAATATAATAAACAGAAAAGAGTGTCTTTCTGACATAAATCAAACATCAACATAATCAATGTCATAATGAATTTTTACAAAATTAAATTAAATTGGAATATTGTACTTATATAACTGTATAATTTTTAAAATAAGTTAAGTTTTAAGGTTTTGTAAATTTGAAAATTTAATGGATTAACCTCATGTTGTAAGTTTTTATACTAGTTTTATACAATGCTATTTAGTTCTAATTTCGTTGTATTTACTGATACCATATTTTAGCATATCCTGATGAAGCAAATAAATTTTGCGAAAGCTTGATTAAAGAACAAAGAGTTTTACTTTCCTGCCCTATTAATGACTGCAACCTCAAAATAAAACTTTATATTATATATATATATATATATATATATATATATATATATATATATATACATATATATAATTTGAATGGGAAGACATTATGTCATATTTAAACTTGCTAGGAAAGGCACCCCTCACCCCCGGATTATCCCTTTATTTTTTTGAAATTACTTCACGTTTTTTTTATTTTATTTGGATTCTACTTTTTGTACTGGTTTCAAAAATGTATAATACATTAGGCTTGAAGTGATTAGTTTGTGAGATAGACAACTTTTCTTTGTTTACCCTTTGCAAGAAACAATCGAATTTGTAGGTTTATACTACAAAAATAATAATTGTACAACAGCTGCTGCTAGAATTTTTAATAAAACACCACAATAGACACGCAACTCATAAATGTGTGATTGAACTGATGCAGAAATTTAGAGCAAGAGGGACAGTTTGCAATAAGAAACATAACCGACAGGGACTCGTAAATAACGAAGCAATCCAAGTAGCCGTTTTAGGACAAGGTAACTTAGGCAAGACAATCACAATCCCTGTCAACAATAAGCAGATCAATCGGTGTTTCACCTTCTTTAGCCTACCGAATCTTCCATAAATTTAAGTTCCATCCATTCGAAATTAAATTCGTATAACCAATATACAGGGTGAGTCATGAGGAACTTTACATACTTCTACCATATGTAGAGTCCCTCAGGGAGCATATCATGTGGACACTAAAAAATGTCAACTCCTGTTCTTTATTAATTAACACGGTGATTGGTGTAATTGACCATTTATTTAATTTTACTGTAGTGTTTATACGGCTCATTTGATTTTTTTAATTTTTGCATGATACAGTACACTACTATCAAGCATTCGACTGGTATTAGCTAAACTAAAAAATTCCAGGACTGGTTTTGGAAAAATTAATTTAGGGATTCGTATTAAATATTACACCCTGTATAAATTTTTTTTAAAATGCAATAAGTGATTTTCAAACTACATAAATAGCCAATGAAAACGACATATGCGACAATGTTGTCGCACTTTTATTAAATTTTTAGTGAACGATCAAATCTTACCAAAAATAGAACAACCATAATGAAGTATCAAATTATAAGATATTAATTTAAACAAATGTTATAAATTTCAAACATTTTAATTAAAATGAGTTCCTACAACATAATCTAATACGTAGAAAATTAACATCTTTACTGTCACTTTGTATTATCTCTACGATAGAATCAATTGTTTTTCAATTTTAAATTTTTACTCATAGATCGTATTGGGGCATTATTTTCGATAAATAATAAATTAAATTGATTAAAAAGTCAAACCTCTTGTATGTGTTAGTTTTTGTTGATTGTAAATGATTAAAATTTTATGTCAAATAATAATACATTGCATCAACTGTACTAAATAAAAATAAATCTAAAATGAAGGTTGGCGTTGACCGTTTGACGTTTCTTGATATTTTATACCCATTGTCATTGTCATTATCAATTGTTATTTATGTGTACAAGAATACATATTTCTTCTGTCATATCTACGTTAAGTACATTGTGTTAGTTTTGGTAGAGCTTTTGTTACTTTCGTTCAAAATGCCACATCAGTTTTCGACCACAGAATATGCAGACATAATATTTGTTTATGGATTCTGTAATGGGAATGGTAGGGCTGCTAGTAGAGAATATCGCAGGAGATTTCCTAATCGTCTAACTCACAGTCATCCAACATTTGGGTCAGTTTTTAATTATTTGCGAGAAAATGGCACTTTTCCTAGTGGAACAACAGAGCGACATGTAGATGAAGCGCAGGAAGATGACATTAAGGACGCCGTTACTATGAACCCTACAATAAGCACTAGACAAGTAAGTCGAGAACTCAATGTTACTCAATCAAAAGTAAGTAGAGTCTTACAAAAAAATAATCTATACCCATATCACATTCAAATGGTTCAGCGACTACATGCTGGAGATGAGATCGATAGGTTGGAATTTTGTAGATAGATTAACAATAATCGACCAACGCTATACAGGACACTATTTACAGATGAAGCCCAATTTACCAGAGACGGGATAAATAATTCACGAAATTCACATGTGTGGGCAGAAGAAAATCCCCATGCTATTCGAGAACGTCGTTCTCAGTTAAGGTTTTCGGTTAACGTGTGAATTGGTGTCATAAATAACCAATTAGTAGGTCCTCACTTTTTTGATGGTCCTTTAACAGGGCAGGTCTATTTGAACTTTCTACAAAATATTTTGCTGAATTTGCTTGCCAACGCGAACGTTGCTATCCGAGGGATGTATTTTCAGCATGATGGGGCACCCCCACACTTTTTACTGGCAGTGAGACAACATCTCAATAATGTTTATGGCAACAGGTGGATAGGACGTGCAGGTCCTATTTCGTGGCCTTCAAGATCCCCTGATTTCAATCCCGTTGATTACTATATTTGGGGACGATTGAAGCAACTAGTTTACGCAGTGAATATTAATAACCGACAACAATTAATTGATAGAATTATACATTGTTGTAATACTATTAGAAACGATCCCCAGAGTATCCCTAATTCAATACGTCAATTAACAATTCGGCAACAAAAATGTGTACAGGCTGCAGGGTTCCATTTCGAAAATCTATTTTGAATTATTTTTATTTTGTTACCATTATTGTATCTTTTCCAGTTCTAATTTATGGGTTTATCATAACTATGTACATATTTTTAGTTTTTTTTTTAAATTGTTCTTCGTTATTGTTAGTAGTTACTGTTTTTTGTTGTGCAGTGACTCAGTTTATCATTTCAATTAAAATGTTTGAAATTTATAACATTTGTTTAAATTAATTACCTTATAATTTGATACTTCATTATGGTTGTTCTATTTTTGGTAAGATTTTATCGTTCACTAAAAATTTAATAAAAGTGCGACAACATTGTCGCATATGTCGTTTTCATTGGCTATTTATGTAGTTTGAAAATCACTTATTGCATTTAAAAAAATATATACAGGGTGTAATATTTAATACGAATCCCTAAATTAATTTTTCCAAAGCCAGTCCTGGAATTTTTTAGTTTAGCTAATACCAGTCGAATGCTTGATAGTAGTGTACTGTATAATGCAAAAATTAAAAAAATCAAGTGAGCCGTATAAACACTACAGTAAAATGAAATAAATGGTCAATTACACAAATCACCCTGTTAATTAATAAAGAAGAGGAGTTGACATTTTTTAGTGGCCACATGATATGCTCCCTGAGGGACTCTACATATGGTAGAAGTATGTAAAGTTCCTCATGACTCACCCTGTATAATTGGTGTATTTTTTATACAAGAGGTAAATGAAGATTTTGATCGTCGTCTCGAATTTTGCGAATTAATGACACGATGCATCATTAATAATCCACAATTGTTAATCCACAATATTTGCTTTTCCGATGAATGCTCATTTTTATTAAATACATAATATTCTCATATTGTGCGTGAATTTCACACACAGCATCCTCAAAGGTTAAATTTATGGTGTGGTATCTTAGGAAACGCTTTGGAGATCACATTATCAGACCCATTTTTATTACTGGAAACTTAAATGGTGCATCGTATCTTGAGTTAGTTAGGCAAGTAGTTGATCGTATTAGAAAAATAGTAGAAAATTCTCATAATCTTTTCGAAGATTTGGTTGTATTTTAACATGATAAAGCTCCTCCACGCTCCTGCTCTACCTGTGCGACAATTTTTAAACGAAACTTTTCCCGCTCGTTGGATAGATAGAAGGGGACAGATGATGGATTGACCATATAGCTCACCGGATTTAACACCCCTTGACTTTTTCTTATAGTGGTATTTAAAAACAAAAATTCATGCTACTCATCCAGAATCTCTGGATGATTTACAACAAAGAATAGAGGATGAATGTTGACCATAAATGCAGACGTGGTAAGCATTGTCAGAGAAGAATTTTAAAATAGATTGTACTATTGTAAGAAAGTAAATGGCGGTAATTTTGAACAATTATTGTAAACATTTTTGGTAGTGAAATGTTCATTCTAAATGTTTGTAATAAAATTGTAAAAAAAATAATTGTTTTTCAATCCAGTATTCTTGATTTTGTATTTATTTTTCTTATAAATTAATCACTTTAAAGATCATCATTTACAAAGAGGAGAATCCAAGAGAAGGAGAAAAATTAGACTAAAAACTAGAAAATTAGAAGAAGAAAAAAAAAGAAAACGTTATTTTAGGTGGATAGTTTTATCAGAATATATCAGAATATATATATATATATATATATATATATATATACTTTTCTTGGGTGTATTACCAAAAAAAATTATATATATATATATATATATATATATATATATATATATATATATATATATAGTAAACTCTTAAATATTGGGGAAATCTGCAAGAAATACTCTAATGTGTATCAATTGTTTCACCGAACGTTTTCGCCAAAGAGAATTTTTGGCTTCTTCAGGGCTGAAAGAGAATAAATTATAATTAGCTACCATATATTATCTATTAAAACATTATTGATCTTACCGTAACTTAGAATTGTAGAGTTAGAATATTAAAAAACTTTGCTAGTAACATAGTGGTGTTTTTTGTTACTATGTGCAAAAAAAGTTTTTTATAAGAAATGAAATGTATGGTAGCTTCGAACTTGACACGTAAAGGCTTACCCAAGGTTAATCGAAAAACCCAATGCAACTACATTTAAAAGGAGGTAATTCTTTGAAATGTCGGCAATAACTAAATTTTTGATTTTTAGATAGTTAAAAGTGAGGTTCTGTTTAAGCCAGAACGCAAGCGCTGACAACTTCATTATTAGTTGGTATGAATCTTTATGTCGTTAAGGTTCATTGGTAAAAAACGAATGAATTTAAATCCCAGTAAAGGGAAATATTATTTTGATTTTCTTTATTTAATTATATTATATTGTTCATGTATTATTGAATCTTATTGAGACGTATCTAAGAAAAGCAAGGGAATGTTATATATTTTTTGTTAATGAAAATTAATTATAAAGGTATGTTAGTTGTTAATGGATATATCAGTCAAGTTAGTAATCTGTAATATAGTATTGTTCTTGGTATCTGATTTAAGTAACAGGTGGTATATATCGCTTAGATTCTTGATGTCACTCTTAACATTAATGGAGAAATCGTTAAGGAAAATATAAGACATTTCAATGAACTCTCTTTTAGATTTATTGTTCTCACGGTGGAGAATTGTGGTGTTAGTATAGTCCATGAGATGACCAGTGGAATGGACATGTTTGGCTAATGCACAACGGTCAGGGTGAAGTCGAGAATCACTTTTGTGTAGTGTAATACGTGATTTCAATAATTGAGATGTTTGACCGATGTAGGAATTGTTGCAAGAGAGACATGGAATGTTGTAGACAATATTACTAAGCCTATCTATGGGAGTCTTATCTTTTATCTTAGAATAAAGATTATTAATTGTTAGGGCTGATCTACAAGCTACATTAAGTTTAATGTTGTTATTATTATTGCCAAAGCTATTTTCAACACTTTTCAGAATCCTTGTTAACCCCGGAGTGATATCTCTGAAATATGGTAATGAAAAATATTTGTTTATAGGAGTATCAGAGACTGGGTTCCCACTTAAGACATCAGGATCAGCATTGTTAGTCGCGAAGGAAGGTGAAATATCTTCGTCATGGATAGTATTAAACAAAATCTTATTAACTAATGGTGTTGGATAAGCGTTTGAAATAAAAAGTTTCTGTAGGATTTGTAGGTTTTTTGTATGAAATGAAGGATCTGATAGTTTTGTTACTCTATTTTTCATCTGTTTGATTAAGTTGACTTTGGTAGAATTATTACGGTATGAGTTGTAGTTAAGGTATCTACCAGAATGGGTCGGTTTTTGATACCAATCTATTTTGATGTTGTTGGTTTCCCTGATCATCCTTATGTCGAGAAAGGGGACGGACCAATTACCATCTTCCCTCTCTATAGTGAACTGGATGTAGGGGTCATAACCATTAAAAGTGTCTAATAGTTCATCTACCTTGTCATTGGGTATAGCCAAAATGATATCATCAACATATTTTTTAATAAATGGAATATCAAAGGATAGTAAAGGAATGACTGAGTCTTGTAGATCAGCCCTAACAATTAATAATCTTTATTCTAAGATAAAAGATAAGACTCCCATAGATAGGCTTAGTAATATTGTCTACAACATTCCATGTCTCTCTTGCAACAATTCCTACATCGGTCAAACATCTCAATTATTGAAATCACGTATTACACTACACAAAAGTGATTCTCGACTTCACCCTGACCGTTGTGCATTAGCCAAACATGTCCATTCCACTGGTCATCTCATGGACTATACTAACACCACAATTCTCCACCGTGAGAACAATAAATCTAAAAGAGAGTTCATTGAAATGTCTTATATTTTCCTTAACGATTTCTCCATTAATGTTAAGAGTGACATCAAGAATCTAAGCGATATATACCACCTGTTACTTAAATCAGATACCAAGAACAATACTATATCACAGATTACTAACTTGACTGATATATCCATTAACAACTAACATACCTTTATAATTAATTTTCATTAACAAAAAATATATAAAATCCACAAGGAAAATAATTCCTGTAGCTGGCTGTATACCACGTATAACAAAAGAGGTTAGTCTTTGTATGTGGGTATATTTTATTTTATAAAAACCCTTAAAAGGGCAACATTACAAGCACGAACGTTTTCGGAACAACTGTTCCATCATCAGGTTAAAATACCTAAAATAAGTATAAACCATTTAATTACAGCAAACGTGGTTTAAAATTTTGACTAGGGTTAAAAAAACAATAAAATGGTTATACTTACAGGTTACCATGCCTGAGCCACCAAAATATTTGGGTAAAAACCCTTTAAAATGTAATGTGTTACCAAAGATTGTACATGTTGTTGATTATATTATATGATGTTTAATATTTTAATTTTAATTATTAAAATTAATAAATAATTTTAATAAGAGTAAGAGGTCTCTTAAACATGACCTTAAACAACACCAGTAATTTACATCTTTTATATCCAATATTAAATAATTATAGAAAAATTTTTAAATTCCAACACCTGGATTGCTGTTATCATTTTAACATCATCAAAGTTTTTTAATCTTTTGGCTGTAGTAATATAATGTTTAACTAACACTGTTTCATGGTTCATTGACATTTTGTTTTTGACACCATTCATTGGTATTTTATCAATCAGTTGCCAACCGTAGTCCGTTTGAAGAGGTTTACTCTCCGGACACTGGAACTCACTTAAGCATGGGTGTATGTTACCTGAAGTAAAATCTAATTAAAATATTAAACATCATACAATATAATCAACAACATGTACAATCTTTGGTAACACATTACATTTTAAAGGGTTTTTACCCAAATATTTTGGTGGCTCAGGCATGGTAACCTGTAAGTATAACCATTTTATTGTTTTTTTAACCTTAGTCAAAATTTTAAACCACGTTTGCTGTAATTAAATGGTTTATACTTATTTTAGGTATTTTAACCTGATGATGGAACAGTTGTTCCGAAAACGTTCGTGCTTGTAATGTTGCCCTTTTAAGGGTTTTTATAAAATAAAATATACCCACATACAAAGACTAACCTCTTTTAAAAAATATATAACATTCCCTTGCTTTTCTTAGATACGTCTCAATAAGATTCAATAATACATGAACAATATAATATAATTAAATAAAGAAAATCAAAATAATATTTCCCTTTACTGGGATTTAAATTCATTCGTTTTTTACCAATGAACCTTAACGACATAAAGATTCATACCAACTAATAATGAAGTTGTCAGCGCTTGCGTTCTGGCTTAAACAGAACCTCACTTTTAACTATCTAAAAATCAAAAATTTAGTTATTGCCGACATTTCGAAGAATTACCTCCTTTTAAATGTAGTTGCATTGGGTTTTTCGATTAACCTTGGGTAAGCCTTTACGTGTCAAGTTCGAAGCTACCATACATTTCAATCCTTATAAAAAACTTTTTTTGCACATAGTAACAAAAAACACCACTATGTTACTAGCAAAGTTTTTTAATATTCTAACTCTACAATTCTAAGTTACGGTAAGATCAATAATGTTTTAATAGATAATATATAGTAGCTAATTATAATTTATTCTCTTTCAGCCCTGAAGAAGCCAAATTAATTCTCTTTGGCGAAAACGTTCGGCGAAACAATTGATACACATTAGAGTATTTCTTGCAGATTTCCCCAATATTTAAGAGTTTACTATATATATATATATATATATATATATATATATATATATATAAATGGTTAATAAATTTGGAATATATTCAATGGTTGAATAGCAGAGGTTTTATCGGTCAATAATTGGCAAATAAAAGTCGTCAACTACTTTATTGATTCATTCGAATACGTTTCGCTTTTATTTTTAAAAGCATCATCAGTTCACTACAAATAAAAAGATTTTAGACTATAAGTAAACAACCAACAGGGTTCATACTTACAAAAACAATTTGTAGGGTTTTATTGTAGATGTTCAAATGAAGCCATCGGTTAAAATCAAATGAACTAGTGTTCTTACAGTTTTTCTTGTATTTTTTTGTTTCGTTTCTCTCGTTTAGTTGTTAATCTTTAATGTTAAGTTATCGTAGAGTTTTTATAACATCTAAAAACCCTACAAATAGTTTTTTGATTTTTAAAATTGTTTTACAATTGTTTTTTAAAAATAAAAGGGAAACGTATTCGAATAAATCAGTATAAATAAAGTAGTTGACGACTTTTATTTGCCAGTTCAGTTCGAGTAGCTGAACAGTGCGGACGTTGTCAGCTCCTAGCGGTGGGTAAGACACCGCAAGTGGCTTGGACGCTTGAGACGATTTAAAGCGAAGAGTGGATGCGATTTTTCTTAGCTTGAACCGCAGAGAGGTTGATTTTATAGGCCTCTCTCGGAGGGCTATAAAAAAATAGCATTTCACCGAATAATCGGGATAACTGTACGGTGCCGTCAGGGATGACACTGTAAGGCTCTGTTGTTTGCATCAGAGTCGGACAGAAACGGCCCCTGCCCTACAGTGTGAGAACTGCAAGTGGAACCCTCCTGGAAACAGGAGTGAACATCCGTGCGAGGTCCTGGGAAGGCACCCAGCATCCATTCGACAGGTGTCGGGTGGAGAGACAAAAAACAGTGCTCTTCTAGATAAACAGCTTTCAATGTCGTTGGTTTCTGATGAAACCCCCGAGCTTCCAGCTCAGTTAGAGTTCATAAACCCCCCAAACCCTAACCTCAACGAGTCAGAGTGTGTGTCGGAAGGCACTACTCCGGACTCGATTCCATCTGCCTCTCCTTCGCCGTCCATTATCATCGATGATATGGACGAGCAATATGACTCCCCCGTCGCTGATGACGAGTATAGCAATGATGCGACTGACCTTCAGTCAGTCAATTCAAACAATGCTGATAATAAATCTACCGCGGACTTTAGTCAAAAACGTTTAGTATTCGAACGCACTAATGTCTACAACGCTCGTCGCAGAGAGGATGGGAAGGCCCCAATCAAACGTCCTTGCTATAGCCCAGAACAAAGTTCTGAAGAACAAAAAGATGTTGCAAGCCAAATGCAACTCCTCATCCAGAAAATGGATGAGATGCAGAAGAGCCAAAATAGGCAAATCGAAGCATTAATGGAGCAGTTATCCGATCTCCGTAAGGAGATAAAAGCAAAGGACAAAGAAAATAAAGATTTAGTTTCACGAATAGTGAAACTAACCGAAAAGAAGGAGGAGGAGCCAAAAGTTCCCGCAAAGCGCTCGCGCGAGGCAAGTGCCAGCAGGCACAATGAAAGTAGGGTCGAACAACCCGAAATACCAAACAAACAGCTTAATAAGGTTGAAAAACCGATAATTGCTGTCAACGAAAATGAGACATGCGAAGAGTCCTGGCAAAAAGTAGCCAAGAAACAAAAAAAAGCGCGGGAACCCACTGCTAAAACCACCAACGAAGCCACGCCCACAGAAACTGTGAGTGTTGCGCAAAGACAACGAGAAATCGTTGAGAAAAGGCAGGAGAAAATAATGGATGACGTGATTAGATCACGTCAATCCAAAAAAGCCCAAGCAAAAGAAACAGAAAAACCAACTACAAGCAAAGAACCAGTGGTACCCGCTGAAAAAGAAACAAAAATGCCGAAACCTCCGGCAATCATTTTAAAAACAGTCAGCGAAAGTCAAAATATCCTGCGGAAAGCCGCAGAGAAATCCATCCAGTCGGACAATAAATTCGCAAAGTCAGGACGGTCTGTGATAATTCAGACTAAAAGCAGAGAGGGGTACTTAGGGATGGTTAAAATCCTAGAAGAACATCGACCGGCTATAAACTTCATAGCCTACCCTATCGACGTCCCAAAAAATAAGAGATTTGTAATCAGAGGATTGCAAACTAATGTCGAATTGCGAACAATCGCAATCGAACTAGAAAATAAAGGCATCGACGTCATCAAAGTAGAGACAGTCTCAGCAACAAGAGATGGGAGAAAAGTACAACTCCCACTATTCAAAATCACGGTTCCGGAAGAGGAAGCTGAAAATACAAGAAAAATCAATAACCTCTGCTATCTTCGAGTAAAAATCGAAGATGAATACAAACAGAAAAGAGAAGTAGTCCAATGCTACAACTGCCAGGACTTTTACCATGGCTCCAGTGCCTGCCATTGCGCCTCGCGATGCGTCAAATGCGGGGACTACCACAGGTCCTCAGACTGCGAAAAAGATAGGGAAACACCGGCCAAATGTGCGAACTGCGACGGAGCCCACACAGCCAGCTACAGGGGGTGCACAAAAGCACCCAAAAAGAAGACAAATACAACGACACAACCAAAATACAAGGATGCACCAAGTGCACCGACCACACGGCCTAACATTAGTTATGCCGCAGCAACAAAGGCAGCAGAACAACCAAAAGCTGCCCCTGTAGCAAACATAACAACTGATGACCTCATGGAAATCGTGAACAACAAACTAAAGCACATAACAGACCATTTTACTGGGATGTTCGAAAAATTCACCCATGCCCTTGAAGCGATGAGTAAATGTAGACCCGAATAATGCAAGTACAGTTGGACGAGCTAAAGATCGGATCGTGGAATTCGGGCGGGATTCGCTCGAAAATTAACATCCTTGACGAGATTACTAACAGACTCGCTATTGAGAACTAGTCGAGAGAATTAAGACAAAAATTCCTGGCTATGTCATCCATAGGGAAGATCGCACCGCGCGCTCAGGTGGCACGGCCATTATGGTAAGAGGGCAAATAGACCATCATCTAGTGGCCACACCACTTGGCCTGGTCACCATGGAAGCGACAATAGTCCGAATCGTCATGTCTAACGAGACGCTGAAAATAGCTTCAGTGTACGTTAGACCACATGACCCGGTACTAAATGAAGACCTCGATCTAATATTAGATTCCGACGAACCGACGATAATTATCGGCGATCTGAACGCTAGATCGCCCAACTGGTACGACCGACGCACGAATATGAACGGTAGACGACTCTGTGCCTATCTCGAAAACAAAAATAACATCATAGTAACGGGTCCCACAGACCCAACATGCTTCCACGGAGAACTTCCCTCACACATAGACATAGCAATTCTGCACAACATAGGGCAACAACATGAAATACATTCAGTAAACGAAGGCGATTCCACGCACAACATAATCGTCATGACCCTAGGCGCAGTGGAATTAAATCCACTGCAGCCTCATCAAACAAAGAAAACAAACTGGCCTAACTTCAGAAGAGAAGTAAGTGAAAACATCGGAATAATCCCAACAATCAACAACATAGAAGAGCTGGAAGAAAGCATAATTAAACTAGAACAAACAATGCTTAATGCCAGCACAAAAACGGAGAATAAAATAACACAAAAAGGCAGATTCAAAGAAATATCAAATGAGCTAAAAGATCTCATTAAAGAAAAGAACAGAAAAAGAAGAAGAGCTCAAAGAACAAGAAACCAAGAAGACAAAAGAATTGCTAATGAACTAGACAGAGAAGTTAAAAGAAGACTAAATGAGCACAGAAGCGAACACTGGGACAAATTTATCCAAGAGCTAAATCCAAATCAATCAGCATTCTGGAAAGTATCTAAAATACTCAGGAAAGACAAAAAACCTATACCACCCTTACACGGAACAAACGGTAGGGTTTTTACAGAACAAGAAAAAGCCGAAGTAATGAGAGAAACACTCGAAACGAACAACATGCAAAACTTTCACCCGGCAGAAGATCTAGACTTCACGGAGGAAGTAGAAAGAAGCGCTAGACGCTTAAGACGGAGAAAAGGCATAGTAGGCCTAGAACACACAAGTCCGGAAGAAATAAAAGAACTGATCAAACTACTAAATCCAAAGAAAGCAGCTGGACCTGATAAAATCACAAACAGGGCAATTAAAAATGTACCAAACAAGATCATTGTGTACATAGCAAACATAATAAATGGAATATTACGTTTGAGATACTTTCCAGACAGATGGAAAGAAGCCGAAGTTATAATGATTGGAAAACCGGGAAAAGACGGGAGCTTTCCACAAAACTATCGACCGATAAGTCTACTATCATGTTTTAGTAAAATAGCCGAAAGAGTAATCCTAAAAAGACTCCAAACAGAGTCTGAAACAATAGGAATGATTCCAGAAGCACAGTTCGGTTTTAGATCCAGGCACTCTTGTGAATTACAAGTACTCAGGCTAACGGAATTCATTACCAAAGGATATAACGAGAAAATGTACACCGCTACAGCTTTTCTAGACGTTAGTAAGGCATTTGACAGAGTATGGCACGAAGGCCTACTCTACAAAATGAGTCAAAGTGGATACAGTGAGGCGATGACATGTCTCCTTGCGTCATACCTGACAAACCGGAGATTCAGAGTTCGAATAGGGCCTGCCCTGTCCGAGGTCGGAACTCTGGAGGCAGGTGTGCCTCAGGGAGCGGTGTTATCCCCATATCTGTATACCATATACACAGCAGATACACCCAGCGATCATAAAACATTGCTCAGCCTGTACGCGGACGATACAGCGCTAGCAACAAGCAACAGGAACATAAACTTTGCAACCAGAGACTTACAGCGCTCTCTGAATCGATTATATGCATGGTGTATAAAGTGGAAAGTAGCACTAAACCCGGAAAAAACACAGGCCGTCATGTTTAGAAAACGTAGACAGATACCCAACATGGAACTAAACCTAGCGAACGAAAACATAGAATGGAGCAATCAAGCTAAATATCTAGGAGTGACCCTTGATCACAAGCTCACATTCACTGAACATGTAAATCAAGCAGTACATAAAGCAAAACTAACAAAGATACAACTCGCCTCGCTAATAGGCAGGAAGAGTAAATTAAACTTTTGGACTAAAATAAGGGTAGCAAACAGCATAATACTACCAACGCTAACATACGCGTCAGTAGCATGGGGACACACATGTAAATCAAATAGAAAGAAACTGCAAGTAGCACAAAACCAGCTAATCAGAGATGCACTAAATGTACCGAAATACGTACCTCTAAGATATCTA
Source organism: Diabrotica undecimpunctata (assembly GCF_040954645.1). NCBI lineage: Eukaryota > Metazoa > Arthropoda > Insecta > Coleoptera > Chrysomelidae > Diabrotica > Diabrotica undecimpunctata. The sequence continues at coordinate 78,308,634 of NC_092807.1, forward strand.
TATAGAGATACAAAGCAGAAAAGGATTCTTCATACTATGAACGAAAAAGCGTACGACATCTTCAATGAGATAAGAAACCACCCCAACAGAAAGCTGCGAGAGCTAACGGATTATGATGCAAACATCAGGACGACACATAGACGGCCTAAACAACAAATAGCTGGATATGTCCCAGTAGCATAAAAGACAATGTAAAGACTGAGATAGGCACAGACTAGTCAAACACAACGCGGGTTAGAATAGGAAAAAAAAAAAAAAGGTAACAACTGGGGTCTAGCATTTTAGAGTTCTGGACACCAGGAACTACCACCAAAAAAATATATATCTAGTTTTAAGTCTTAGCTTTAAAACCGTTTTCTAACTCCGCGAGCGAATTATAGTGACAATGAATAGCCTAAAAACTATTCATATTACAATTGATTCAAGTGACTGATCCCTGTCACGCGCACACATAACACGCGAAACAGTACAAAGAAAGCCTTATGCTCTCTTCGTACAGCCAATTTTTGGCTTAGGCCCTTAAGGCAGGTCTATTTGGAAGACCAGTACGCGATCTTCTGAGCATCGAGGCCATGTGCGGCAAGCATGGGCTCGGTGGCCAGACCGGTCGGATATCCAGCCGGCGAGGAGAACAAATTAACTTTTGCCAAATCGGCGGCTGAATGTCCGAACACACACATTTCCCTGTACGGAGGGGCACCAATTACGGTTGGTGCCTCTCCGTGCAGGGGCACACACTCTTTAGGGACATCAGGTCCAAAGTAATGCTCATGCCAAATTAAATTCAGTAAAGTAACTAGGGAGAAAAGCTCTTAGCTACCCCTTAATTTCAGGTGGCCTAACCACAACAATGTAGATACGGAGGGTTTTTTCATTACCCAAATAGCCCGACGTAAAGTTCATAAGCCTTCGCTGCGTATGTCAGACGTAGTGAAGGGGTGGAGGAAAAACCTGGGGGTCAGATAGGTACCGATCCAGAATGATTAGCTCTTCTGGAGCGAGACCGGTTTGATCTTCGGACATGTGGATCCCACTGACTAGCAGTGGTATACACATGTCACTAGGGGTTGGGTTGAACGCCTCGCGTGTGTATGTGTGTGTTTTATTTGCCAATTATTGACCGAAAAAAACCTCTGCTATTCAACCATTGAATATAATTTAAATTTAATCAACGGTCGTATTTTTAGCTATATATATATATATATATATATATATATATATATATATATATATATATATATATATATATATATATTTTAGTGGATTTTCTTGGGCTTAGGTTCATAAAAAAATTTGATTTGATACTAAGGCATTTTCATATATTTTTTCGACGTTTCGGCAGGAAATCCATGCCTTTTTCAAGAAGTAATATTGACTAAAAAACATTTTATGATAGACATAATACGATTTATGTAATCTAAATTAAGATGTAATGTATGTAATTTAAATCGTATTATGTCTATCATAAAATGTTTTTTAGTCAATATTACTTCTTGGAAAAGGCATGGATTTCCTGCCGAAACGTCGAAAAAATATATGAAAATGCCTTAGTATCAAATCAAATTTTTTTATGAACCTAAGCCCAAGAAAATCCACTAAAAAAATATATATTAAGGTTCAAGAACTAAACTCAAACTATATATATATATATATATATATATATATATATATATATATATATATATATATATATATATATATATATATATATATATATATATATATATATATATATATATATATATATATATATATATATATATATATATATATATATATATATTAATATATATAAAAACGTGGCTTCATGGTATTTTTTATAGTTGCTCTTGAGGAAAGAGTAGACAATAGGAAAATAAATTTACTAAAAAACTAAAAAAAACTATAATATTATAAAGTAAGTTTTATATATTTTTAAAATAAATAAAGTATTATAATTTTAGAATATCAAATAAAAAATATACCATACATGATAATCAGAATAATGAAAAATCAAGCATCCATCAAATCATAAACCAAAAATTATCAATAAAAAATGAAATAAACTTATATCCAAATCAAATACCTCTTATTTTATTCTTTCATTTACTTTTTTACCAGTGACTCAAAAATGTAATCTTTAATTTTCAGTTAAGAAAAACAAATAATTCAAAACTAATAACTCTAATCTAAATAGATGGTCGTGGCTGATAGTCTCTGTTGACTAAATGACAAAACTAACCTTTTTTTCTTCAAAACGGCTGAATCCACCTCATTCTTCTTCGATTGTAACCTGTCCACCTCGCTGGTACTTCCCAGTTTCTCCAACTACGCCTTCTCTCTCCTCTGCCTATCGTTTTCAATAAAACCATTCTAAAACTGCATTACTCTTTCCCAACTCCTCACTCAAACTCCTAATTCCAAGACAACTCCAATCTGTCTCTACAGACACAAGGATACCTCAACTGATCGACTTATCTATCTGTTCATGTATTAATTTTAACTCTTGAATATATAAAATCAAGCTTGAAGGTATGTACATAATAAGATGTACTATAGCCAATTTTTTTAGCATCTTCATCTCGCATAGAGAGAGATTTTAATAGCGTAACTCCGCGCCGATTATATTACTAGTCAAACAAACTTACCGCATCCATATACAGGCTGCGCATATTAGAGGAATGTAAAAAATGTAACAAATCATTAAGGAGCGTTGTTAATGCTCTTTGTACTGGTACAGAAATAGCCATCTCTACAGTAACGTAGTACCCTCTGTTTGACTCGATGCTATACAGCCCCTCGATTTATTTTTTATATTCCTGTTTTTCTTAATAAATGTAAGTACTTAATTACTATATTGTAAGATTTTTAGTGAGTCTTTATAAGGTTGGTAATATTCCTTATTGTCATTGTTATACGTTGCTTCTCTTCATTTTATTAATAAATTTCCTTACTTATTCATTTTATTTGTTTTCTGTCATCATGCTATAACATTTAATTTGTCTATTCTTTAAAAAAAATATTGCTAATATTAAAAACTTAACCCATATAAAAATAATTTAAAATATTCAAGCCATATTACTAGTTTATTTTAAACTTGAATACATTAAACCCATTGCAAACCAATGAAGGATACTAATATCCTATGAACTGAGAGAAATACACAACCGATAAACTGATCGTTGACCTCTCTCACTAACTGTTCTTTAATAGTTATGTGGGCTTTGCAGAGACCACGTAAAATTGGTTTCCGTTGTCCTGATTATTAAAATCAATAATAGTGTTATAAACATAGGTACACATACATATATTTTATTTTTTTTGTATATGCCAAATGTTCAGCAATTATACATAATACTTAAACGACACTTACCGCTAATATAACAGCATGTTTTCCTATCATTTTCTTAATTGTTTAGTGACACTTACAGTTAAATAGTCTTTAGATATTAACCAAAATAGTTCGCTTTATTTTTTCATCACTTTATTTTTAAACATATACCATGCTTAATTGTTCACACACTGGTACGACCTTAGCCAACACAGACTGATATGTTTAGATTGAGGTCTAATTCAAGTCATAAAATCGCAGTCTCGCTCTTGAACTTGCTGTCTCAGCGGAGGCAGCCGGTATTCGGTAGAGGGGGTATTAATGAAAGCTGGGCTGGAGTCTCTCTCTATAAGTTCTAGTATTGTAATGATTGTAGTATGTACTTTATGGGGACTTAAGGGACATTTTATTTATTTATTTATTTACGCTGTAACCACTAGGGTTATTAGCGACCTAAAAAATATACATAATACAGGTAAAGTTAGAAAAAATTACAATAATTGATACAGTCCTGAGTCTTTAAGATAACTTATTGTGTTTTTAATGTTCATGTTTTTTCCTAAGGCTTCCTTTATATTATTTGGGATAGTGTGCTTCTTTTTTGCTGCTTCATATATTTGGCACTGAGTTAGTAGGTATAAAACTACATTATAATACACAACCTAGGTTTGGCGTGATTGGTTGGTGGGTGGGTCCCAATTTAAAAATTGGCGGGTTTCATGTTTATTAAAATGACAATTGAGATATTGGCACAGTATATCGCTAAAGAATTTATTATACTGTGGTATTGGTACAAAGCGGATGATATTCACATTTTAGGATCAAGCTGGCTATTTCATTTTTATTAGAAATCTAATTATTTTTCTTTTGAGATTATGTAGTTAAAATTAAATTCTGACTTGTGTTTATTTTATTTTGATATGCTAGTGATGCTTTTTTTATTAGATATATAGATATTGTTTTAATTTTTTTGATTAGGTAATTTTTTATTAATATTTAGAGGTTCCTCTTATTATTTTTATTTCTGTAGTGTCGTAAGCTTAGACAGTGTGAACCCGACTTTAGGGTGTTAGCTGACGGCTGTCTGGCAACCGTCAGCTGTCAACCTAAAAAAAGGACACTTGTAATTAGTGGTCTGTGCTTATAAAATTGCTGTAAAAATATAAACATTTGTGTTCACCCTTTTAGCGGGTATTTTAGTAAAATAAAACTATTTACCGTAATTGTCGTATTATTACAAGGATACTACAATTATTTGGCGACGAGAAAAGTTGTGGAAGTTTGGGTGAAGCACAAAATATTGTATTTTTTTACGGAAAGTTGAATTTGGAATTTGCAAGTCATGTCCTTGAACCAGGGTAATTCAGAAAACGTGGTTTTGCCAATCCAACCGACTGTTACAGTGGTTAATACTGGGAACATTTCGACATTAGCAGTTTTCAAGCAAGGTGATGATTTTGAAGTATTTGAAGAACGGCTAGACCAATTGTTTATGGCAAATATAATAGAGGGTACACGAAAGGTTGCTGTTTTACTTACCTTGTTAAGTGAAGAGGTATACAAGATTTTGAGAGACCTATGTAGCCCTGAGAAGCCGAATGGTAAAGACTTTGATACTTTAATACAGTTATTAAGACTACATTTTAAACCAAGAGTGTCTGTCTATCGCAGAAGGATTGTTTTCGATTCATTAAGACAGGGCCAAGAGTCTATTAATGATTGGTATTTAAGGGTTAAAAATGCAGCTACACAATGTGATTTTATGGACAAACTGATGTATAGAGTCCAAGATAAATTTGTAACAGGCATGAGGCCAGGTCATATATTGGACCGTTTGTGTGAGGAGAGTCCGTCCAAAAGTTTTCAAGAACTGTTAGAGATAGCTTTGAACAAAGAAGCAGCCTTGAGAGAACAGTCCAGAAATAATGCTGAAGTGAATAAGCTACAAGAAGTTAGACAAAAAGCAAGTAGTACTTCTAGTAGTAATATTTCCAGAAATGGTGAGAAAATAGTGGAGAGACATAGTGATAAAGAGAGACATAGTGATCCAGAAGACTTAAGGTGTAATTTCTGTAACAAAACCAAGCATAATTTTAGTAAATGTAAGTACCGAACATTTATTTGTAAAAAATGTGGCAAAAAGGGTCATATTATGGCAGCATGCAAATTAGAGCAGAATCATTTGGTGGAAGAGGAAGAAAATGAGAATATACTTTCATTGTACAACTTAACAGACATTCAACAAGTTAATTTTATAAAGCCACTGTATATTCCAGTTGTAGTAGATGATAAGGTGTCCACACAGATGGAATTGGATACTGGAGCAGGTATTTCTTGCATGCCTCATAAGTTTTATTTAGATAATTTAAGCTACATTCCTTTGAATAAAACAGGTATTAAATTAAAAACCTACTCTGGAGAAATTGTGAATCCAGAAGGGAAAATTACTGTAAAAATTTCTATACAGAATGTTTCAAAAATTTGTAATTTTACAATAGTCAAGAAAGCTACTAAAATGTTGTTAGGTCGCGATATAATTAGTAAATTTAACATGTCTTTAAAAAATTCCAAAATAACAATTAATGACCTAGCTATTCAAAATAAAAACAATGAATTGGATAAAATATTGTCAAAATATTCAAAGCTGTTTCAAAGGGAGTTGGGTAGGTACAATGGGGAAAAAGTTACTTTATAAATAGATGAAAATGTAAAACCAGTTTTCCACAAACCTCATCCCTTACCATTTGCTTTTCGGGAAAAGGTGGAGGTGGAACTAAAGCGGTTAGAGTCAGAGGGTGCTATTGAACGGGCAGATAATTCTCTGTGGGGAACACCATTAGTACCAGTTATGAAACCTAATGGCAAAGATATTCGTGTTTGCGCTAACTATAAAATCACAGTAAATAAATATTTAAAAGATTTCAACGATCCATTGCCCCGTATTGAGGACATTTTCGCCGCGTTACAAGGAGGACAAAAATATTCAAAACTCGATTTTCTCAATGCTTATAACCAGTTAGTACTAGATGATACAACTAGTGAGTTATTATCTTGGAGCACACCTCTAGGTATATATAGAATAAAGCGGTTACCTTATGGCACGAAGCCAGCCTGTTCTATTTTTCAAAATGTAATTGAAAAGGTTTTGCAGGGGTGTCGGGGTACAGTAAATTTTCTGGACGATGTAGTAGTAACAGGGAAAGACGATAGAGAGCATTTAGAAAACTTGGAGGAGGTGTTAAAGCGACTAGAAAGAGCAGGGTTTAGATTAAACGAAAAAAAATGCGAATTTTTCAAAGAAAACATTTATTATTTGGGACACAAAATATCACAAAATGGGTTGGAAAAAGACGAAGAAAAGGTAAGGGCAATCATAAGTGCTCCTAGACCCAAAAATATTACAGAGGTTAGGGCTTTCGTGGGAATGATAAATTATTATTCTCGTTTTTGTGAAAATTTTCAAGGGAAATTAAAACCCTTATATGAGTTAGTAGGGAAAATGAAAAAATTTAAATGGACAAAACAATGTGAAAATGCTTTTCAATATGCAAAGACTGAGTTAGCTTCACAAAAGATTTTAGTACATTATGACCCAGATAAACCAATTCGTTTAGCGTGTGATGCGAGTGATTATGGAATCGGAGGAGTTCTGTCTCATGTTTTACCAGATGGGAGTGAGAGGCCTATATGCTATATCTCGAGGGTATTAAACAAAGCAGAGCGAAATTATTCTCAAATTATGAAGGAGGCTCTGGCTGTCTACTGGTCGGTATCTAAATTGTACCAATATTTGGCGGGACGGAAGTTCGAAATATTAAGTGATCACAAACCATTGAAATCGATCTTTGGTGAATATAAAAGCCTACCGAAAATGGCGGCGGGTCGAATTCAAAGATTGTCTTTATTTCTAGCTGGTTTTGATTACACTTTTAGGTTTATCAGAGGAGTGGATAACTCAAGAGCAGATGCGTTGTCACGATTGCCTTTACAGGATGATTATGAAAATGATGAGCCTGAATATGATTATTTAAACATGGTTGAGAGTTTAATACCTATAGATTCAATAAAACTAAGATCAGAATCAAGAAAAGACCCAATTTTGGGCAAAGTGTTCAATTTTATTAGATATGGATTTCCGAAGCATACAGAAAATGAACTATTGAAACCATTTATAGCTAGGAGGCAGGAGCTTTTTATTGAGCAAGGAATTATAATGTGGGGGTATCGCGCGGTAATTCCTGTTGCACTGAGAGGGCAGTTACTTAAAGAATTACACAGTAATCATGAAGGTATGACGAAGATGAAGTCCAGCGCCCGTTCCTATTTCTGGTGGCCATCGCTAGATAACGAGATTGAGCAGCAGGTCAATAACTGTAAAGTTTGTTGCCAATTGCGGCCAGATCCGCCTAAGGCTAAGCTGATGAAGTCACTGGAGTCTCACTACATTTATGAAAAAATACATGCTGATTTTCTAGGGCCCATTAGGACAAAGACAATTTTAATTATTGTGGACACATACACTAAATGGCCAGAGGTATTCGTGATGAACACACCTGATTCAGAAAATACTATTAGTAGATTTAGGGAATGTTTTTCACGTTTTGGTATACCGCGTATAGTAGAAACGGATAATGGGACCCAATTTACATCCGAAAACTTTATTGATTTTTTGAGTAATAACGGAGTTAAGTTTGTAACATCTCCACCCTCTCATCCCTCAACTAACGGGTTTCCAGAAAACTGTGTTAAATCGGTTAAATTAGGATTAAAAAAAGCTCTTTCAGATGAAAAAATAAAAATGTGCAACTGGAAACTTTGATTTACAGATATTTATTTTCATATAGAAATTCGATACATGCTACTACTAGTATGTCACCTAGCAGTATGATGTTTAAAACTAAGGTACGTACACGTTTAGATTTATTGTCTCTAAAAGGGGTTTCATCAAAAGAAAAAGCTGAAAATCAAATTTTAAATTATAAAGGAAAAAGAGAAGATAGTTTTGTAGAGGGGGATAGAGTTTGGTGCAGGGACTATCGAAATCCAAATAGAAAAATATGGGTAAAGAGTGTAATAGATGAAGTTTTAAATGATAGGATTTATTTGTGTAAACTGATTCATGAGAATTTGATTTGGAAGAGGCATTTGAATCAAATTCGGAGGAATCAACCGGATGTAGTGGAGGATCAGGTTGAAAAAGTTTATAGGGAAGGTCTTGAAAATAAGTGGTCAAGTGGCGAACAGGGGCCTAGTGCTATACATTTGAATGTCCAACCAAAATTGTTATTAAACGAGTCAATAAACGAGCCCTATTCTCAAACGAATGAGACTCTGGGACAGGAAGAAATTAAAATCAATGAAAGTTTAGCTGATCAGCCTTATCCTCAGACTGCATCTGAAGTTACAACTGAAAAGGGTCAGGTTAATATAAGTGAACGACCAAAGCGTAATATTAAACCACCCCAGCGCTTGAATTTGTGAGGGGAGGTATTGTAGTGTCGTAAGCTTAGACAGTGTGAACCCGACCTTAGGGTGTTAGCTGACGGCTGTCTGGCAACCGTCAGCTGTCAACCTAAAAAAAGGACACTTGTAAAATTGCTGTAAAAATATAAACATTTGTGTTCACCCTTTTAGCGGGTATTTTAGTAAAATAAAACTATTTACCGTAATTGTCGTATTATTACAAGGATACTACAATTTCTAGAACATTCATTAACATTATTATTTTCGTTAGCTTTCTCTATGTGGGATCGGCTTCTCTAATTATTTTACTCTCTGTTCTTTTCTCTTCTAGGGACTAAGTACCTCTCTGCTTTTTGTATGACATTATGCTTTTTCAGAAACATGCAATTGCTGTTCATCCCCTTTTTTTACTACCCTACATTCAGTACCATACATCATAGCTGGTCTTAAGGCACTCCTATACAACTTACCTTTTAGTTTTCTTGGTACCTTTTTTATCACACATCACTCAATTTACCTTTCCTTTACCTTTAATTGAAATATAGATAAAACGGTAATACCGATCCTAAAAGCCGAAAATCATCTTTTGGGAGTTCTTGTCTATCCAAGCCAACTACTCTATCTGGACTTGAAATATCATCTTTAAAAGAATATTCTAAATATTTTGTTTGTATCCAACTTAATTTTAATTCTTTTTCTTCAAGGACCTGTCTTCACTACTCTAGTCTTTTCTACTAATACCAAGAAGGTTCAGTTGTTATTTAATCCAGCACAAATGAGAATAAATATGGGCTTGACACGAAACCCTGATGAAGCTATATTTTCACACAAAATTTGCCAGTTTCACCTGCAATCATTCTAACACTAGTTGTTACTTGCTCATACATCACTGACATATTCAGCCGGCACTCCTTTTTAGATAAATGGACATTTATCCATTTTCATTTTTGAGAATCTTACACTAAATTCTGTTAGATTTCACCAAAAATAAAGCAGAGGTTTACTGGAAATAACTATTGCAAACCAAATAAAACACTAAATAGCTATGCTTAAAATGTCTTTATTCTTTATTAAAAATCTAGGAAATCAAAGGGGGGGGGCGTTATTGGTGCAATGGCGAAGGAAAACCCCTCTAAACCTCGCCTAGGGCCCAGTACATCCCGATTTAAAAATAAAATTCTAATATAAAAGTGTATAAATAACAGCATTGCCTATTTTAATGTACAAATTTTACCTTTAAAATTCAGACCTAACCTAAGTGTGCCTACATATAATCTTATAAAAAATTACACTATATTACTAATCAAGTAAAATGTATAATAATGTTAAATTGACTAACTTTCTTGTAAATAGAACTTTACATATTGTTATAGAATTAACATTTCTTGTTATAGAACTATGATAAAAATTCAATACAGATACAAAACAAAAAATACTTGTGAGCTAAAAAATTGTTAAACAAATTTAATGTTTACTCAGTTTCTTTTTTTTTGGAAGGAAAATATTCCTGCTTCTCCATTTTTCGCTTCATTGTAACATTCTTCGCCTCTTCCTGAAATTTTTTCTTCACTTTGCGCTTTGTTCCTTGAATGTCCCTCACAATTTTGTCATGTAATCTTGCAAAACTTTCATCATCTAAGTCTTCCATGGTTTTTACTAAATTTACCAAGTTTTCTATTTGAAGACTTCGTTTGGTTTTCTCCTAGATGATATTTATCTGTTCTACCTTCCCTCTGACAAACTCATTAATTTCCTCCTGATGCCTTGATTTGATAATTGAAGTTACTGCCAAACACCTTGCAGCATCATCTAAAACAGAGTTAGTTCCCTCGCGCTCCTCATGCATTCTTACCAAGTGCACAGGCTTACACAAGGTATTCCTCACCACATATTCGGCACACTCACACTGGTAGCGATGAATACAAATTTGACATACTCTACAATACAATGTCTTACATTCATTTTCACATACTTGCCTTATATTTACATTATATAATTTATTAGGATCTCTAAATGACTTTACCTGAAATTTACCATATACCTTCACATTTCTCTTAACCTCTACTTTGTTTTTCATCGTTTCTGCCATTTTGTGTGCTTTTGCTATAACCCTATCTTGATAATTGTTCGCATTTGGTCTTTCAATGTCTATAATCCTCTTCCACATTTTGATGTCCACTAGATCAATTGTGTCCAATAACTTTTCGATTGATACTGCAGCATTTCTTCTAAGGTGGTTGGTCTTCAGTAGGTTGTTGAAAGATTCTATCGCCATGCTTGTATTGCTTCCTGAATTTCTTCTGTAACAATGGGCCCACATTTTAATTCTCTCTTCATTCTGAAAGTAATACTGTAGTGATTTTATTTAACTGTTATGTCTTTATTTAATTTATAATTTATTGTTCTTATTTTAATTTATTAAAACACACGGTAATTTATATCAGTTTATTAAACTACTGTACAATTTATTTGACGAACGTAACAATTAAAACGCGGCGCGCGATATTCAAAATTAACTGTCTTTCTTCCATGAAAGCTCCGTTATTATATATAAAAATACAGCCGGTCGAGAATTCAGGTGATTATACTAGAAGGTAAATCCAGGTCATCGTTTCGACCGTTTTCTGGAAGGTTCCGTTCAGGTAGATTTCTGCCAGGTGATCGAAGGGTCTCGTACAATCTAAAACATATTAGTAAATAAACACATGTTTACAGGTTTTTAATATGACTTATATTTTTACGTAACATTGCCCCCCTCTCAAAAGATGGTTCCTCCTGGAACCTTGTCGGGACTGGAACCGGAACGGTATGCTGGTATCGGCAACTAGACCCTCTTTTACACCTTCCAGTTGTATAAAAATGACAAGGGACGGTTTTCTCTCCGCACCAGTAACTATGCGGATTGCAACAGACTAACACCTGGACTCCGGTGTCTTTAAAGACTCTAGTGCGTGCTCTCTCAATTGAAGTAAGGCTTCCCATACAGCTCGGTAGGTAGGTTGGTCACGGGCAGTGTCTTTTGTTACCAGGTAGAAAAGGTAACGTGATACATCTTAAAGTTTCAAGGTCTTACCGGGAGCTGGCACTTGGCATTGAAGTTCTGCAACTCGACCAAACTTCCTTCGAAAGATGGATGCCAACCCTGGTGCGTCTTTGATACTGGCCGGGATGGTAAGGGCCAGTGAGTAGTCATCGAGGAGCACGAGTAGATCCTGCTTTTCTTCAGTGGTAACACCATTTCTTGCTTTACCGGTACCTCCATAGGCACCCATGAATTCCTCAAACGTGAGATCGGACACATCTTGGACTTGGTTTACTTCCACTTCTTCATCTACGTCGTGGTCACCTTCGAAAGACGCCAGCCGGTTATGGTGTACTATCATCGGCTTTCCCCTCGGAATCTTGCTTATTCGGTAGATGACATCGTTGATCTTCTCCATAATTAAGTATGGGCCTTCCCAAAACTGCTGCAATTTGGGAGAACAACCTTTTCGCCTCTTGGGATTATAGAGCCAGACTTTGTCGTTCTTCTTAAAGCAACCCTTTTCGGCTTGTGTATCGTACCGTTTCTTCATTCGGTCGCTAGTGATCTGAAGGTGGGAACGGACCAACTCATGTACATCGTCCATTCTTCTTCGTAATTCGATCACATAATCTTCACCTGCTACATCCTCTCCAGGTCGACACCCAAACCCTAGATCACAAGGTAGTCGCATTTCGCGTCCGAATAGGACTCTGGCTGGTGTCTGGCCTGTTGATTCGTTAACAGCAGATCTGTAGGCCATTGTGAAGAACGAAAGATATTGGTCCCAGTCTCGCTGATGATCGGACACCATCTTTGTCAAATACTTGCCAACTGTCCTATTCATCCGTTCCACCATACCATCAGATTGCGGATGATATGCTGTAGTTTTTGTTTTCTTCATGCCTAGTCTATCACATATTCCTTGGAATAGATCACTTTCGAAGTTCCTGCCTTGGTCACTATGTATCTCCAAAGGCACTCCAAATTGGCTGATATATTCTTGGATCAACTTATCTGCAACGGTGGCGGCCTTCTGGTCTGGAAGTGCGTAAATCTCGACCCACTTAGTAAAGTAATCCATTACTACCAACATGTACTTGCCTCCATTTTCACTTTCTGGAAATGGCCCAGCGATATCCAAAGCTATTCTTTCAAACGGGCTTCCAACATTATATTGTCTCATAGGAGCTCTCCTTTTTCGGTAAGGCCCGTTACTCGTAGCACAAATAGTACATTTCTTACACCAGTCTTTTACGTCGTCGGAACTGTTCATCCAATAAAACCGTTCCCGAATTCGCTGAAGGGTTTTCTTTACACCAAAATGCCCTCCTGATGGACTGTCGTGTAACTGACGAAGTACTTCGGCTATTCTGCTTATTTATTGTTCTTATTTTAATTTATTAAAACACACGGTAATTAATATCAGTTTATTAAACTACTGTACAATTTATTTGACGAACGTAACAATTAAAACGCGGCGCGCGATCTTCAAAATTAACTGTCTTTCTTCCATGAAAGCTCCGTTATTATATATAAAAATACAGCCGGTCGAGAATTCAGGTTATTATACTAGAAGGTAAATCCGGGTCATCGTTTCGACCGTTTTCTGGAAGGTTCCGTTCAGGTAGATTTCTGCCAGCTGATCGAAGGGTCTCGTACAATCTAAAACATATTAGTGAATAAACACATGTTTACAGGTTTTTAATATGACTTATATTTTTACGTAACAATACCTACAAAAAAAATATACTTAAGGATGACTTAAAATGTATGATTTCATATATTTATTTACCTTGCCAGATAATTAAAAAAATCTATCTCATTTGCCTCTTGTAATTTGATTATATATTTGTTGCACAACTCCATAAAACGATCTTCATCTGTTTCATTAATAATTATTTTCATCTCAGTTTTCATCTCATCTGTTTCTTCAAAATTGGATCCTGTATTTTCTTCTTCCCTTGAATATTCCAGTTTCTCACAACATGCCAGGTACATAAAAGCCTTTTTGGTTGGTTGCCCATAATCTTCGCCCATGCATTATAATATTTTTCATCATCATCACTCATAAAATGTTCCGCATGAATTTCAGTCTGTATTCTATTCTTGAGGGCACCTAAAAGTTTTTGAAAATTATTTTTACTTACCAGTTATAAATTGTCATTACTCATATAATACATACCTAAAAAAACCTCTTGAACTAGTTGGTCCAATCTGTTTGACAGTAAGAACGCAACTGGAAATCCTGTATTCTTGTCATCTTTAATAAGCACCACTGTTAAATCCATTCCCCTCTTGTTTGTGCCGTGTGTACCATCCATACAAATTATGCTAGGGAATTCTCTTAATTTATCGTCCATTACAGAATTCATAAATCCTAATGTTGTTCTCCTAATAAAAATAAAACACCAAATTTATAGTTTACCCAAAATTTATAGTTTAGAGATAATTAGAGATACATTGATAGTAAGAGACTGACATTTTATTGTATATTTTAATAGGTAATCATTAGTCCTATTTTTTGAGTCCTATTTTATCAGTTGAGTTGTTATTTAAAAAAGATAACTTAAAATCCAAAAAATTTGAGTGTCCTGGTATAGTACTGAGCCCATGATATGTTAGAACATGTGATTTGTGGAAAAGGTAGCATATAAAAGGGCTCTAAGATGAAAACAAAAATAAAGAATACAAAAGAACCTTTAACAACAGACTATAAAATAAAGCAAGGCATGAAAACATAAATGAGGAATTGGGAACCTCTAAAATGCCATAAGATATGCATCCACAGAAGTAATAGGCATGGAGAAAAAACAAAGAAGTGAATGGTTTGACTAAGAATATAAATTAATAACTGAAAAAAAAACAGAGCACATAAAGGGAAGCAGCAGCAATGTGGGAAGAGATAAGTAGAAGCAGAAGATACTAAGAAGGTAGAAAGAGTAAATTCATGAGGAACGATAATCGATAAGTATGCAGACAACTAGCTTTTGCAAATGATGTTAACATAATAGTAAGAACAAAGTATAAAATATTAAAGACAAACTTAATCAGATAGAACAAACTGCATGGACAAGTAAACTGAAAACCAATCGAGCTAATATAAAATACATGTAGCTGCAAAACAGCAGATAATCAGTGATTACAACACCTAACTATAGGATAGTATAGCACTGAAGTGTAAAAAACTTTATATAGTGTTATGATATTTATTTCAATGTCTATTTAATTTATAATGTCTTGTTCTTATCTTAATTCATTAAAAGGCACAATAATTTATATCAATTTATTTAAACGAATAATACACATAATTTATTTAGGCGAGCGTAACAATAAATATCGCGGCCGCGGGTCTTCAGAATTAACTGCCCTCTTCAATCAAAGTTCGGTTATTTTATAAGCAATCCTGATATTCGAGAACAGCATCGAAAGATCGCATTGTCTTGCATCGAAAGATCGAGAAGCTTAGCCGGGCTCATTCACCATAATTTTGGTTCTAGACTTCCACCGAAATTTCTACAACAAAACAGAATAATTAGTCATAAAAATTAGGCCAGTATATTTATCGTAACATTGCCCCCCTCTTAAAAGATGGTTCCTCCTGGAACCTTGTCGGGACTGGAACCGGAACTGTATGCTGGTATCGGCAACTGGACCCTCTTTTACAACTTCCAGTTGTATAAAAATGACACGGGACGGTTTTCTCTCCGCACAAGGTACTTAGCGGATTGCAACAGACTAACACCTGGACTTCGGTGTCTTTGAAGATCTCCTCCACCATATTTCGGATAACCCTCCAATCTAATTGGCGGCACTCCAACTTTGGCATGGCTAACTTTTGCACGTCGGACTCTAGTACGTGCTCTCTCAATTGAAGTAAGGCTTCCCATACATCTCGGTAGGTAGGTTGGTCACGGGCAGTGTCTTTTGTTACCAGGTAGAAAAGGTAACGCGATGCATCTTGGAGTTTCAAGGTTTTACCGGGAGCTGGCACTTGGCATTGGAGTTCTGCAACTCGACCAAACTTCCTTCGAAAGACGGATGCCAACCCTGGTGCGTCTTTGATACTGGCCGGGATGGTAAGGGCCAGCGAGTAGTCAGCGGGGAGCGCGAGTAGATCTTGCTTTTCTTCAGTGGTAACACCATGTCTTGCTTTACCGGTACCTCCATAGGCACCCATGAATTCCTCAAACGTGAGGTCAGACACATATTGGACTTGGTTTACTTCCACTTCTTCATCTACGTCGTGGTCACCTTCGAAAGACGCTAGCCGGTTATGGTGTACTATCATCGGCTTTCCCCTCGGAATCTTGCTTATTTGGTAGATGACATCGTTGATTTTCTCCATGACGAGGTATGGACCTTCCCAAAACTGCTGCAATTTGGGAGAACAACCTTTTCGCTTCTTGGGATTATACAGCCAGACCTTGTCGTTTTTCTTAAAGCAACCCTTTTCGGCTTGTGTATCGTACCGTTTCTTCATTCGGTCGCTAGCGATCTGAAGGTAGGAACGGACTAACTCATGTACATCGTCCATTCTTCTTCGTAATTCGATCACATAATCTTCACCTGCTACATCTTCTCCAGGTCGACATCCAAACTCGAGATCACAAGGTAGTCGCATTTCGCGTCCGAATAGGACTTTGGCTGGTGTCTGGCCTGTTGATTCGTTAACAGCAGATCTGTAGGCCATTGTGAAGAACGGAAGGTATTGGTCCCAGTCTCGCTGATGATCGGACACCATCTTTGTCAAATACTTGCCAACTGTCCTATTCATTCGTTCTACCATACCATCCGATTGCGGATGATACGCGGTAGTTCTTGTTTTCTTCATGCCTAGTCTATCACATATTCCTTGGAATAGATCGCTTTCGAAGTTCCTGCCTTGGTCACTATGTATCTCCAAAGGCACTCCAAATTGGCTGATATATTCTTGGATCAACTTATCTGCAACGGTGGCGGCCTTCTGGTCTGGAAGTGCGTAAATCTCGACCCACTTAGTGAAGTAATCCATTACTACCAGCATGTACTTGCCTCCATTTTCACTTTCTGGAAATGGCCCAGCGATGTCCAAAGCTATTCTTTCAAACGGGCTTCCAACATTATATTGTCTCATAGGAGCTCTCCTTTTTCGGTAAGGCCCGTTACTCGTGGCACAAATAGTACATTTCTTACACCAGTCTTTTACATCGTCGGAACTGTTCATCCAATAAAACCGTTCCCGAATTCGCTGAAGGGTTTTCTTTACACCAAAATGCCCTCCTGATGGACTGTCGTGTAACTGACGAAGTACTTCGGCTATTCTGCTCTTTGGGATCACCAACTGTCTTCTCTTCTCTGAACCGTCATCATTTTCCAGGACTCGTTTGAGCAAGCCATCTTCGATGATAAAGGAGTCCCACTGGGCCCAATACGTCTTAACTACTGAGCATAGGTTTGATATTTCCTGCCAAGGTGGTCGACGGTTTTCCTCTTTCCATTTTCGGATTTTCTGTATAACTGGATCTCTCTCTTGTTCTTCCCTTATCTTAGTAGGCGTCCAGTCGTCGTTGACAATCGTCGTTCTTAGCACTGCTGCTTCCTTGGATTCCGTTTTGTTGCAGTGGGGAACACTCTGCTGGGCATGGCCTTCTGGAAAGAGAATCAGCGTTTCTATGGCTAACTCCGGCCCGGTGCTCAATCTTAAAATCGTATTCTTGGAGTCGTTCGATCCACCTGGCTATCTGACCCTCTGGATTCTTAAACTGCATCAACCACTTAAGGGCGGCATGGTCGGTTCGGATTAGAAACTTTCTGCCATAGAGATATTGATAGAAGTGCTCTACTGATTTCACTACTGCCAGAAGTTCTCTTCTCGTGACGCAATAATTCCGTTCAGGTTTTAAAAGAACTTTTCTAAAATATCCGAGGACTCGTTCTTGTCCTCCTTGAATCTGAGACAGCACTCCTCCAATTCCCACATTACTTGCATCCGTATCTAAGATGAACTCTCCTTCTGGCAGTGGATACCCTAAAATTGGTGCTGTTATTAAATGCTTTTTCATCATATTAACGAGCTGGTCAAGTTTATCTTCATCTCCTTCCTCTTTTACAGTCCTAACTTTACTGTACCCGCCAGAGGCCTGCGTAGCTGACTCGTATTCGAGGGCGGCGGATAAGACATCAACCAGCGTCTTGGGACGAGCTAATCGTAGTGTTCTCTGCATTTCATGATCACGAAGACCATCAATAAACGTTTGAACGGCCAATTTTTCCATTATGTCTTCGGGAGCTGTTGGATAAGCATATCGTACTAATCTGGCAATATCTACCTCATATTCTTGAAGAGCCTCATCTTTCTTCTGTCTACGATTTTTAAGCTGCGACTGATATACATGCTCCAAATGTTCGTGGCCATATCGCATATTTAACCTCTTCTTCAGTTGTTCGAAATCATCGGTCTTCTCTACGGCTATGGTCTGAAGCACATCTAAGGCATCTCCTCGAAGAGCGATAGTCAGGTTTACAGCCTTTTCTTTTTCAGACCATCCATTCGCTCTTGCAGCTGATTCGAACTGTTTCATGTAGTTATTCCATGACGATTTTCCGTCGAAAGTTGGGACTTTCACATGGACAGAACCTCCACTTCCTTCAAATTTCGGCCGTATTTCCAACTTACATTTAGTCTCGTCTTCTTTTGTCTCTACTGTAATTGGATTGTTTCCTCTCTCTGCCGTCCCTGTTTCCTCCAGCGTCTTTTCCATCTCTTTCCATATCTTTTCTTCGAAGGCCAACATATCGGCAGCAACTTGGTTTTTTAACGAAGATATTCTATCGTCCAGGGCAGACATCTCAGAAGTGACTTTAGAGATTTCCGAAGAGATGTTAGCAGAGACTTTGCTTTCCAGAGAAGAAATCTCGTTAGAAACTTTGCTTTCTAAAGAAGCGATGTCGCCGGATACTTTGTTCTCCAATGATGCGATGTCGCCGGAAACTTTGTTCTCTAATGATGCGATATCACCAGAAACTTTCGAAATATCGCCAGAAACTTTGTTCTCTAATGATGGGATGTCACCAGAAACTTTCGAAATCGACGAGAGGACAGCATCTTCAAATATATAAGTCTCTGGATCTAGACCTTCTTCTAGCAAAGCGTTCTTTAGTCGTTGGACTAACTCAGCCTTTTTTCCGGTAGAAGCTAATTCTCTGTCTTCGAGATGTCTTCTTAAATTCGTCACTGTGAGCTCATAAATCGTAGCCATTTTCACAATTTATTTTACGTATCCCACTATTCCGACACCACTGTTATGATATTTATTTCAATGTCTATTTAATTTATAATGTCTTGTTCTTATCTTAATTCATTAAAAGGCACAATAATTTATATCAATTTATTTAAACGAATAATACACATAATTTATTTAGGCGAGCGTAACAATAAATATCGCGGCCGCGGGTCTTCAGAATTAACTGCCCTCTTCAATCAAAGTTCAGTTATTTTATAAGCAATCCTGATATTCGAGAACAGCATCGAAAGATCGCATTGTCTTGCATCGAAAGATCGAGAAGCTTAGCCGGGCTCATTCACCATAATTTTGGTTCTAGACTTCCACCGAAATTTCTACAACAAAACAGAATAATTAGTCATAAAAATTAGGCCAGTATATTTATCGTAACAATAGGATAACTAGTTATATGCAATACTAGTGTTAACAAATAGTTGGGTAGAAGAATCTCCATAACCAATAAGAGTTACCATGGCTTAATTAAAAAACAAAGGTCAGGTAATAATACAAGAAAAAACTAAGTGCCAATTATATAAAACCTTAATAAGATAAGTTATTCACATATGTATCTGAAACATGCACACTTACTAAAAGTGAAGAAAGCCAATAGGGTAATTCTGAAAGAAATCCTGAGCCACATATACATATAAACCAGTAATAGAAAATTGTATTTGAATAAGATATACATTTTAACTATAAAGGGAATACCAGGATCTGGATATCATAATATTCATACAAATAGGGCAACTGCAGTATAAGAAAAGTGTAGAACTAATGAAATAAGATGTAATCCCTTTCAAAATAAACAAATAATTCCAGTTGGAAATAAAACAAAAGGAAGATTAGATATAAGGAACAAATAAAGCAAGACATGAATATTTTAAAAATCAAAAACTAGAAAAACAAAGTGTGAAATAGATCAGAATGGAGAAGTATTCTTAAACAGACTAAAACCCAAAAAGGGTTGTCTAGTAAAATAAAAAACTAGTAAATTTGCCCCATAAATCAGCACCTCCATTACAAAATTAGCTTTCATGTAAAAAACCAATAACTACAATCTTAGGAGATATATTATTTAAAAATGTATATTGAATGAATGAATTGAATTAATTATAATTGTAGTAGGCATAAAAGAAATGATTGGTCTTTACCTTCCTTCTTGAATAAAAAAGCGTAATTCTTGTTGTTAACATTCCATTCCTGAACCTTTAAAGCCGTTGCTACCATATCATTTTGATCTCGTTTCTTATATGTATTATACTTCCTGGACAAATTTGAGAGATCTTGACTTGTTAATAGGGCAAGTCTTTCTAGTTTTGGTGTTTTCAATTTTCTTGAATCTTCTAAAATTCTGCTAGATGGCACCCCAGATGTTAACTTCTCTACAATCATTTTTTCTTCTACTTTTGACAGATGCATGGTTCTTAATTCCTCTTTATGTCCAGCATGTGTTTTCCAATAACTGACTGAAACTTGTCCTTGATCTCTCAGTTTGCAAATCAGCCTGGAGGGACACATTCCTTTAATTTTAATTGATCCACCAGATTTCTCTGTCCTAATTTTATAGTTGGGCTTATATCCTAAATATAGATTAGTATAAGTTTTAATTACTTGAAGTAACAAAGTACTGGACCTACCATTCAAGTTACTTCTATTACAATCATAGTATAATATACTCCTTTTTGTGAACTGCTGTTTGTTTAACATAACTTGTCTCAAATTTCTGCATGTCTTTCCATGTCTCATATTCTTGTAAACTAGAAAATTCAAATGTTATTAATTCAATACTCACCTGGTGGTTTTCCTTTAGATGTTTTCGTAAGTTCTCATGGCTTTTTAAATTAGTTTCTTGTTCACATAAGGGACAAATAATGTGATTTATTTTCTTATTCGACACATCTATTTTATGTATTCTTTTGATATGACCATTTCGTAATTCCACATTTTTAAATATTTTGCTGCAAAGATGACAGGCTCCTGAGTTAATTTCATAGTTTGTTGAAGTAGATGGAATAGGACTTGTTGAAGTAGATGGATAGACAGAATCCATAATTGCTTCCTAAAACAAAGTCTTAGGTAATTAAATATGGTGTTCTAACGAACAGATTATAAAAATTATAAAAATAAATAAGAAAAATTTCAATTAAAATTTTTTGTGTGCTTGCTTATTGGCAAATTGGTATAAAACCGCCTAATCATAGATGTTTAAGCGCCAAACCACAACGTCAAACAGAGAGATACATAACCTGCGACAAACAGTTGTCATTTTAATAAACATGAAACCCGCCAATTTTTAAATTGGGACCCACCCACCAACCAATCACGCCAAACCTAGGTTGTGTATAATGTAGTCTGTAGGTATATGCTTCACGGAGAGTGTTGCTTGACAATTACACATATTGGCGACACAGTTCGCGTAAAGAGGTGTTTATGTGTAAAGTTACTGTGTCCTAGTCGCAAACATGGTATTCTCACTTGGTCGTGTCTATTCGCTGTGGGTTGGAGCCACGGTTTCACTAATTGTTTGATTTCCTTCAGTTTATTTTGTGATGCACTCCACTTATTTTGCCACGCACTTAAAACTTTATATTTTATTTCTGACTTGAAATCATCTGAAGAAACCTCATTAATAAGAATGGAGTCCTAGCTGAAGGATGCTAAGCGGGCTAGTTCATCTGCTTCTTCATTTCCTTGTATACCTGAATGTGATGGAACAAACATGAAGTCAACAGTGATCTTATTATTATTTAGAATCTCTATTTCTGATTTGATATGTGAGGCAATTGGATTATTGGTATATAAACGTTTGATAGTGTGAAGTAAGCTTAGTGAATCGGTTATTATGAGAGACGGGGACTGTTTCGACTCTTTTATGTGAATAAGTGCTTGTAATATTGCAAATAACTCCGCAGTGTATGACGAAGTAATGGGATTGAATTTAAATTTTAAGGATGTATTGGGTATGAGAATGGATGCACCAACACCCTCTGAAGATTTGTATGCGTCAGTATATATCTAATAGTGATTTTTATAAGTTTCCATTTCTGTTAAGAATGATTGTTTGATCAAGTCTGTTATAGTCTCACGTTTTTTATATATGTATACTAAGGTAATTGGTATTAACCAAGGTGGTGAAGTTAGGAAATTTATTTGGGAGAATTTCAGGAAATTCAAGATGTAGGTCATGAAGATTTCTTCTAACCCTTTCGTAAAATGGTGGATCTAGTCTTGTTGTGTGAAAGTGTCTTGAAATCGATCTGTGAACGTATTGGTATAAGTAGGGTGTTCTTTATTACTAGCTATTTTAGAAGCATATGAGAGAGAAAGGTATTTGCATCGTAAACTTAGGGGTGGTTCTCCTGTTAAGCATTGTAAACTTTCAACTGGTGTCGTTCGAATCGCACCTGTAGCTATTCCTAGAGCTGTGTTTTGAACAGGTTCTAATGTTTTCAATACTGATACTTTGCTTGATGAATAAACTATCGCACCATAGTCGAGTTTGGATCTAACTAAAGATTTATATATATGTAATAGTGTATTTTGATCTGCTCCCCAGTTTTTGCTGGAAATAGTTTTCATAAAATTTAGTCCTACTTGGCATGATTTTTTAAGTTCTTCTGTATGTTTTCTCCAGGAGAGCTTTTGGTCGAAAACCATACCTAAAAATCTGATATTATTTGTGAAACTGAGGGTTTGATTATATAGCTTCAGATGTGGAGTTAGAGTGTTATGTTTTCGTGTGAATAAAATACATTTAGTTTTTGTCGGTGAAAATTGTAATCCGTTAGGCCTAGACCATGATTCTAACTGATTGATTGTTTGTTGTAAATATTTTTGAATATATGTAGAGTTTTTTCCTTTGGTAAATAAAACTAAATCATCAGCGTATAATCTTCCTTTAACAATCGGTGAGCATTGTTGAAGTATGTCGTTTATGGATATTAGAAAAAGGGTTGAGCTTATAACTGATCCTTGTGGTACTCCGTTCTCTTGAATTTTTTTATCTGAGTTAACGTTGTCTGATCGAATTATGAAGCTGCGAGATTGAAGAAAATTGGAAATAAATTTTAATATATTGCCTCTGATATTCCAATAATGCAATTTTGATATGATATTGTTACGATAAATTCTGACCCAAAACCGTAAACATATTTATTACTAATATTCTCATTCATTTACGTATTTTCTAGGTAATACCTACCTGACACACGATGGGTCCCCTCCGCTATAAAAACAACAATCGAACTTTCTGGAGACGAGCCGATGTAAAAATACCAGTTTTGAGACCATTCGCCGCTCTGTCTAGTCGAGAAGGCCATCGACTTTTCTAGTCTAACGGTATTGGGTATATAACAGGACTTTTTTGGAGGAAACGGCAGTCAAAAAAGAAGCTCGCGACGCGTTTCAAATGTAACGTCCGTATAGATAAATTATGTTGTAATTATTAGTCAAACAAATTGTTGTACAGTGGTTTAATAAATTGATATAAATTATCGTGTTTTAGTAAATTAAAATAAGAACAATAAATTAGAATTAATAAAAACGTAACAGTGGTGTCAGAAGTAAAATTGTGAAAATGACGACGATTTATGAGCTCACAGTGACGAATTTAAGAAGACATCTCGAGGACATAGAATTAGCTTCTACCGGAAAAAAGGCTGAGTTGTCCAACGACTAAAGAACGCTTTGGAGGAAGATGGGTTTAATCCAGAAACGTATATATTTAAAGATAAACATGATGCTGTCATCTCGTCGATTTCGAAATTAGAGAACAAAGTTTCTGACGATATTTGAAAGTTTCTTCTGATGTAGCCAAAGTTTCTGGTGACATAGCATCATTAGAGAACAAAGTTTCTGGCGATATTTCGAAAGTTTCTTCTGATGTGGCCAAAGTTTCTGGTGACATCGCATCATTAGAGAAGAAAGTCTCCGGCGATATCGCTTCTTTAGAAGACAAAGTTTCTAACGAGATTTCTTCTCTAGAAAGCAAAGTTTCTGCTAACATCTCTTCGGAAATCTCTTAAGTCACTTCTGAGATGTCTGCCCTCGACGATAGAATATCTTCGTTAAAAGACCAAGTTGCTGCCGATATGTTGGCCTTCGAAGAAAAGATATGGAAATAGATGGAAAGGAAGATGGAGAAAACAGGGACAGCAGAGAGAGGAAACAATCCGATTACAGTAGAGACAAAAGAAGACGAGACGAAATGTAAGTTGGAAATACGGCCGAAATTTGAAGGAAGTGGAGGTTCTGTTCATGTTAAAGTCCCAACTTTCGACGGAAAATCATCATGGAACAACTAAATGAAATAGTTCGAATCAGCTGCAAGAGCGAATGGATGGTCTGAAAAAGACAAGGCTGTAAACCTGACTATTGCTCTTCGAGGAGATGCCTTAGATGTGCTTCAGACTATAGCCGTAGAGGAGACGGATGATTTCGAACAACTTAAGAAGAGGTTAAATATGCGATATGGCCACGAACACTTGGAGCATGTATATCAGTCACAGCTTAAAAATCGAAGACAAAAGAAAGATGAGGCTCTTCAAGAATATGAGGTAGATATTGCCAGATTAGTACGATATGCTTATCCAACAGCTCCCGAAGACATGATGGAAAAGTTGGCCGTTCAAACGTTTATTGATGGTCTTCGTGATCATGAAATGCAGAGAACACTACGATTAGCTCGTCACAAGACGCTGGTTGATGTCTTATTCGCCGTCCTCGAATACGAGTCAGCTACGCAGGCCTCTGGCGGGTACAGTAAAGTTAGGAGTGTAAAAGAGGAAGGAGATGAAGATAAACTTGACTAGCTCGTTAATATGATGAAAAGTATGACATACAAGAAAACGAAGACCATAAGATGCTGGAACTGTGGCGAAATAGGACACGTACGAAGTTCATATAAGCACCCTAGGTACGACGCAAATCAAGAAACTCACCATCAGGAAAACCAGAACAGGTCGGCGTTAGGGGGGCAGCTTCGACCCGGAACTTTTCCAAAGACCCTCTCATACTAATAGCTTCTTTGAAATGTCGTGAAGATAGTGTACATGTAGATGGAGAAATAAATGGTAAAAAGCATACGTTATTGGTGGATACCGGAGCGACCAGAACCATTATACGCCCGACAGTTATAAACAGCCGTAAGAAACTGTTACCAACGAGGTTGCGACTTCGGACCGCTACAGGTGAAAATACCAACATTCATGGAGAAATCCAGATACAATTAGGAATTGGAGCAGAAAAGTTCGTCCATACTGTTATAGTTGCTGACATCGAAGAGGATGTTATATTAGGAATGGACGTAATGAATCCGCATGGATTCCAATTGGATTTTAAGAATAAGGTAATCAAAGTTGGTAACGGGGAGGTATTACTTCATCCACATGATGACAACACTATGCAAGCAGCCATTAAAGAAGATACAGTCGTGCCTGCGACAAGTAAAACAATCATAGTAGCGCGGATACAGGGAATTGTGGACGAAGGGATACCCGTTATGATGGAGACTTGGCCGAGGAATCATAATTGGAAAGGAATTGGTGACTGCGGCTAAAGAAATTCCTGTGAGACTTATCAATGTTAATGACTACCCAGTAACCATCAAGAAAGAGACAAAAGTAGGAACTTGTGTATCTGTGACATCCATAATCCGTCAGACGACAAAATCTGATAATTTCAACGACAAATTCGACCAAATGGTTGCAGTTGCTGGACAGTCTCTGAATCAGATTGAGAAAAGGAAATTAAGGGAATTTCTTCGGCAGTATCGTGATATTTTTGTACCGAAAGGAGGAAAGACGGGAAGAACTAACATTGTTAAGCATAAAATTGATACTGGTAATGCTAAGCCAATTCGTCAAACAGCTCGACGATTATCACAGGCGAAAAGAGAGGAAGCTGAAACGATTGTTCAGGAAATGAAGAAAGACGGGGTGATAGAACCTTCTACGAGCCCATGGGTTTCTCCGGTGGTTCTGGTTAAGAAGAAAGATGGAACGACGAGGTTCTGTGTGGATTACCGTTTGCTGAACAACGTTACCAAGAAAGATAGTTATCCTTTGCCTCGGATCGATGACACATTGGACACATTGGCTGGAAGTAAATTGTTTTCTACTTTGGATTTGAAGTCTGGATACTGGCAGGTAGAAATGGATCCAGTAGATAAAGAAAAGACAGCCTTCACCACAGGATCTGGATTCTGGAAATTCAACGTTATGCCATTTGGACTCTGTAATGCTCCTGCGACATTTGAGAGGCTTATGGAAAATGTGTTGAGAGGGTTATCTTGGAAAACATGCCTGGTTTATTTAGATGACATAATCGTCTTGGGGGAGACATTTGAAGACCATCTGAAGAATTTAGAAAACGTTTTTATTCGACTTAAAGCTGCCCAATTGATGTTAAACCCCAAGAAGTGCCAGCTATTTCAAGGTAATCTCAATTATCTGGGTCATATAGTCAATAAAGAAGGAGTGGCCGTGGATAAGGGAAAAATCGATTCCATTAAGGAATGGCCAGAACCAACTGACAAACATCAAGTGAGAAGTTTTCTTGGACTATGTACTTATTACCGGACGTTTATTAAGAAGTTTGCAGATATCGCTAAACCATTAACGCGACTTAAAGAGGAAGCAAGGGAATACCGCTGGGATACAGACTGCCAAAATGCCTTTTAGACCTTAAACAAGAATTTAATAACAGCACCAATTTTAGGGTATTCACTGCCAGAAGGAGAGTTCATGTTAAATACAGATGCAAGTAATGTGGGAATTGGAGGAATGCTGTCTCAGATTCAAGGAGAACAGGAACGAGTTCTTGGATATTTTAGTAAAGTTCTTTAGAAACCTAAGCCGAACTATTGCGTCACGAGAAGAGAACTTCTAGCAGTAGTGAAATCAGTAGAGCACTTCTACCAATACCTCTATGGAAGAAAGTTTTTAATCCGAACCGACCATGCTGCCCTTAAGTGGTTGATGCAGTTTAACAATCCAGAGGGTCAGATAGCCAGGTGGATCGAACGACTCCAAGAATACGATTTCAAGTTTGAGCACCGGGTCGGAGTTAGTCACAGAAACGCTGATTCTCTTTCCACGAGGCCATGCCCAGCAGAGTGTTCCCACTGCAACAAAACGGAAGCCAAGGAAGCAGCAGTGCTAAGAATGACGATGGTCAACGACGACTGGACGCCTACTAAGATAAGGGAAGAACAAGAGAGAGATCAGAGTTATACAGAAAATCCGAAAATGGAAAGAGGAAAACCGTCGACCACCTTGGCAAGAAATATCGAACCTATGTTCAGTAGTTAAGACGTATTGGGCCCAGTGGGACTAATTTATCATCGAAGATGGCTTGCTCAAACGAGTCCTGGAAAATGATGACGGTTCAGAGAAGAGAAAACAGTTGGTGATCCCAAAGAGCAGAATAGCCGAAGTGCTTCGTCAGTTACACGACAGTCCATCAGGAGGGCATTTTGGTGTAAAGAAGACCCTTCAGCGAATTCGGGAACGGTTTTATTGGATGAAAAGTTCCGACGATGTAAAAGACTGTCGTAAGAAATGTACTATTTGTTCTACGAGTAACGGGCCTTATAGAAAAATGAGAGCCCCTATGAGACAATATAATGTTGGAAGCCCGTTTGAAAGAATAGCTTTAGACATTGCTGGGCCATTTCCAGAAAGTGAAAATGGAGGCAAGTACATGTTGGTAGTAATGGATTACTTTACTAAGTGGGTCGAGATTTACGCACTTCCAGACCAGAAGGCCGCCACCGTTGCAGATAAGTTGATCCAAGAATATATCAGCCGATTTGGAGTGCCTTTGAAAATCCATAGTGACCAAGGCAGGAACTTCAAAAGCGATCTATTCCAAGGAATATGTGATAGACTAGGCATGAAGAAAACAAGAACTACCGCGTATCATCCGCAATTGGATGGTATGGTAACACGAATGAATAGGACAGTAGGCAAGTATTTGACAAAGATGGTATCCGATCATCAGCGAGACTGGGACCAATATCTTCCGTTCTTCACAATAGCCTACAGATCTCTGTTAACGAATCAACAGGCCAGACACCAGCCAAAGTTCTATTCGGACGCGAAATGCGACTACCTTGTGATCTAGAGTTTGGGTGTCGACCTGGAGAAGATGTAGCAGGTGAAGATTATGTGATCGAATTACGAAGAAGAATGGACGATGTACATGAGTTGGTCCGTTCCCACCTTCAGATCGCTAGCGACCGAATGAAGAATCGCTACGATACACAAGCCGAAAAGGGTTGCTTTAAGAAGAACGACAAGGCCTGGCTCTATAATTCCAAGAAGCGAAAAGGTTATTCTCCCAAATTGCAGCAGTTTTGGGAAGGTCCATACCTCATTATGGAGAAGATCAACGATGTCATCTACCGAATAAGTAAGATTCCGAGGGGAAAGCCGATGATAGTACACCATAACCGGCTGGCGTCTTTCGAAGGTGACCACGACGTAGATGAAGAAGTGGAAGTAAACCAAGTCCAAGATGTGTCCGATCTCACGTTTGAGGAATTCATGGGTGCCTATGGAGGTACCGGTAAAGCAAGATATGGTGTTACCACTGAAGAAAAGCAAGATCTACTCGCGCTTCCCGATGATTACTCGCTGGCCCTTACTATCCCGGCCAGTATCAAAGACGCACCAGGGTTGGCATCCGTATTTCGAAGGAAGTTCGGTCGAGTTGCAGAACTTTAATGCCAAGTGCCAGCTCCTGGGAAAGCCTTGAAAATCCAAGAAGCATCACGTTACCTTTTCTACCTGGTAACAAAAGACACTGCCCGTGACCAACCTACGTACCGAGATGTATGGGGAGCCTTACTGCAATTGAGAGAGCACGTACTAGAGTCCGACGTGCAAAAGTTAGCTATGCCAAAGTTGGAGTGCCGCCAATTAGATTGGAGGGTTATCCAAAATATGGTGGAGGAAATCTTTAAAGACACCGAAGTCCAGGTGTTAGTCTGTTGCAATCCGCATAGTTACTGGTGCGGAGAGAAAACCGTCCTTTGTCAGTTTTATACAACTGGAAGTTGTAAAAGAGGGTCCAGTTGCCGATACCAGCATACCGTTCCAGTTCCAGTCCCGAAAATGTTCCAGGAGGAACCATCTTTTAAGAGGGGGGCAATGTTACGATAAATTCTGACCCAAAACCTTAAACATATTTATGACTAATATTCTCATTCATTCACGTATTTTCTAGGTATTACCTACCTGACACACGATGGGTCCCCCTCCGCTATAAAAATAACAATCGAACTCACTGGAGACAAGCCGATGTAAAAATACCAGTTTTGAGACCATTCGCCGCTCTGTCTAGTCGAGAAGGCCATCGACTTTTCTAGTCTAACGGTATTGGGTATATAACAGGACCTTTTTGGAGGAAACGGGCAGTCAAAAAAGAAGCTCGCGACGCGTTTCAAATGTAACGTCCGTAAATTGATATAAATTATCGTGTTTTAGTAAATTAAAATAAGAACAATAAATTAGAATTAATAAAAACATAACAATATTTTATCGCCAGACAGTATCATAAGCTTTATTAATATCAAAAACAACTGCGATACAATCTTGCTTATTTGCAAATGCTTCATGTATTCCTGACTCTAAGTTTATTAGGTTATCTATAGTGGATCTATTTTGCCTAAATCCGCTTTGTTGTGAAATAAGGAGTTTTTGTTGTTCTAAATACCATATCAGCCTTTTATTTACCATTTTCTCTAACACTTTACATATAATATTGGTTAAAGATATTGGTCGATATGACTCAGGTGATGTCCGGGATTTCTCAGGTTTAAGAAGTGGTAGTATTATTGCTTCGGACCAAGTTGATGGGAAAACCTGGTTACTCCAGATAAAATTATAAAGGTCTAGTAATAAATTTTTCTCATTGTCTGGTAGATGTAGTAGAAATGCTAAGGGGATACCGTATGGTCCTGGGCTTGAATCTTTGAAAGAGTTTAAGGCTTCAGCAAGTTCTATGAAGGAAAAAGGAACGTTAAGGTTGTGAATCTCATGTCCGTCGAATTCCAAAATGTTTTTTTCTACGTTGTTTTTATGTATTTTAAAATTATCAGTGTAATTTTCATCACTGGAATTTAATTCGTATTGGTCTGCTAACATATCTACGATTTCTTTTCTATCACTAATTATTTTGATATGTTTTGCTAGAAAAGGAATCTTATATGGTTGGCTTTTTCCAGAGATTTTCCTTAAGTTTCTCCAAACTGTACTTATGCTTGAAGAGGTATTTAGAGATGAGATGAGTTTCCTCCAGGATTCTATTCTATTCTTTTTTAGAATGTATCTTACCTCAGTTTTTATTTTTTTGTAGACCGTTATATTTTCGTCCGTTTTATGATGTTTTATTCTATTGAAAGCTTTCTTATACGCTCTTGTAGCTTGCCTGCATTCAGGTGTCCACCACGGAAGAGGTTTATGTTTCTTTAAAATTTTGTTTTTCTTACATACGTCTCTGCGGCTGCTGTGATGGTTTGTAAAAATGTACTTAAAAACTTGTCAATGTCGTTTGATGATGTAAAGTTGGTTTGGTTAATATCCTGTTCGATCTGTTTGGTAAAATTAGTCCAATCAGCATTTTTAATATTGCACTTTGAGATAGGCGATTCGATATTTGTGATTTTCTGATGCGTTAAAGAAATAATAATGGGGTAGTGGTCACTACCATATAAGTAGGGTAGAACGTGCCATGTTAACGTAGTGGACAGAACTGGGTCACACAGAGAAATATCAATTGCCAATGATGTGCCATTATGTATGTTGAATCTGGTTGGTCTTCCGTCGTTAACTAGATTCAGATTTTGGAATGTTATAATATCTTCTATAATTCGCCATTTCGGGTAGAGTTTTATGGAACCCCACATCGGATTGTGGCAGTTAAGATCTCCAACGATAATTCTAGGTGAAGGAATTTGTTCCAAAATAGCTGTTAAATCTTCTTGGGATGTAGTTTGATTTGGTGGGATATACATATTACATATATAAATCTTTTGAGGTATATTTATTGCAATAGTTATTAATTCAATATTATTTGAAGTCACTGGTAACTGTGTGCTCATGAATTTTTCATCCACGTAAATTGCTACTCCTCCACTGGCAATGTTTTGGTTTAATCTGTTATTATAAAAACATGAATAATTACGAAAGTTATATACATGGTTTGAATTTTTAAAATTTGTTGCCTGTAGACAGATAATAGATGGGTGTGTTTCAGAGATAATATGTATTAATTTTTCAAAATGGGTGTAAAATCCATTTAAGTTCCATTGAAGCAGAGAAGTGAATGTAATTATTCTTTAGAGGAATTATTTACCGATGAGTCGGAATCTTCTTCCGACAATGAAGTTTTCACTGCAGGGAGAAAACCTATGTGTTTGCCAAGTTTTTGTATTAATTTGGTGCTTTTGGTTTTCATTCTTTTGTCGATGTAGTATGGATGTAATTCCGATAGAAACTTTATAAGTGTATGAGAGTATGAGAGTTCTGAGTACAATTTTGTTACGCTGATTATGTCTTTTGATCCTTGTATATTTTCGAATAGATCCACTACTTGATCGAAGTTTAACAATTGCTTTTCCCTTTCTACATATTCTCTAACTGGTTCTAGTAATGTTTGGAGATTTGGTATCTCATCTCTTAAGTTTTTGTCATCAGTTTTGGTTTTTTTCTTTAATTGAAGCTTTGGTTTTTTAAAGTGTTCTTCGGCGGGTGGCGTGATTGCATCTTCTAAGGTTCTTTTTCCGCTTGCTTTGTTCGAAGTTATCTGGGGTTCGTGAGAATTCATATGTGTATTTTTATTTGAAGGTAAGTGTTGACTTGTTTCGGGTAAGGTTGATTTATGTTTTTGGGTATTAGAGGATGACTCAGACGATGTAGGTGTTCCGATTTTAGTGTTAACTGAAGAAGTGGTCAAATGTATAGATGTATTTTGTAGTGAGCACTGTTCAGTTTGGTTTATTGATAAATTTGGGATTGCTACTGTTTGTAATGTGGTTTGAGAAGACGTAGTAAGTGTGGAGGAAGTGGTATTTGAGATTGTGGGAGTGTTTTGTAGATTATCTTGTTGAGTATGATTTATTGATGAATTTTGTCTCATTTCTGTTTGCATTGCACTATCATTGTGAGGATGGTTAGAAGGTGAAATATTTGGACAATTAGCTTCCTGGTGTACAGTTAATTTGCATTTGAAACATGTTTCGTTTTGGGCTATAAATATGCGGTATGATGTTTGTTTCAACTCGATAATAAAAGATTCAGGTAGTACAAAGTTGTCTGGAAAAGGTGAAACGAAATTTGTCTTCAGAAGCTTAGAATATGACTAAAGGCAGGATTGGTTGCTCCTATCCGTAGGGTATGATATGTCTGAGAGATGATTTAAACCTAGTTTTATTAATTCTTCCATTATTAAGTTAGAAGGTATGCTTGGACATGCATTGAACAGGATTAAGCGGACTGATGGAGTTATTAATCTTCTCGCTTCTAGTATATTTCCATTTACTATTATCTTCTTTGTTTCTGCTATGAATTTATCTACTAGGTTTTTAGATGATAGATATATGCATATTCTACCGTTTGATATACGGGATGCGAAAATAATATTTTTTGGTTCTATATGCTGACTCAATCCTTCAAGATAGTCATTAATTGTACAATTCTCTAGAGTGTTAAATATAATAGCTTGATCTCTGTTTGGGATTATTATACTACGTGGTTGACTACCTGCTTTTGAGTATGATGCATTTTGTGGTAGCTGACTGGAAGATGACATCTTTTAAATGGATTTAAAATCCGACTAAAACCGATGCTGTTTTACAGCTTTCGTTGTGATACCAGTTCATGGAAATTGGATAATACTTATAACTAATTGCAGTGATTTCAGTATACAAATCATTTTCACTTTTATACTTAGTTACTTTTAAATTTACTTCAATAATTACTATTTAACGAGCACGATAAATTAGTGCCTAAAACATGTCTTTCTCGCTTGCTGGTCAAACATAGAATCTATGGGGACTTTAAAAGATAGTGCAAGAGGTTATGAGTAATTGTTTGAAAATAATCCTGTTTTCAGTGTTGTCCATTGGATCCTAATATATAATGTCTTTAAAAAATCTTATACTCGAGTATAACTTAGTTGTAGTTGCTAAAATCCTAACTATTAATAATTCACATCTTAGATAGTATAGTAAGGATGTAATCACTTACTTAACCCTTAACTTCGCAACGTAGGTTATAATATAGTACATAATATTAAAAATTTTTATTTTACAATCAATAGGTACCTAGTATTTGAAACCCAGAATTTTCAAAAGACACAAATGATGTTGAAAAAAATATAACTTCTGAAGAAGATATAGAAGAAGCTGTAGAAATATTACATGTTTCAGTCAGTAAATGAAGACTAGCAGCAGCTAGTCCCCTAGTAGTGCAAACATTTTCTCCAGTAGTCCAAAAACAAGCAAGTTCTTCAAGAAAACGGAAGGGGAAAAAAGATGAACCTTCATTCAACTGGACGACTTATGATTTTGAATATGAGGTATAAACAGAACAAAGTAATGATTTTACAAAACCCCAAAATATAATACACCTTTGTAATATTTTAAAACCTTGTTTCATCCAGATTGTTGTTGAATTTGATAGAAAACACTGATTTTCACTGATAGAAAAATGCACCGAGTATAATGTTCCAATTCATATGGCGTTCGTCGATTTCCATAAAGCATTCGATTCCATCGAATTATGGGCAGTGCTTGAATCTCTAGAAAATGCACGTATGGATTCAAGATACACTAACATAATTAAAAACATATATGAAAATGCCACCATGCAGATAAAGCTGGACGAAAGCACAAAAACTAATCCCATAAGACTACAACGGGGAGTAAGACAAGGAGACACCATCTCTCCCAAACTATTTACCCTTGCTCTAGAAGACATTTTTAAGAAACTAGAATGAAACAATAAGGGTATCAACGTCGACGGATCATACTTAAACCACTTGCGATTCGCAGATGACATAGTTTTAATAGCCGATAATATCCAAGAACTAAATGATATGTTGCAACGATTAAATGCAGTTTCAGGAGCGGTAGGCTTAAAATGAACTACAGCAAAACAAAAATACTGAGCCGAGACCAGACAAATATAACAATACAAAATCATACCATAGAAAATTTTGAACATTATGTAAGGTAAATGTACGTAATATCGACAGTGTCCTGAATATCGACAGTTTCGTAGCTGCGATTTGATAAATTTAATAAAGTAAGACTTGTATATATGACAGCAAACTGATTTAAATTTTGACTAAAACTGTATATTTCAGTGGTCTATTTTAATATTTTTATTTGCTGTGGTGGTTAAACTGGCATTTCCGGTGTCTTGTCAAAGTCCCATCATTTCAAGTTCAACCGTCGCGTCGTGGATGTCAGTTACTGTTGTGATCGCTTAGAATACAGGTAAAGTATAACTACTTATATTCAGAGAATTAAAAAAAAACATATGTTATACTTGTTTATTTATGTTTGTACATGTTTATATTTTAATCTTTATAATTGAAAATTGTCTTTAGTAATGTATTTATTGCCAAAAATGTTATTTTTTGTAGTGTCGGTATTAGGTACATCCATTTTTTACGTTGTACCGAGAATCGACATTACTGTCGGTATAGGGGACAAACATTAAAATTATTCACCTTTCCCTCACATTAATATTAATGACATAAGACTATCCTTTTTTATATACGATATTAGAGAATTGATTAAATATCACTGTGAGATTGTATCGACACAAACTTTTAA
This sequence comes from Diabrotica undecimpunctata, assembly GCF_040954645.1. Taxonomy (NCBI): domain Eukaryota; kingdom Metazoa; phylum Arthropoda; class Insecta; order Coleoptera; family Chrysomelidae; genus Diabrotica; species Diabrotica undecimpunctata. Next base: position 78,343,538 of record NC_092807.1, read on the forward strand.
TGAGTCCTGACAACCTTTTAAAACTGGTGTCGGTCCTATGTTCAGAATAGTGTCGATAATAGGTACAATGATTTTTCTTCTTTTCAGATTAGAATTAAAGGCAACGATTATCAAAATGAATAAAAAAAGCAAGCTTCTTTATTCAGAAGAGGTAATGGATAATGCTATACAAGCCGTAAGAAACGGAATGTCGCCGTTTAAAGCACATAAAATTTAATGTTCCACGAACAACATTATTGGACAAGTTACATGGTAGATCACCTCAAGGAAGAAAAATTGGAGCTGAAACTATTTTAACAGGCGAAGAAGAAAATATATTAGTGAAATGGATGATGACCATAGCCGAACAAGGGTTTCCCGCAACCAAACTCCAGTTGATTGATAGCGTACAAATTTTAATCAAAAACCTGAAAAGAGAAAATCCTTTCAAAGATGGAAGACCAGGAAGACATTGGTTTGAGGGTTTTATGAGACGCCATCCTGAATTAACCAGAAGGATTTCTCAAAAATTAACAAATGCTCGTGCTAACGTCACAGAAGAAAAAATAAGAAAATGGTTTATGGGGATCAACAGCTACCTTTTGAAAAATAATTTCTTACATGTCACGAATGGACCACAACGGGTCTTTAATTGCGATGAATCAGCATTCTTCCTTAGCCCTAAAAACGACAAAGTTTTGATAAAAAAGGGTGAAAGAACCGTATATTCATTTATCAATAATGATGAGAAAGAATGCTTAACGACACTTCTCACCTGTAATGCAGCAGGCCAATTCGCCCCTCCAATGATTGTTTACAGTTATCAAAGAGTGCCAAGAAACATAGTTGAAAAAGTTCCTGCAGGTTGGGGTATAGGAAGATCTGACAATGGTTGGATGACAGGGGAAACATTTTTTGAGTACATAGCAAATGTTTTTCACCCCTGGCTTATGCAAGAAGAAGTGCCATTACCAGTTATTTTATTTTTTGACGGCCATTCTTCACATCTCACATTAGCTGTACGTGAATTCGCTTCCAAGAATGGAATCATTTTAATTTGCCTTTTAGCAAATTCGACGCATATCTTACAGCCTTTAGATGTTTCTGTATTTCGCCCCATGAAAGCTGAATGGAAAAAAGTAATTTATCAGTGGCTGATAGAACATCAGGGAGACAGATCAAGCCGAGAACATTTTGCTTCTTTGTTGGAAATAAAAAACGGGTGTGGCAGTCCGGTGGGACTGCCGGTAAAAGTTACACTTCTATACACGCATTCGCCGTTACAAATTTATTTGGGAGTCAATCTGCACAATCATTACATATGTAATGCTATAGGTAAGACATAGCAGAAAGAGAAATATAATTAATAACAACTTACAAAAATTAATAAACAACATTTGACCTCTAATAGGAGTATAGTAAATGAAGGATTGAATCAATATTTTGATGAAAATGTATATTTTTATTTTTATATATGTATGAAAGGACTTGAATGCAAAAATTCTTTTACACATACTCTCCAGTAAAATTCATTGTTTATTTTGTTATTAATATAAAAATATAATACAATACACTGCAATATTTATAAGTATTTAAAAATGACAATAATATACATAACTTTTCTATTTACGCATGTGTTTAATTTACCATGTAATAATATTAATAAAAAAGTCCTCCCCGACTGGGAATCGAACCCCGGTCTCCCGCGTGACAGACTGGGATACTGACAACTATACTACCGAGGACATGACACAAACGTATTTCAAAATTGACAGTTCTGGGTCATACAGTGATTTATTGAGATTATTATTTTGAAATACAAAAGACTAATATAATTATGAACATTTAATTAATAATACAAAACATATCACATAAATAATATTAATAAATATTTTATTATATATATAATATTATATGTATATATATAATATTAAATATATATATATATATATATATATATATATATATATATATATATATATATATATATATATAAAGGAACATTTTTATATTCGAGAGAGGAAGAGAGAGAAAATATATCTTCTGTCTCTCTCTTACTCATTATCTTACATATGTAATGATTTCACAGATTCACTCCCATACAAATTTCCAACGTGGAGCGCGCGTATAGAAGTATAACAAAAACGATATCTCGAATGACAGATATTCCATATACAATAAAAAGTGGCTTTAGAACTTGTGAATTGGTTCCATTCAATCCAAATAATATTAATTATGCCAAATATTTCAAAACTGTCCAAACACCCGCAAAACATCAATCATCAGGCGATGAAAAAACCAAAGGATTTTTAAGATTTTTGGAACGTGAAATTGATAACAAATTGAACACATTCATGTTATCTGGAGAAACCTGGAGTGGTCTTAAAGAAGATATCAGCCTTTTTAACCTGTGGAAAACTTTGAAACAGCGCTGTAGTGATCCTGAAACGAACCATTTAATTCAAGTTGTTGCGGCTAATAATCAAAGCGAGATTGACATAACTGGATTAATTGATATGTTGACTCTTCATACAGATGGAGTAACTGAAGTGGGTGTTGTTCCTGAAAATTCTATTTTAGACAGTAGTAATGATTATCCCTCTGTGATAGTCGTTGCTAATCATGAAGCAATTCCTGACCTAGGTATTACAGAAACAACGACTAAAATCGATAACTATCAAATGTCGACTCTTAATACAGATGGAGTAACTGAAGTGGATGTTGTTTCTGAAAATTCTATTTTAGACAGTAATGATAATCCTTCTGTGATAGTCGTTGCTAATCATGAATCAATTCCTGACAGCACAGTAGTTGAAGCAATCATCCATAGAGATGAAAGTTTAACCACTTCTGAGAGCGAAAAAAACAATGATGAACCTACAAGTCCATCCCCAGCAAACGTAATTATAGAAAATTCAGATCAAAATGCACCGATTTGGAAATCAAAAGAAATCCAAGAATCTACATCACCAATGAAGGAAAACAAGTCAATGTCGGACCCAACAATACCTTCTCCTTTCAAGAACTCTACATTTTGGGCAGAAACTACAAAGAAACCGATTGTTGGAAGATTTCGAGAGAAAGTGCCGTCTGTTGCATCATCAATCGAATGTCAGGAATATTACAAACGCAAAGAAGAAAAGAAAAATATGGAGATACTTCGAAAAGAGCAATTAAAAACAGAACATAAACGTAAACAACTAGAAAAAGAACAAGCAATTGCACAAAAGAGAAAGAAACATTGTAAAAAGCCAGTAGATGAAAAGAAGGACAATTCAGACAATGATCGAGATACTTTGCAGGCAACCGAACAGGGTTCTTCACAAGAAGAACAGTATATTATTGACGATTACGTTATTGTCAATTACAATGACCAACTTTTACCTGGTAAGGTAATAGGTAAGGAAACCGAAGAAGGTGTAAAATATGAGGTTAATCATATGGAAAGGAGAGGAATAAATTGGATCTGGCCCGAAAGAAAAGATATCTTATGGTATGAACAATCGGAAGTCGTAAAAAGAATTCAGGCACCTGAAACAAAAAACAAAAGGGGATTATATTCTATCAAGGATTTATCTGAATTTTTAAATTAATACTTTTAGGTATCTCATAAGTACTATTAGAATGTTTGTTTAGTTATATGTACACTTATTCAATATATTTTTACTTACTTAAGTACTTAGCTGTTTTATTATTGCTTACCTACCTGTCGACAATAGGGTCATATTTATGTCGATAATACGGACAGATGATTTTAAAAACTGTCGATATAAGGGACAGTCGGGGTTTTCTCAATAAAAATATTTTAATAAAATAAATGGTTGTTTATAATAAAAAATTGTATATCTACTAAATTTAAAAAACTTAAATAGACCCATTACCACTCGAATAATTGCTTTTCTGTTAAAATTGTAATATTGGTGAGCGATGACAGATAGAAAATTTCTTAAGGTGTCGATATAAGGTACATTTACCTAATATCTAGGTCATGTTATCAAACTAGGAAAACCAAATCAAGATGCTGAAATTAAAAGAAGAACACAACTGGCATGGGGAGCTTTCGTCAAATTAGCATATATCTTGAAAAACACCTCCATTCCTGTATACTTAAAGAAAAAGGTGTATAACTCATGCATACTACCAGTTTGTACTTATGGCTTGGAGACAGTAGCCCTTACCAAAAAATCTGCTAAAAAATTAGAAACAACGCAAAGAGCAATGGAACAAATCATGCTTGGAATATCACTAAGAGACAAGATTAGAAACACCGAGATAAGACGTAGAACGAAGATTAGGGATATTGTGGAAGAAATTGCAAAAATGAAATGGCGCTGGGCAGGTCACGTAGCCCGATATAATGACAACAGGTGGACATGGAGAATTCTAGAATGGAGACTAAGGACGACAACAAGAAGCATGGGAAGACCTCAAAAAAGATGGGTAGATGACATAAGAACAGTGGTACATTCAGGAGTGGATGGAAAATGGTTGACAAAGAAGAAGAGTTGTTGAATTAATCGTAGAACAAACTAACCTGTATTCGACACAAACATTTCACAAATCTGTAGACACAAGTATAGATGAGATCCACGATTTCTTAGCTATCGAAATTTTAATGGGGATTGTTGACATGCCGGCGTACACGGACTATTGGTCTCAAGAGACGCGATATGAACTTATTGCAAATGTAACGTCACTAAAGAGGTATCAAATAATACGACTCAGCCTATAATTTGTCAACAATGAGGAGTTGAATAATGACAGTTATTTCAAAATAAGGCCTATTTTAGATCGTGTACGAAGAAACTGTCTCACAATTGAATCAGAGTCTAGATGTTTATATGGCGAACCGATCCCATCTATTTCACCGTATGTCATATTCCCTCTCTTACATATCTCTGGTATTTAGGTTCCAATAAACGATTATAAAGCTTATCCAATTATTAAAATATCCTAATATATGTGGATACATTAATTTTAAACAGTTGTTATGGTTGTAACTGTGCATATTATTATAGTTTGAGAACTCGGGAATAATGTAAATGATGATATTTAGAATGCGGTTAATAATGGTATAGTTAAGGGAGAAGGCATAGTCGTGGATTATAACGAAGAGGAATTCGCTGAAGATGCTGGTATGATCGGAACGTCATGTGGAAGAGTATTAACTACTGTATTTATAGTTGTAGTTGGCACTGTTGTTAAATTTTGATTTGGTTTTAAATTCAGACAAATTTGAGAAAAATTTACGACAATCTTTTATGTTGTTATAATCGTTTTCATCGTTCTTGGCGTGTGCGTGTAAAAACACTTGCAATAAGTTGTTTCATCTGTCTTTCCTTGTCTAAGCTCGATTCGTTTACCTCCTCCAGTGGCGGAGCAAAATGTAGCATGTCAAACGAAATAATAGTTATAAAAGAAAATTATAAATTATTTTTCATTAAATTTCTAATAACGGAATATACGTATAAATTGCGAAGAAGTATTATACTAGCTTGCATACAATAGGACAGGATATAACGAAAAGTACATTTTAAAAGGATTTTGAAATATACCCAAAAAAGTGTTAATTATTTGACCCACTTTAATTAAAAAATGATACAGATTTTTTAAGTTTTAAGCACTGTAGCGAATTCTGAACTGTTACAACGTACTGACCTTGATTAATTAGCTAATCAGTCAGCGTCTTCACTGGAACTGTCTTCATCATTGGAATCTTCCGCCAAATCGATGATAATCCTACTTTCATTTTCATCATATGTGACAATTTTTGCCCAGTCGTCCTGAATTAATGTTTCAAGTATGGTTAACACAACTCGGCCACACTGCAGGTGTTGCCTCAGCAAATGCATCGCCCCAAACTTTTTTCACTGTTTCATCTCCACGTCCATGTTCTCCAATATGACGATCATAGTATTGTTTAGAAATGCCCCAGACCAACTCAATCGGATTATATTGACAGTGATATGGAGGCAATCTCAAAACCTGGTGCCTATGTTCTTGGAGTAGCTCGTCTATAACGTACCTGGTATTTTGTGGTTTATTCTGGCGACAAAGACTCAATAGCTCTATCTTGCCCGAATCGTCGTCAAAAATTATTTTTTTCGCTCGTAACCATTCTTGTAAGTCCGATTTTTTGGCATTCGGTACCTTTTCTATTAAAGAGTTATGGTATGAGGCATTATCCATAATAATTAGAGATGGTTCCTCCAACATTGGTATCAGCTTTTCGGAGACCCACTTTTTAAAAGACTCTTTATCCATAGAATCATGATAGTCTGCACTCTTCGATTTCGTAGAAAACAGTAATCCAGCATCTTTAACAAATCCTTGCTTACTTCCGGCATGTAAAACAACAAAGCGTTTACCTGTATTTTCGTTTCCTTTTCTGATTCTTTTCACACAGTCATCTTACCAAGTACGTTTATATGCCCCTTTTAGGAATATCCATGTTTCATCTAAAAAAAAAACGAACTGAAGTGGGCTTGGACTTAAAAAATTTCTCATATAATGCCTCAAAAAATACAGTCGTTTAGAGACAATACATGGTTTCTCACATAGCACTCATCTACTATTTTCTAGTTTGTATGAAAACCCACAATTTTTCATAAGACGCGACAAACTTGTATCAGAACCGTCATAGAGATGCTTGTTTCCTTATTGTGTATTTAGAACTTTAATTGTAACGTACTCTCCTTTTGCTTTCATGCCATACAGTACATTTCTAATCTCTCCTTTTATAGTATCGCTGACATCATTAGTCTTTTTTTTTGTACATTACGTGACTCTCCTGGTGTAGTAAGAGCTGCCCCTGTCTTGTATTCACTCTTTATTCTTGTCACTGTGCGAAGACTGATTTTCAAAGCGTCCGCTACTCGTTCATGTACCGATGATAACGAGAGCAAAGGTCCTTTGTTTTCTTTTTCTTTTTTAAAATACTCCAATAAATGAACTACACATTGTCGGATTTCTCCTGTTATCGTTTTTCCCGGCATTTTTTTTATTAAATAGAATAATTAGTTATTCACAACTAAAAATAATAAGTAAAACTGTTCGGAACAAATTCCAACAATGACTGACTAAAATCGACTAAAACAACATAAAATATCAATAGTAATTGCTACAATTATAAACCTATTAGCCAGCTCATTCAAGAACAATGCCACAAGTCATTATTGCAATGGGTATCGGAAGAGAGAGAGTTAATTTATAATAAACTGGAATTTTTAAGGTGTCGAGAGTATTATTTTATGTAATGGAATTTCACACAGTAAGAGCTCAAACTAATAATTAATTAAAAACTGTTTACTTATAATAAAAACTATTTCATCAGCTACTTCAAACCTGCACAGATCAGGGTAACATGTTAAAAAAAAAACACGTCACTGCCAGCTATCTGTATTCGTAAAGAGGCCGAACTTATCACCGACACCGTATCGGCCAAACGCATCGGTGTTATTGCTACAATACTGGGAGACGTGAGTGGTCTCTTCATTCCCTTCTCATCGCACTTTACCATGACGAACGTGACTCGCACAATTGAATTACGCATCTGTGTATCAGAGAGAGACGAATATTAAAAATTCCGTAGTAGCTTATTTCAGGCACATATACGCTTTACTTAGTACTAAATTTAATGCATGGGCATGGCAATGTGTAAATAGTGCATGAGGTGCTATGGATTTTATTTTAGTTTGTAAACCATTAAAATGACCAGCCATGATGGCAGCGCCATTATAGGTTTGTGCAATTAGCTCTTGCCTAAAATTATATTTGTGGCACTTATTGATTAAAAAATTAAATAAATCGTCTGTAGTTCGCCCAAATTAAACATTATAAAACCCATAAATAGCTCTACCACTCTAATACTCTACCATCTTTAAAATATCTGAAAACGATTGAAAGTTGGGAATTACAAGAAATTTCTGTCGTGTCATGAATTTCCTATGCAAAAAAGAAACTTTTTAAGTCTTATTATGTATGCTATCTAATTGCTATGCTAATAATTGTGAAAATTACCGAGGAATAGCTGTAACCGGATCTATGAGTCGAATATATGGAAAGGTGTTAAAGAACCGAATCGAGAGAGAATACTTAGATTATGAAGCAGAAGAACAAGCTGGATTTCGTACGGGTCGATCCACTATTGACCACATTTTCTCCTTAACCCAGATAATAGAAAAAAAGATGGCAAGGAATCAAGAGATTCATATGTTGTTCGTCGACCTACGGAAAGCCTACGACAGCGTTCCACTGAAGAAGCTGTGGCAATCAATGGAAAGTACGAATATTAATATAGAATTAATAAAAGCCATCAAAGTGCTATACAACCAACCAATAACCAAGATAAAAGCAGGGACACAAATAACAACAGGATTTATAACATCAAAAGGATTAAAGCAAGGATGTTGCTTGTCTCCCACTTTATTCAAAATATACCTCGAAAGTGCTTTAAAAAGATGGAAACAAAAATGCAGGACAATGGGGATACCGCTCATCAATACTATGGTATATACGCTTAACTTTGCAGACGATCAAGTAATAATGGCTCAAGATTATGACGATTTAAACTATATGGCACGAAAATTAATTGAAGAGTATGATATATGGGGTCTAGAAGTAAATAAAAAGAAAACCGAATACCTGTGCATTGGAGCAGAACAAAAAGATCTCATATTAGACGATAACACTACGATAAAGCACTGCTGTGACTACAAATACCTAGGTATCACTATTTCACAAGATGGAACATTAGACAAAGCCATAAGAGAGAGAAATACGTCAGGGAGAAAAGCCATCACAATGTTAAACACCATTTTATGGGACCAATCCATCAGCAAAGAAAATAAAAAAAGGATATATGAGACTATAGTAAAAAGTATCACTTTATACAGCTGTGAGGTATGGCCACTGAAAGAAAGAACACTGTCAACGCTGAAAGCGACGGAAATAGATTTTTGGAGAAGAGCCGCAGGAAGATCTAGAAGAGAAAGGATTACCAACGAACGCATTAGAGAAATAATGGAAATCAAACGAACAATCACAGATGACCTAACAACAAAACAACTTATCTGATTCGGACACATACAAAGAATGGACGAACAACGAATTCCAAAAGAAATACTAAAGTGGCAACCAGAAGGAAAGAGAAAACGAGGTAGACCGAGAAAAAGTTGGAGCGAAGTAATAAATAAAGAACTGAGAGAGAGGGCCATAGAAGAAGATCTATGGAACAACCGGTCTAAGTGGCGATTGGAAGTCGGAAAACGGCGGAGAACGTTCTAAACCGACAAGTAGTAATAGTATGTATGCTATATTAGGTTATGTTTGATATAACTAGACTTTCTATAAGCTTCTTTTGGATTGTTTTTGTCATATCAGTAGGTTATGATTACAGTCACGGAGCTCTAGGCACAATGGATGGGGACTCGGTGTCAGTTGTCACTACTTGCGAGAGCCATCATTGTTAGAATAGGAATTTTGATATACTCCATTCGCTTAGCTCGGGCAAATTTTGACAGACTCATTGTCGGAAACCTACAACACAACAATTCCTACTTCTCAGTATTAATAGTTCAAGTATACTACTATTGCAGACTTCTTTCTTTAAAAAAAGAAGAATTATTCTAAATAGTGGAAGTGTATACTAAACCCATCAAATTTTGGGTAGTATATATTTAAAAAATATATTTTAGTTGTTATAATTTAACATAACTATTTATTATATGGTGCAGATAAATAAATATTGATTGTCGGTAATTCGCAAAGTTCTATTTTATTTACTGCTTAGTTTGTTTACTATTAATATTGGCTATGAGTACGTGTGCTTGGTTGTATAGTAATTTCCAGCCACTTTTAGTCTGTCAAAAAGTAACTAACTTCGCAAAAAAATAATTACTAAATTCACTAGACAGTTCGGACTGGGAATAGCGAACCGAGTATATTGTTGATTCTTGCAGACATTTTTGTTAAAAAGTATGTTTAAATAAGTGTATTGAACACAATGAAATATTATTACTTAACGCAGTCTAGTGGAAATTAAACGAAAATCATGAAGCAAGGATTTTAAGGGAATATGGCCAAAAATTTTAAACGATTTAAGCAAAGTTTTGAAATATACCTGATGGCATCAGGAAAAAGTAGTAAAAGTGATGAAGTTTAGGTAGCAATTTTACTCAATTTAATTGGAGAAGAAGGCATTGAGATTTATAACAGTTTGGAATTAATAGAGGTCCAACAAGGAAAGCTAGCAGATATATTAGAAGCACTTGAGTCTTATGTCACCCCTAGAAAAAACGTGGTTTATGAAAATTTTTAACAGATTTTAAAAATAAAGTAAGAAATTGTGAGTTTTGAGTTGAAGCATTTTCAATGGTAAGAGATAGAATAGTATTAGGCACCAACAGTAAGGATGCACAATAAAGCATGTTAAAAACAATTAATTTAGATCTGACTAAAGCTATTGAAATATGTAAAATGCATGAAGTATTTCAAGCACAAATAAAAGAAGTTCAGAACAGCTTAGAGAAGGTGAAAATTAAATCAATTGGAAGAAAAGTCAAGCAGGGCATAATTCAGTCCAAACAGCCAGGGGTGCAAGTTATTCTAGAGGTGAATTTAACTGCAGAAACTGTGGGAGTCTCCATGGACCAAGGAGGTGTCCAGCATATGGAAAAAAGTGTAGGAAGTAATGTGTTATCATGGTATGTTAGTAAGAGAGGTACAAGTGGAAGAAAGTGAAAATAATGAAGTAGACGATTTTATGATTTCATCAATTACTGTTAATGAAATTAAGAATAAAAATAATAAAGACTGGATGGAAAATTTAAAAATTAATAACGTTGATATGCCTTTTAAAATAGATACTTTGGGTATAATGTCTGTAAATATAAAACTATTGATCATTTATTAGATTTTGTTGTTGTAAAGGAAAGATCAACACCTATCTTGGGTTTATGTTCTACCATTTAATTAATAAAATTGATAACATAACACTGCATTCTAAAGAAAAATTTGTAGAAAGAAAGTGCAGTGCCAGTGGCTAGGCCACCTCGTAGAGTCCCACTTACGATCAAGCCCAAACTTAATAATCAACTAAGTGATCTTGAAAACCGAGGAATCATAGCAAAGGTTGATGGTCCTACGCAGTGGCTTGGTAACCTGGTAATTGTTGAGAAAACTGATAAATGATTACGTATCTGCCTAGATCCTCGTGACCTGAACGGAGTACCTGGGGACCTAATCCCATCAACAGTAGGTATTATACAATTATAATACAATTTTGTATTATAGCTTCTATTGATGAGATTCGTTCAATGTTACAGAGTAAGTAATTTTTTACAGTTCTAGATTTTAAGGAGGGTTTTTACCAAGTAGAACTGGATGAGAAATCCAGTAATTTATGTAATTTTGGCACTATATTTGGCACATATAAATTTTGCCGCCTGCCATTTGGCCTTAACATAGCACCTGAATACTTCCAGAAATTAAATTCTGAAAATTTTTCAGATATTCCAGGTTGTATAGTCTACTTCGATAATCTATCAATTTGTGGTGAGTCAATAGAAGAGCATAAAAATACACTAAATAAGGTGTTAGATAGAGCTAGAGAACTAAATGTGAAATTTAACCCAAACAAAATACAATATTGCGTTGAAAGTGTTAGATACTTGGGTCATATCTTTGATAAAGATGGGATGAGAGCTGACAACAAAAAAGTAGAAGCTGTAAGAAGATTGAAGGATCCGGAAAATAAAAAGGAATTACAACAAATTTTGAGAATGGTAAATTATTTAAGAGCATTCATTCCAAACTTGTCAGAGATTTCCTCGCCATTAAGAGAACTCTTAAAAAAAGGAATGCATGGGTATGGACATATAGACATTCTGATGCACTAAATAAAATAAAAGAAGTAATTATGTGGAGTAGTGTGCTTGCCAATTTCAATGAGAAGTTACCAACCGCGATACAGACTGACAGCAGTAGTAATGGCTTGGGGTGCTGTCTCTTACAGAATAACTGACCGGTCGCATTTGGATCTAGGGCGCTAACGACAGCAGAGTCAAATATGAGTCAAATTGAAAAGGAGTTCTTGGTAATCCTATATGCATGCAAGAAATTTTACAATTTTATCTACGGAAGAAAAGTGCAAATTGATTCTGACCATAAGCCTTTGGAGGTATTAATGTGTAAAGGACATAATGTCGCCGAGATTACAAAGGATTAGGGTAAGATTATCTAAATATGACATAGAAGCTCATGCATGTGGCAGATTTATTATCGAGGAATTTTATCAAAGATGAAGTGGATGATGATAAATTTATTACAGAAACAGTTTACATTATTGACATGACTGATGAGAAGAGAGAGCAATTTAGGACTAAAGTGGATGCTAATGAGGATCCGAAACTAGTAAAGAAATATTGTATACAAGGGGGGCCCAAAACTTTCTCAAGAGTGGGTGATTGAATTAGGTGTTATTATTATATAAGAAATGAACTATATTTACTTGACTGACTAATATTTTACAAAGACAGGGTTATAGTCCCAAAAATATTAAGAGAGCATGCTAAGATTATTGCATTCGAGTCATTTTGGCATTCAGAAAACCCAACAGAGAGCAAGACAGATATTACATTGGCCACAAATGAACAAAAGTATAGAAGACTGGGTAAGAAATTGTAGCAAGTGTGAGATATTTAAAATTCACAATGCTAAACAACCACTATTACTTAGAGAGTTGCCTCAAGCACCCTTTGAAAACGTAGCAAGTGATATATTAGATTATGGTGGACAGTGATATCTAGTTCTGATCGATTATTTTTCTAAATGGCTCGATATAGTGAAAATTAATTCAAAAACTTCTCAGGTGGTCATCAAGGAGTTAAAGAAAATTTTTTCAACACACGGCATACCCTACGAAGTCATATCAGATAACATGCCTTATAATTCGTGCCATTGTCAGCAATTTGTAACGTCCAGCCCCCACTACGAGACAGAACGAGCCGTTCAAATTGCAAAAAACATGCTTAGAAAGTATGGCGACTTAGATATGTCGCTCCTGGAGTATCGAAATACTCCAATAAATGGAACAGATAAAACACCGGTCCAATTAGTGACTAACAGGGTTCTCAGATCGAAGCTACCATCAAATAAAAAGCACAAAGACATAAATCTAAACATCTGGACAAATTTGACGATTTTTGTTAATGCTTCCTGTACTTTCCAAGTTCCAATGTTCATAGTCTTTTTTTGTAGCCTTTAAGGTTTTTGGCATTTTATTTTTTTTTAGCTGCTAGAAAACCGACCGCTGTTTTAAACTCCAATTTGAAGAACAGACTAAATCATTTTTTAAGGGTTTCCCCCATTAGATTTGCAGTCTGTCTGGATTTTGAGAGCCAGTTTCCAGTGACTATCTACATCTCTCCCCAGAAAAAGTGCTGCCACTTCTGATCAATTCTTCCTCATCGTCGTATAGTCTTCGTACGTATGCCTAGACAACTGGCCCCTCTCAAATGCTAGCTTTCATGCCACAAAGCTTGTAAAATCTTATTCCCTTCATTAAATATGACTGTTTTCTAAAAAATACTCGGAAGTCTCAAAGAACTTCCTAACTCCGTCCATAATTTTTTACTTTAAAGTTAAAATCAATATTGACTATGAGAACTTGTGCTTGGTTGTAGCCTTCGCCCTATGTCAAAATTGGACCAACGTATTGTAACGTAATGTTCATTATTTTATTATTATGTATAATACTTTACAGTTTATTATTGAATTAAATTTATTACTGTTTTAAGTTCGGACATAATAAAGTGTTATATAAATTTTGATAAATTTTTATCGTTTATAAATATAAAGGCACATCGCATGTTCGTCCAGTTAAAAATACATATTGCCTCCCTAGAAACACAAATATATCTCATACACCTTTTTGTTATTTATAACACTTTACAGATTATTATTAAATTTCTACCAACTGTAATAATTTACACTTACATATTACAAACACTAAATATTTCATACTTCATATTTTATTTGTTTTCCCACGAAATCCTCATGTAATCATATTTTTATCAATAGTTACATTTATCAAATCCATGTTTGCATTCATGAAAGGTATACAAAACGCCCTCACTTTAACTCTGTCGACAATATTTGGTTTAACATTTTATTTTTTATCTATATTTTAGATTAATGTACGAGATTTGCAAATGGTTTTGATATCGTGGGAAGATTTTGAAGTTTACAATACACTAATGTTTGTTTTGGAAGGAAGAATAAATTCAAATACGCAATAAATTTATTCAATAAATCAAAAAATTGTCCATAATAATCAATAATAAAGTAATAAAATGTAAAGTAGAAAACAGCTTTAGGTCAATATTAAATAACACTATAAAATTGGTTTTCAAAACTTCCGCCTTATAACCAAGTTTGTCCACTCTCTCACCTATAAATTTTGATCAAACAAGTATTCTTACTTTAATTTTGTTCAAAAAAAGTCACCTAATCCGAAAACGAGCTACAGAACAAAAGGATAGGTAAACATAAATGGCTATAGAAAATGTCACACCGAGAGTGCAGTATGGCTAATATAGGAATGCACAATTGCCGGATTTCACGCCTTGTGCTTGGCGATACAAACAGGTCCAAGTGGTAGTCACAGAACCGTACCCAGATCTCTACGCCGGGCTCTGTTATTTATTATAAAATAATATATTGATAAAATAATTGCCTTCAAGTAGCCAAATAAGAGGCATGCATTTGAATAAAAAGACCTTAAGTTTTTAGCGAGAATTTTATTATAAAACTGTATACTTTATTAAACTAACAAATGTATTTTAAATTACATTTCTTGATAGCTATAAATATACCGGGTGGAACCTCCGGTAACTCGATTTCCGTACACCCAGCCCAATATCCAAGAAAAACTTTTTCTTTTGTAAATATGTGAAAAATTATCAGGAACGGGAATATCGAAAATGCTTTGCACATTTTTTAATCCCGGCGATGTTATTAAAAAAACAAGTCGCGCACTTGAATCACTGCGAAATTTTAACACCTACTATGAAATTTTTTTTTGTGGAAATCTGAAGTGCAGTTTTTGTCCTTGTTAAAACATAATGCAGTCTCGCATTTTTTACACACAACATAAGTTTACCTAGTTCCTTGGCATAGCAACCTGGTAGTTTTCAGCGAAACCTTGTGTTATTCCATATGGGATAATGGTTTTCCTTGCCCACACTTGACCAGATGAGCAGGTATAAGGTTTATAGTGTAAGTTATTTAACATTATATTATATTTATACTTTATTAAACTAACAAATATATTTTAAATTACATTTCTTGATAGCTATAAATATACAGGGTGGAACCTCCGGGAATTTGATTTCCGTGCACCCAGCCCAATATCCGAAAAGCCCATACTCTGATTGGACTGGTAAATGCATTTTATTGGTTATACAGTGTAAAATAATCGAGGTTACTCACAAATATTCAAATAATTATACTAAAGTCGTCCTCTACATCCGAGATGTCGGATTCGCTTTCGCTACTCTCCCCTGTATTCGCGTGTATTATCAATTGGTCTACTTGCAGGTTGTCCGCAGTCCAGATCTCAGTTTCCGTTTTCTCAACAACATGAGTGACATAATTGCGCCAATTTTGCTCTGTGACGCGTGCGAAACCGTCGTCGATCAACTGGCGTACCTCGTCGTTTTTAAAAGTGGTATTATGGGTACCTACATATCACTTAACTTGGTTCCACACCATTTCTATAGGATTCAATTCGCAGTGATATGGAGGAAGCCTTAAAATATAAACATTATGTTGTGAAGCATACTCATCAAGATGATACTTATCGTATTGATCTTTAAAAGCACGCGCTGCTTCTAATAGCTCGAATTTCAAATAACACTCCTCGAAAAAAATGTCTTTTTCCACTAGCCATTCCTTGATTGCAGCTTTATTCCAGGAATTGTTAGGGAATCTCTCTTTACGAGAGTGGTACGATGCATTGTCCATTACAATGACATTCCTGCGACCATTATTTGGTAAATTGGATATTAATGTCTCCTTAAACCACGACTCAAAATATGCGGCATCCATTTCATCGTGATAGTCGCCATCATTTTTCTTTGCCAGAAAAACACGCTGTGTGCCAGGAAGGAAACCTCCTGAAAAACCTGCATGCAATAAAACATATCGTGGACCTCGTTTAGTGGGTGCTTTAAGCCAGTACTTAAACCTTTGAGAAAAGCATCACGACTGTTTTGTATCGTAGTATCGCACCATTCGTAATTTATAGATTGGCCAACATTAACCCACGATTCGTCCAAATATATGATATTGCAATGGTCTTTTCGCAAACGTCGTATAGTTCTCAAATAATTATGGCGCCAATGAATAATATCCTCTCGCTCCACCATGATGCTTCTTCGGCCACGTTTCTTATAAACAAATCCAATATCTTTCAGAAGTCTGTATAAAGTAGAAAGAGACAACGGCTGTATATTCTCATTACCTTGGATGAAGTTATGTATATGCTTTAAGAATGGCGGCAAATTTTTCATGAAAAATTCACAATGAACAATTCTCCGTAGAATACTTCTTACACCCTCGTCATATGTGAATATTCTAGAATTTAATTGACACACTCGTTTTTTACGTTTTTTTGGCAATTTCAACATTCCATTTTGTTCTTTTTCTTTTTTGAAATTGTAAATGCTTCTTTCACTAACACCAGTCATCAACGAAGTACGTCTTACAGCAGCACTTACATTAAGTTGTTCCGTATTTTGTAAAAAACACAACACATTTAACACTACGAGTTTAGTGCAACCGTTAAATAATTCACCGGATTTAAACTTATGGGACTCCATGCTCTCTGTTGTGACTCGGACTAAATTTTGAAGTGTAGTTTCGTTTTTTAAAAACACTTTCACCCAAAGGAAGTCCTATTTTCCTTTCCCTATTTCACCCTAGGGGGTGAAATAGGGAAAGCTTGGAGTTTATCAAATACTAATTATGACAAACAAGTTTATGGCCATATTTAGGTGATTATGTTAATGATGGTAATTTGCAGCAGAAGTTTTACAAAAGAAATGAAGACCTATTTATAGAAACAACATAACTGTATTTTTAATATTTTACATACAATAGAAAAAATCTAATTTCTATGAAAGAATTGGAAATTTGAATATTATATAATATCTATAAATAATATCATTTCCAAGTTTCCAAATTCTTTCCTAGAAATTATAGGTTTTTTCTATTTTATGTAAAACATTAAAACTACAGTTATTGTATGTTGTTCTTGTAAAGAGGTGTTCAGATGTTACTCTTATGAATATGATTCAACTGTATATCTCATGTTGACGTTTTATATGCAAAATTCATAGTTTTTGTTGTCAATAACTCATCAATGCCTTTTTATTCCACTGTATACGTATACATGATATAAAATATTTTACTCGTACTGCCGGCAGATGCATTTTATCCAAGCCGGTCCTGTGAGACAATGAACAATCAACAGCTGGAGAAAACCGACAACCCTGCGCGTTTATTCTCCATAAGAAAAGCATTGCCGTATCTTACCCGTACTGCACTCTGAGTGTGACATTGTCTATAGAAGAAATTACACCATGGAAACTTAAATAAGACGGATTAGCGTAAAAGTGTCGGTATCTACTGTTTGTAATGTTTCAAGAATATCGATAATCGATTGTAAAGATTATCAAAAAGTGGTAGGTACTACTAAGAAAGGAACAAAGTATATAGAAGTTTTTAATTTGTCCTTAATAACCAACAACAAAGTTATAAGATGTAGACTATAAAACAGCTTTACGTCAACATAACACTATAAAATCGTTTTTCAAAACTTTCGGCTTATAACGAAGTTTGTCCAGTCTCTCACCTATAAATTTGTATGAAACAAGTATTTTTACTCTAATTCTGTTCTAAAAAAGTCTCCGCTAATCCAAAGACGGGCTATAGAACAAGAGATAGGTAAACATAAATGTCTAGAAGAAATTATACCATAAAAACTTAAATAAGAAGGGATTACCGTAAAAGTGTCAATATCTACTGTTTGTAATGTTTCAAGATTATCGAGAATCGACTGTGAAGATTATCTAAATATAGTACTACTAAGAATGGAACAAAGTATACAAGGATGAGTGCCTTAAGAACCGGCAAAATAACGCAAAAGATAGAAAACATAATACGTTGTGAAATAAAAAGAGATGCAAGTAGTAGAGGTGAGAAATTATCGATATAAACCTATAATTTACTTTACATTACATTAGATCTATCGAAAGTTTACCACCTTTAGACGTTAGCTTATGAGCTGGTTGACTTCAGTTATAGTAATACGTATCACGTAATGTGAGTATGTTTTTATTCAAAATTAAAGTATTGATCAATAATAAACTGTGATTTGAGACGTCGCATACACTCTTCTCAATACAGAATTATCATAGCTTGTTATTCTGTATTCGTCAATACAGAATTAATTATCAAATTACTACTAACTAAACTGTTTACTTAAGATTTGCTTTATTGCCTTCAATCAGTTTTTACTTTATGCGAAATTTAAAAAATGTTAATGTTCGACGTCATACTTGTAATATTATGACTGAAGTCAACTAGCTCATAAGCTAACGTCTAAAGGTGGGAAACTATCGATAGTCCTAATGTAATGTAATGTAAATTAGAGGTTTCTATCGATAATTTCCCACCTCTACTACTTTCATCTCTTTTTATTTCACAACGTATTATGTTTTCTATCTTTTGCGTTATTTTGTCGGTTCTTAATGCACTCATCACTGTATAAAATTTTTAATTCTAATAATAGAATGTCCATTTTTTCAGCTATCACCTTTTTTCAAACATGTACATGTACTTTTAAAGACGAATTATATGCTATGATTTTTTCTGACAGATATTCTTAAGTTAAATTTGATTTCCTGTAATCGAATGAACTATCTTACAAAAAAATCTTTAGCAATATTGGCAATATCATTTTAAAGTCGTCTACTTTAAAATGTGTAATATATGTCAATATATATATATATATATATATATATATATATTTGTTTTTTTTTTATTTTTTTTTTATTGGCTTTGGCTTGAAACCTTTAGCCACTTAATTACATATAAATATTAGTATTCATTCATACAGGATTGTACAAGGAGGACACTTTTCACGCTCAGGGATTCATCAGAGCGGTTTAATTGTAACAAACAAGACATAAACCACGGTTAGGTAGGTGGGCAACATATATGGTAAACATACAAAGAAAATGTTCACGCATACGATGAATTTTACACTCATACCTTTAATTTAATTGTTACAAGAAATATCATAATTATTTTAAATATTTTTATATTGTCTTCACTTAATAGAAGATTTACGTTTAATGGTGTACTTAAACCCTCTTTTATCAATTCTTTTAGCAGCCACGTGCTTGTATTACGATGTAGTGGGTAGTTGAAGAATATGTGATTTAAATCAGCTATACTAGTTTCACACTCACATTGGTCTGTTGGGAGAACTCCTATTTTGTGTAGATGTTTCGGAAAACATCCATGATCTACTTTTAATCTTAAGACAGTTGACACTGTGTTTCTGCTTAGTGTGACATCTTTGTAAAATTGTTTTACATCTACTGTTGGTTGTAATTTGTAAAAATTAGTGCCCCTGCTTTCACCAAACTGAATCCATTGTCTGTCCCATTTAAGTATATGTCCCATAGGCAAGTAGGTCACATGTGTTAAATTATTCTATCACCATATGTGGGTGCTGTAATGGATTTTTAGCTATAGAATCAGCAATAGTATTGCCAACAATATCTGAGTGTCCCTTAAACCATAGAAATTTAGTACCATATGGATCTGATAGTTTTAGTAACTGTTCAAAAATTTCTAATATGAATATATTGCTATTTATTGTGAATTTAAAGTTTTGCAAGGAGTGTAATACTGACAGTGAATCACTGCATATGACAATTTTGTTCCACCGGTTTTCACAGCACAATTCAAGGGCTTTGTATATAGCACATGCTTCAGCAGAAAAAAATGCTGGATTGATTATTTAAAATAAATGATTTTTTAATCTTCATTTTTGGTACAAAGTAAGCACTGGTTGTACATGTTGGTGATTTTGACCCGTCTGTATAGATCACAATATGATCTGAATAGCCACTTTTTAGATTTCTTTAAGAGTAGTGTAGCAAAGTTCGTTTTAGTATTTAGGGATAATAATATTTTTAGCTAGAACACACAGTTTGTTGCAAGTTATAATTGCTCTTGCAAGTGGTGGAGAGTTTTTTTAATGAAGTATGTAGATGTTAAATCAGCTGTATTTAATTCATTAATTATTTTTGCATTATAAGTGCCACGATAATGTTGGTTTAGGAAATATTTGCTTGTCAGATATTCTCTGCGCAATGAGAGTGGGTTTTCAGATGCTAGTGCTAGGGTGGCTTCATTTGGAGTGCTTTTCATCAATCCTAACACAATCATTAGAGCTTTAAATTGGATTCTATCAAGTTTACGTAAATTGGTTATGCTAGCTGACCCATATACCACACAACAGTAATCCATTACAGATCTTATATAGGCTCGATAAAAATTCAATGCAATGTTTTAATCTGCACCCCATGATCTCTTACACACCATTTTAAGAAAGTTAATACCTTTTTCGCAGCGACCAATTGTATAATTAATATATTGCGTCCAAAGTAAGTACGTCAAGTACGACTCCAAGATATCTAAATTCCGAAACAATTGGAATATCATTGCCATGTAAGGTTACAGCGTGATGTTTAATAGGGTGTTTTCTTGAAAAAAATACTACGGCACATTTTTGGTACGAAATATTGAATCCATTTAACCAAGTCCAATTATCCAAGTTGTACATAATATGTTTGAGTTCAGTAGTGCTTTCACTGTACGTTTTCTTATGTAAGTAGATGATAATATCATCAGCATATTGTAAGCAAACAATATTGGGAGACCATAAATTGTGCAAATCGTATGTGTACAAATTTAAAAGAAGTGGACTTAAAACAGCTCCCTGTGGAATACCTTTTGATGTGATCTTGGGTCCAATAATATTGTGACCTATTCTTATCGATACACTTCTGTCTTTGTATAGATTTGATATCGATTTTGGAATGCCAAGAAACACAAGTTTATCACAGAGTATATTTAAATCAATATTGTCATATGCACTTTTTATGTCAATAAACAATGCACCTGTTGTCATGGAATTAGAAAAACCAATTTGTACATCTGTAGTCAGACGAACTACTGCATCCGTGCTTCCATAGCCTTGTTTATATCCATATTGTGTTGCTGGTAGAATATTATGCCGCCTTAACCAAATTTCTATTTTCAATATTAGAATTCTTTCAAATGTTTTAAAAATACATGACAATAATGTTATTGGTCTATATGATTCCAGATTATCTTTGTCTTTTCCCGGTTTTAGAATTAATATAACAAAGCAATCATTAAATTTGTAAGGGGATATTCCAGTTTGCAAAATACAGTTATAAATATGTAGTAGTAGTCTTTTAGCCAGTACACCCATTTTTTGTAACATAATGTAAGAAATCTGATCTGGACCTGGAGCTGTGTTTTTGGATATCTTGATAGCATATTCCAGTTCAGATGATGTTATTTCTTTTAATAAATAATGTTCTTCGACCGTGATAATCCCGAAAATTCGAGAGTTACAACGAAAAATAATTTAGTGCAATAAGCCGATGTGTATAATTAAAATAATACGTTAATGACAGTGATAAGGATTGGCTGTAAAACATTAAAAAATATTTGAGTGAATTAAAAACAAATAAACAAGGTTAACTCATAATTAGTCAAGTATAAACAATTCAACCGGTAATTACATCTAATTCTTGTCAGATTTTAAAGCGACGTTGCCAAACTGACAAGAATTTATAAGTACAGAATAAAATCAATAACATTATCACAGGGAATCGGTAGGCATCGTTTTCTCTGAAGCGTTGAGGTGGAAAACAGTGCTTGGCGCCGAAAATGGACAGATACCTGGAAAATAAAGCATGTCTGGACAGCGATGGAACAACGAATGATGGCACAAAAAGGAGGTCAAGAGATGAGGGTTCAGATAACGAAGAAGAAAGTTCAACGAAGAGTCGAAAACTCTTCAAGACTCCACCCAAAATAACAGAAAACCATGATGAGACAAAACTGGATAAATTATTAGACATAATAAACAATCTGGCAAGTGACATTAAAGAAATAAAGAGAACCCAAAATAGAAGTAATGAAGCAATAGAAAGACTTATTGCTGATAACCAGACTTTAAGAGAAGAAAATAAAGACCTGAAGAAAGAAAATATGGAAATTAAAAAAGAGTTAAATGAAGTCAAGGAAACTATTGAATTAATAATTAATCTGCTAATAATATTCTCACCAACTTTTCACATAAACCTCCTTATGCCAGCTCGGATATACATGATGTCTATAAGAAAACGTACACATTTATTAAAGAACACCCTGACCTGATGGTATTAACCAGCGACAAAGGCAATACAACAGTACTGATGATGAGAGAGCAGTACTTAAACCTAAGCCAAAAACTTCTAGATGATAATAAATATTATCAGCCACGTCTTCACAATCCCACCTCAATTTACACAAATAAAATAAATAAATGCATCACTGAACTAAAAAATAAAAAAATCATCGATGATAAACTAGCCAAATCTCTCCATAACTATAATGGCAATGCCCCCAGGTTCTATTGTCTTTCTAAAATCCATAAGCCCCAACTGAGTATGCGTC
Source organism: Diabrotica undecimpunctata (assembly GCF_040954645.1). Taxonomy (NCBI): domain Eukaryota; kingdom Metazoa; phylum Arthropoda; class Insecta; order Coleoptera; family Chrysomelidae; genus Diabrotica; species Diabrotica undecimpunctata. The sequence continues at coordinate 78,366,347 of NC_092807.1, forward strand.
CTATATTATCGTCAATAAACGCTCCTAACACTAATTTAGCCCAATTCTTAACGGACATTCTTTCACAAACATACAATTATAAGAACGATTTCAACATAGTAGACTCTTTCCAGTTCAGGGAATTTATCAATAATTATCAGTTACCAAGAGAATATGTCTTAGTAAGTAAAAAATCATCGATGATAAACTAGCCTAATCTCTCCATAACTATAATGGCAATGCCCCCAGGTTCTATTGTCTTTCTAAAATCCATAAGCCCCAACTGAGTATGCGTCCTATATTATCGTCAATAAACGCTCCTAACACTAATTTAGCCCAATTCTTAACGGACATTCTTTCACAAACATACAATTATAAGAACGATTTCAACATAGTAGACTCTTTCCAGTTCAGGGAATTTATCAATAATTATCAGTTACCAAGAGAATATGTCTTAGTAAGCTTCGACGTAGTATCCCTGTTTTCTAATCTCGCACTCTCTAGCGTCGTTACGTCACTCTGGAACCATTGGAATGAAATCCAACCACACAGTCCAGTATCGTGGCAAACATTCTCTAAATTAATAAAACTGACGTTTGACACCAATTATCTAATATTTAATGACAAATACTATCGTCAAATTTTTGGAACTCCCATGGGATCGTCTATGTCCCCCATTCTAGTTAATTTCGTACTCGACGACCTTATTAATTAGAGTATCAGTAAGTTAGATTTCTAGGTTCCCTTTGTAAAGCGTTATGTTGACGACTTGATCCTAGCAACACCTCCTGATAAGATTTTAAGTACCTTATCAGTCTGCAATAGCGTTGATCCTCACCTTCAATTTACATGTGAATTCGAGGTTGATAACAGCATACCGTTTTTGGATATGCGAATCATACGCACACATAGTAACACATTGGGCACTACGTGGTACAAGAAAGAAATGGCGAGCAACCGGTTCTTAAATTACCACTCTACACACCCAATGAGATACAAACATAATCTTGTACAAGCTCTTAGCTTTAGAGTACACACGTTGACCCATACGCGGTACAAGAGGGAATCTTTGGATTTACTCAAATCCATTCTCACTGATAACTCTTACCTCATATCCATCATTAACAGATATCTTTCCTCTAAAAGCTATCGTCATTCTATTTCGGAAGCACCTAACGGTGCAATACTAGCCTTCATATCCAATAGCATACAGATGAACAATTCCCCGTTAATCTCAAAACCAGCCACAAAATATGCTTCTCTTCCCTATTTCTCACAAATTACTAACAAGCTCACTAAACTAATCAAAAACTTACCCGTCAAAATATCCCTAAAAAATACTAAAACCATTGGAAAGTTATTCTCCAAGTCTAAAACTCCACTAAGCTCGTTAGAGCACACTAATGTTGTCTATCAGATACCCTGTTCAGAATGCAACTCCTGCTACATTGGCCAGACCAGTCGGTCGTTTCTAGGGCGTATAACTTCACACAAAAGCGACAATAGATTTTCCAAACCCTCTTGTGCCCTTGCACAACACGCCATTTCCACCAAACATCACATTGACTTCACAAATACCAAAATACTAGCGAAACAAAATAATCATCAGAAACGCTCCTTTATTGAAATGTGTGAGATCCTCAAGAACCCATCTGCAATAAACAAAAGAACCCACATCGACAATTTGAGCCAGGTTTACCACTCTCTCATCTTTCGAAATAAATAATATCAATTATTCTTCAGTTAAAATGTGGCTTATTTCCCATTCAAAATAATAACACAATCATCCCATATTTCCAAGTTTCATTAAAATATAAATAATATATATATATATATATATATATATATATATATATATATATATATATATATATATATATTATTTATGGGTCAGGCCATGGAGTGGGGTGTCAACTTTGGAAAAATGGTTTGCACCCTATTCTTCATGCTATGGCATGCTGGACAAGCCATACAGTCTGTAGTCAACACCCCGAGGTATGAGCGGGAACACAAAGTGAATAAATACTCATACGCTTATGAAACGCACCTGGCGGATCATAAGGGCCTTCACATTTTACTCTTTTTCAACTTGTCTTGAGTGAAATGTCTTTAATCTTTCCTATCAGCCTCTCTTGGCTAACTCTTGTTTCTTCCGACCCCGAATGGCGATTAGGTTTCCGAAGGCAGACGGGTCACTATATTTCCTTCTAATACAACTCTAAAACTCGCCAACACGCTTGGCCAGCGCGGCGTTTCAAGGCCAAATTTCCCCTCATGATGGATACATCAAGTGTACGGCCCTCAATCCCCGGCGGTTCCAATTTCCCTGACCAAGGTGGCGGTCAGAATAGTGTTGGAGCAGAGGGTGCTAAGAATCACCGGAAGAGATCAGGCCACCAAAACAAACGACAAATGCATATATGTGCCTACAATGTACAAACTTTATCAACAGAAGCATCAATGATAGAACTGGAGAATGAACTACAACACATAAAATGGGATATAATCGGTATAAGTGAAGTTAGGCATCGAAAAGAAGATCAAATAATACTTAAGTCTGGAAATATGTTCCATTTCAGAGGAAACGAAGATTCATCTGTTGGAGGAATGGGTTTTTTAATCCATAAAAAATGGGTACCAAACATAATCACAATAAAAAGTATATGTACCAGAGTCATTTATCTTATTTTTAAATTAAACCCAAGATACAAACTTAAAATTATACAGGCTTACGCACCAACTACGAGTCACCCGGATGAGGAAGTTGATCAATTTTATGAAGATATCAGAGCAGCTATACAAACTTCAAAAACACATTACACATTGATAATTGGAGATTTTAACGCCAAATTGGGATTCAAACAAGATGATGCAGAATCTGCCATGGAAAACTTTGGATTTGGTGAGAGAAATGAGAGAGGTAACAGGCTTCTTGACTTCTTACATCAGGAAAATCTCTTTGTGATGAACTCATTCTTCGGAAAGAAACCCCAACGTAAGTGGACATGGAAGAGTCCGAACCAAAGAACAAAAAATGAGATTGATTTCATAATATCAAATCGGAAAGATATTGTTCAGGATGTAACAGTATTGAATAAATTTTCAACAGGGAGCGACCATAGACTAGTTAGAGCAAAAACCACTTGTAACACGGAAGTTGAAAGAACAAAAATGATCCTCAAAAAGAAAAGTGGAAGGTGGCTGTTCCCAGAAGATATAACACTTTACGAAGAAAATATTAAGACTAGTTTGGATACACACAACTTAGAGAATATCAGCATCAATGAAATGAACAATAATATTACCCAAATATTGAAAGAAGCTGAAAAGAAATACTGTCCTCGTCCTGAAAATAATAACAAAAAATTAAGCCACAACACGAAACATCTTCTAGAGGAAAGAAGAAAACTTAGGGAAAATCAGGATCATAACCAAAATGAACTAAGAATTTTGAATAAGAAAATTAAAAAGAAAGTTAGAAAAGATCTGAGACGATACAATACGATGAAAATAACTAGAGTAATAGAAGAAAACAAAAGCTTGAAAGTACTCAGACAGAGCATGTCCATTGGAAGAAAAAACGTCCACAAATTAAGAAATGAACAGGGGCAAATCATTGAGGATAGAATTCAAATTATGAATACGATAGAGAGTTTTTATAGACAACTATACAAAGAACAGCAATGTAACCGGAGTGGATCATTACCAAAGATATTCAATCAGGGATCTGAAATTTTACCGGACGTAACACCCAATGAAGTTCGAAGGTCAGTGCAAGAAATGAAAAACAATAAGTCCCCCGGAGGCGATGAAATAGTGGCAGATGCCTTGAAGGTGGCTGGAAAAAGATTATGGCAGGTCTTTGCCAAACTATTCACTAGATGTTTGCAGGAAGCAATAACACCAACCCAGTGGTATAACGCAGAAATTATCATACTTCATAAAAAAGGGGATGCTACCGACTTCAGGAATTACAGGCCCATAAGTCTACTTTCACATATTTATAAACTATTTACAAAAATAATTACGAAACGACTAGAAAATAAATTGAAATTTTATCAGCCCATAGAACAGGCGGGTTTTAGAAAAGGCTATGGAACAAACGATCACCTACTGGTAATAAAAAATCTTATAGAAAAATGCACTGAATATAATAAACCACTAGCTTTAATATTTGTCGACTATGAAAAGACATTCGACACCGTAAATCAACAAAAAATGTTGGAAGCCTTGACAGAATGCCGAATTGACTATCGGTATATAAATATAATTAAACATATATACCAAAACGCAACAGCCAGTGTTAGAGTGGGTGATCGTCAAACCCAGAAATTCCCGATACAACGTGGAGTATGCCAGGGGGACACCATATCGCCGAAACTGTTCACTACGCTTTTGGAATATATATGTAAAAGGGCAAAACTGACCGACAAGGGCATAAACATAAACGGAGAAAGGCTTAGCCATCTAAGGTTTGCAGATGATATTGTACTAATAGCTGATAGGATAGATGAGGCCAAAGAACTTTTAAATCAGCTCTACCTTTCCTCGCTAGGAGGGGGATTGAAAATAAATATATCTAAAACCCAGATGATGACAAATCTTGTAGTCAGCGAAGATATATGCGTAGGAACAAGATCCATAGACCAGGTAATGGCCTATAAATACCTAGGTCATGAGATTCGCATAGGAAAAGATAACCAAACCGTTGAGCTTCTTTGTCGTATAAGACTGACTTGGGCAGCCTTCGGCAAGCTGAACCATATTTTCAAATCGTCTGATATACCAATAACCAATATGCCTTAAAAGAAAAACGTTTAATCAGTGTGTTTTGCCAGTGTTAACTTACGGTGCCGAAACATTGACCATGAAAAGGAGAACAGTTCAAAAGATCCGTGTGTGTCAAAGGGCGATGGAGCGTGCTATGTTGGGCGTTTCACTACGAGACAAGATCCCAAATCGCCAGCTACGACAAAGAACAGGAGTGGCTGATGCAGTAGAGAGAGTAGCAACACTAAAATGGAACTGGGCAGGTCACGTGGCTCGAATGACAGACAATAGATGGACAAAGCGGATACTGGAATGGAGACCAAGAGATGATGCCTACCGAAGTAGAGGTCGTCCACCAACACGTTGGACTGACGATCTAAAACGTTGTCATAGGAATTGGATGCAAGAGGCACAAGATCGAAATAGATGGAAATTTATGAGGGAGATCTATGTCCAGCAGTGGATAAGCGAAGATTGAATGATGATATATATATATATATATATATATATATATATATATATATATATATATATATATATATATCAAATATTTCCACCATACACATCCACCCGTCCAACTAATCATTCAATGACCCCCGTAGAAGTTCATAATTGTCTCAAACTTTGGAATTTGGTGACATATGGCCCTTAAAAAATTTTCGGTCTCGTGTCACGTCGTTTGCATAGATTGCAATGTAGTACATATATAAGAACATCTTTATAGTCCTTTTCCATCATATTGAACATTATGTATGCAAATCCTCAACAGGTCAAAAAACCATAGGCGTCACCATATACTTGTTTTGAAATAAATAACGATGCACTTGTACATCAACGCCCTTTAAGTAATGTTCGTGAAATCGTTTAACATGTGTTCAAATATGACAGGGGTTGGAGAAGCAACAATTTATAGATTCCTAAAAGAAAGAAAAGGAGGAACTGTTTCATCTCCCAAGGAGAGTGGAGGGAGTAAACCCTTGGAAATTGAAGAAATACATAAAAACATGATAAGACGCAGCATCCACTCATTTTTTTTTTAACAAAGAATTTTCAACATTGGACGAAATCCAAACATTAATTAGAGAAAACGAAGAGTTACCAATCATAAGCAACAAGAAATTATGGGGACTATTGAGAGAGATGGGATTTCGTTGGCAAAAGAATAGAAGAAAATCCGTTTTAATTGAAAAAGATTACATTGTATGTTGGAGACGAGATTATCTAAGAACTATTAAAAAGTACCGAGAAGAAGGGAAAACAATTTTTTATTTGGACGAGACTTGGCTAAATGAAGGTCATACTGTACCATATCTATGGGTTGATACAAATGTGAAAAGTTCCCGTCAGGCATTCATCGAAGGTGTATCTACTGGAATAAACAATATTCCCGTTTGAAAAAGGACGCAGACTCATAATAACCCATAGTGGAAACGAATACGGTTTTGTCAATGGTGGAATATTAAGTTTTGCCTCAAAATCAACCAAAGATTACCACGAGGAAATAACTGCTGACGTTTTTGAAGAATATTTTGAGCAAATGTTGGATTTAATTCCAAAATATTCTGTCATAGTCATGGATAATGCTAGTTACCATTCAAGACTAGCAGAAAAATTGCCAACAACGGCATGGAAAAAAGGAGAGATAATCGAATGGTTGGATAAACACGCAATTGAGTACAAGGAGAATTCGACTAAAAAGGAATTATTACCTATTGTAAGGCAACATAAAGCAGCTTATAAAAAATTTATAATTGATGAAATGGCATTAAACCGTGATGTAATTATTTTACGTTTACCCCCATACCACTGTGATCTGAATCCGATAGAAAATATATGGTCTCAAGTAAAGGGTGAAGTCGGACGCAACAACAAAACTTTTAAATTAGAAGACTTACAACAATTATTAGAACATTCCTTATCAAAAGTAACTCCAGAAAATTGGAAAAATGCTGTTAGTCATGCTCACAAGGAAGAAAATAAAATGTGGAATTTGGATAATATGACTGATGCAATGCTGGAACCGGTAATAATTAACATTGGAGTTGAAGATTCCTTAGATTCTGAAGAAAGCAGTGAATCTGAAAAATGGAATTTGATTAAAATAATATTTATTTTTTTACAAATCGGCCCCTGTTACGGCCACCAATTATTTTATATATAACCAATAAAATAAACATCTTACATTTCTTGCAAATTCATTAGTACCTGTTAATCTCCATCACTCCGACACTGGCAACTTTATTTAGGGATTAGTAACCCTCAAAACTATTGTATTCTATTTTGCTTCAACCTTTATACTTGGTGGTCATACTCAATTTAAAATTGTTTTCCTATATACTTCTGTAAACTTGTTGACAAATATCTATTTTTCATTGAGTCAACTGTATCAACAGTTTAGGGATTTGCATACATAATGTGCTATCAATATAATGGAAATGGACTATAGTATACTACATATTGAGTTGTAAGTTATAAACTTTTAACATCTGTATTTCTTATAAACTTTATGTCATCTATTGTATTTTAAAGAACTGATAAAGCTTTAGAAATATAAAGCGAAACGTCTTCGATAAACTTATGAAGTAGTTGACTTCTTTTTTTATTTGCCAACTTGAATGACCGATTACACCTCTAAATTAACTAGTTGAATACTTTAGAAATATATATATATATATATATATATATATATATATATATATATATATATATATATATATATATATATATATAATTTCATTGTGTGTGTTTTCTAGTGTTTTTTAACTTTTTAACATATGTATTAATTTTCAAAGTGTCTTTTTAAACAGTAACATTTTTAAGGTTAGCTGCAATTTCAGTACATATCATGTTATTTAACGTTGTTATTTATGCCACGAATCTTACATTCGGGTTATAACTTTTTTATTGCATCATTCAAATTGTTACAACATAGTAATATTCTTTGTAGACCTTGATAAAGGTGGCAAAAAACCACCGAAAGCTTGGATTCAGAATAAATAGTACGCCTTAGCAAAGCTCTATTTTTTATTGACTACCACAACCAAAAAGAAAAAAGTATTTACATATTATTTCCAAACTAGTCAAAAAATTTTGGACTACTTTTTCTTACTTTTGGTATGGGTTTTTATGATGACATCAGACTCCATTACGGACCATTACTTGTGTCGTATCTAAAGGAATGGGCTAATGTGAACACCAAACTGGCAGCGTTAAGGAACAGAACGACTTTTTTAATTAAGTGTCGAAATGCAAACTGTTTTCCGAACCATATCACACACTTAGAATTTTCTGTAGAAGTTAAAAAGTTGTTGGCTTTAGGCCCTAAATTCGCTTTGCTTCCTAACAAAAAAGATTTTAAAGTTTCCTCTTTGTTGGCAGACATCGAAAACATTTTAAGACCAATTGAGAATGTCGATAAGGACATTCTAAGGTCCAAATGCACTAATATAATAACTAACTTCCTCAACAAAGATGAAAAAGACCATTTCTTAAATAAATATTATATCAAATGCAAAACTTTTTTGAAACATCACCCTGAGATTAAGATTGTCCAGAGTGACAAAGGCAATGTCACTGTAGCAATGTACACTAGGGACTATATACAAAAATGTGAAGACTTACTCACTGACACTAAATATTATAAAAAGTTAAACAACAATCCCGTGTGTACTTTGCAACAAAAGGCTAATAAACTAGTTTCTGATTTAGTAAAGGAGAATCAAATAGATCAATCAGTTGGTAAAACTTTGAAAATTTACAATGCAATTGCTCCTAGATTTTATGCTTTCCCAAAAATTCATAAACCTACTCTGTCCATGAGACCAATAGTGTCCTCAATAGGTACACCTAATGGCCCCATAGCAAGTTTTTTAACTAATATTCTCACAGAAACGTACAGTAATAACAATGAGTTTTACATTCAGGATTCTTTCAGTTTCAGTTCTTATATTAATAACTTAAAATTACCTATCGACTAGCTCGTTAGTTTTGATGTAGTGTCTTTGTTCACTAACTTACCATTACACATAATCTTGGTTAGTGTTGAGAAACACTGGGATGACATATGAATGCACACAACCCTTAACTTAGCTAATATCAAAAAACTCATTTCTTTTGTTTTTGACTCTAATGTTTTTATTTTTAATGATTGTTACTACAAACAAGTCTTTGATATCCCAATGGGTTCCACTATTTCACCAATACTGTGCAATTATCTCTTGGACGACTTGATTAAAGACTGTTTGCAACAAATTAATTTTGAAATACCGTTCACAAAGAGATACGTAGATGACTTAATCTTGGTAGTACCTGCAGACTCTATACAATCTACGTTAATGTTTTCAACCAAACGAAACCCACACTTGCAATTCACGTGCGAGGAGGAGCAGGAGGGATCTTTGCCTTTCCTTGACATGAGATTGCATAGATGTGAGAATAATGTTGTGAAAACACAATGGTATAGAAAACCCATATGTAGCAATAGATTCATAAGCTACCATTCTTGCCATCCTCCTAGGATGAAAACTAATTTAGTCCTAGCGATGAAAGAACGTGTCAAAAGGTTATCACATCCGGATTATCTCCAACATGATCTCAACCTCTTACGTAATATTTTTGTTGAAAATTCATATCCTCTAAGACTAATTAATAAATTAATTTTTAATGTTCCTTTTGTTAATAGAAATAACATTTTTACTATGTCATAATCAGTGCCCTCAGCACAAAATAATTCTGCTCCAACAAGTGTGTTTTTTATGCCCTTCCATATATTCCGAAACCAACCGTTGAACTCACTAAGATTTTCAAAGAATTAAGGAATATCAAAATAGCTAACAAGAACATCAAAACCATACATCAGCTGTATAGGAAAATAAAACAACCCCTAACTACTTTAGAGACTAGAGATGTTGTTTATTGCATTCAATGTACTGAATGTCCATCCACGCACATTGGTGAAACTGGAAGGAATCTGTCTAGTCGTATCATTTCTCATAAGAGTGACTGTAGATTAAACAAACCTACTTGTGCTTTGGCAGAGCATACTATCGATCTAGACCATAATATAGATTTCAACAATATAAAAATATTAGCCAGAGAGAAAAATTAAATTTAAGAGAACTTTCTTAGAGATGGTACATATCAGCAAGAGTGATAATAACAATCTGAATAAAAGATCTGAGATCCAGAATCTTAGCAAAATTTACAATTTTATATTGACTTGTGACTGGGCTTTTTTGCATCTCAGAGTTTTCTTTTCTCTTTTTTTTTTTAATTTCTTTATTAATTGAAATTTTTTTGATCAAACTTTTATTAATTCAGTTTTGTTTTGTTTGATTGTGTTTTTTTCTAAACCTATTTACTAAATACTATTTTCTTTTTATTGTTTATGTTATAAATAATATTTGTAATTTCCCGCTCAATTTCAAGTTGGTAATACAGTTGGTAGTACTCAAAATTCATAAACAGTATTTTGTTAGACATTAGTTTGAAAGTTGTTTTTTGTATTTTCTTCAAATTATTAAACAATAATTGTTCTCCCACTTTATCTTTCTGCTCGTGAAATGTGACTGAAATCAAGTTTGCAACGACGACTGTTTTAACATGTCGTCTTTCATTATGTTTTTTAACTTTTTAACGTATGTATTAATTTTCAAAGTGTCTTTTTAAACAGTAACATTTTTAAGGTTAGTTGCAATTTCAGTACATATCATGTTATTTAACGTTGTTATTTATGCCACGAATCTTACATTCGGGTAAGTTTTTTTTAGCTTTTTTATTGCATCATTCAAATTGTTACAACATAGTAATATTCTTTGTAGACCTTGATAAAGGTGGCAAAAAACCACCAAAAGCTTGGATTCAGAATAAATAGTACGCCTTAGCAAAGCTCTATTTTTTATTGACTACCACACCCAAAAAGAAAAAAGGAAAAAAGTATTTACATATATATATATATATATATATATATATATATATATATATATATATATATATATATATATATATGTATATATATATATATATATATATATATATATATATATATATATATATTAATGTGATATTAAAAGTCAGAGGTGCGCCAAGCAATTAATTAGCTAATTAATTAATTAATTAAACTTATTTAAATGATGCAATTATGATTTTATCACACTATTTAATTCTCTTATCTCAGGGTTATATTCGTGCTTCAATATCTATGCTTTACATATGATAGGTAAGGTCTAAGGAATACTGGAATAATAAACATTTATGATACAAAATTATATATTGAAATAAAATTCACACTAAAATATCTTCAACAAAAAATATCTCATATAATGATTATCAAAATTTTGTTCTACGTACGTGAACCTTCAAAAATTAATGTTATATACTATATAAATTAAAATTTAAAATCAAAATTGTTGTTCTATATCTCCTGATAAATATTTCTATCTTTTCTGAAGCAATTAAAAAAAAACTTTGTCGATAAAGAAAAACTGACGAACGGTAAAAACTATCTCTCTGATGATGAGTTGTCCAAATCCTTGTTTCTTGTAGCCTCCACTATCTATTCTTAGCAGTTCCCTAGGTAATCAGCAATCTTACAACAAATTATTGCGAGCCTCTCGTGTTCAATGATCTCCTTCAGATGCACGTATCGTTCAAAAAGATGCTAGCCTCTTCTCCTCTCGATAAACTGAATCTCTCGTTCCGGCCTGAACAGTGACTCTTGGAATATATAAGTAGAAAAGTATAACTTACAATATTTTACTGGATCAGCTTCCGTCAGATACACTTAGTCCACGAAAACTCACAAACATTCACTTCTAATGCTTACTATCACTTGGGAACCGCCAAAGAACAACGACTGTTCGCCTTGCACCCTTGGAAAACAACTGATTATCTTCTCTCCCTCAAAAATCTAGCTAAACTCTCATTCCTACATACCTATCTCACTTTTTTTCAATCTCCTCCAATCAGAGTTCGTCACACTTATCCCCATCTACCATTTAGATAACAAACAACAATTTTACCTAAAATTATAAATTTCCTAAAAACTATTAACATGCTAATCGGTTTCTATAAATTCTTAAGAACTAACGGAGAAATATAATTTCTAAATATTCTATCCTATTGTCTTATTCACTGTACAAGTCCATTTGGAAAACCCGGTCGCATTGTTCATTTCACGCTCACTCACGTTACTCGAATATATTTTACAAAGAAAATAATTTATGCATATCTTAAATTTTGTTTACTACAGGTCATCCAGGATAATCGACTTTCATTTCTTCGAAATATCTTTTATAGTTTATTAGGTGAATTATTTGACTTATATTTTGTACTTTGAAATATTTTAAAAGCAAACCAATATTATTTTCAATTTTACATAGCATAACAACTCTCCAGGATATCTTGAAAATTTATTTAAATGGTCTATTTAGTAATTTTAATTTTATCTTTGGCTGATAAAATTAATCATAACAACATCCCCGCCTTGTTTGAGATACAATTTTTTTTTAAGAAAAAAAAAAAATATTTTCTCTCAAACAAAAAAAAATTTCTCTTGTTATCATTTTATCCTAACCAACTTCTTTTATCACAGTATCGATCGTTCCTTTGACCGAGTCAGTCGTTAATTTCGTTAAAGGCCGAGCCGGTTCCTAATTACTTGGTGTTTGGATTTAACTTTTTACATATAAGTCAATAATTAAAAAGTGTAAACTGATAATTAATACGAAATAATATCGGTCCCCGATGGGGGACAAAAATAAACAAGGGACGTCTTTTATGACGACAGATACTGACATGAATAACAGTGATTTAAGTGTTAATAATATTAATAATAAATCTAGTGAAGATAGTGATGTCCAGAAAACAGCGAAGCAGTTGGAACCGAAAACATTCAATCTCCTCTCAGATAAGTACAACGTGCAAAATATTTGGGTATATATAGAAAGTACTGACAATAACAATTTAGGTAGATTGCATCCAATGACTGTTGGTCATATTCTTTTTAAAAAATTTAATCTTAAAAGCATTCTTGAAATTAAAAGTATAGGCCGAAACCGGATTAAAGTGTTATTAAAATCACTTCTAGAGGCAAATAATTTAATAAAACATTCACTACTGAAATCAGAAAATTTAAGAGCATTTATACCGAACCATTTACTAGAAATTAAAGGGTTAATAAGAGACGTGGATACTCGTTATGATATCAACTATCTCATGGAAAATATCGAATCAGACTCACGCGTTACTAACATATATAGGTTAAATAGAAAAGTCCAAAAAGAAGACAAAACAGTCGAATTTGTACCTAAAAAATCTATTGTCGTTACTTTTGAGGGGAATATTTTACCAAATCGCGTAGCTTTTAATCGAGTTTTTTTTTCGGTTGAACAATTTGTAGGTAGAATAACCCAGTGTTACAAATGTTTGAGATATGGGCATGTATCTAAACAATGTAACAGTACTCAGGAAAGGTGTATAAATTGCGGTGAGATTAAAGATGATAAACACAATTGTGATAAAAATTTGATTTTTTGTATACATTGTAAAAGCAGAGATCACGTATCTATCTCAAAAAAGTGTCCCTCTTATGACAATAAAAAAAAAATTAAAAATATAATGATAGAGCAAAAAACCTCATTTAAGGAAGCCAAAGAAATATCTGAGAATTCCTTATCCAGTTTAGTAAGTCACAATTCCTTTTCACCGCTAACAAATTATGACAAACATTTTCCAGAACTTCCTAACAACGATCGTATATCGTTATCTCATCCAAATCGTAATCAAATCTCTACAAATTTCAATGGCAATCAAAATAATTCCTTTTCCCAACAAACTCATGCGAGGGATAGACCTCCAACCAAAAAAAAGTGAAAATCAAACTCTCCCACTATCCAATCACCTGTTCAAAAACCATTATTTCCATTCACCTTTGGACCTTCACAACCTTTGACAATAAATTCAAATAAACCAAACTACTCTAGTTTGGAAATCAAAAAAAGCAGTATAGCTAGCAATTTATCAATTTTTATCATGGACTTTATTAATAAAATAATTTCAAGTAACAACAGACAACCTGTTGATATTAACGTAATTACAAGTAGTATAGAACAAGTATTGGAGGATACTTTGAAAAACCAATAAAATTTAATCCTAAAACACGCAATTTAAATATAATGCAATGGAATGCACGTTCTGCTATAGCTAACAAAAATAGTCTGGTACAATTTCTTTTTGATAAAAATATCGACATTGCGCTTATAAGCGAAACTTGGTTTAAAAAAAATCAACAATATAGTTTTAGTGGTTACAATATAATACGCAATGACAGAAACGATGGCTATGCTGGTGTGGCAATTTTAGTACATAAATCTCTTCATTTTGTGGAACATAAGATCAATATAAATTACAATGAAAATATTTTAGTGTGTGCTGTACAAGTTAAATATGGAACTTTATCTTTAAATTTTGTATCTATTTATAAACCTCCAAAAATACAAACAATAGGTATATGAAGATTGGGTAAAAATTTTTGAACAGTTTGATGGGCCTTTAATTATAGGTGGTGATTTTAATGCACACCACTCTACATGGGGCTGTCATAATAATGATACCACAGGATCACAACTAATAAATGTCGCAGATGATTTAAATTTAACTGTTTTAAACAATGGAGAACCTACGATTTTAAGACGTCCTGATCAACGGGATTCAGCTATTGATGTAACCTTTTGTTCACCTGAACTAGTTAACAAAACATCTTGGAATGTCATCTCTGATACCCTAGGATCAAATCACTATGTCATTTCTATAGAATTAATTTTTGCAATTAATGAAAATGAAATATCTCCTAAAAATAAATGGAATATTAAAAAAGCCAATTGGGCGTTATATACCTCGACGATTCAGATTTTGCACGATACGAACAACAGTCACTCGGATAATCTAACTGAACAGTACTCCTCCTTCATTAATAATATAAATACGGCCGCAGAAGCAGCTATACCCCAATATAAACCTTATAAATGTAAACGGCACCCACCCCCTTGGTGGAATATTGATTGTGACAATATTATCAAACAACGAAAATTGGCTTTAATAAATTACAAAAAAAACACTAATTTTGAAAATTACCTTCAATACCAGGAGATCTCGGCTAGAACCAAAAAAACATTAAAAAATATAGCAAAGAAACATTGGATTGAATGGGTCTCTTCCCTAAATAAAAATACACCAGCTTCAACTCTTTGGAATCAAGCTAGAAAAATTTACAGAAAACCAATATCAAAAATAAAATCTTTCGATCAAAAATGGATGGATGACTTTCTTATTAAAGTTGCACCACCAACTGCGAACCCTCAAAAATTCAGCTACATAGATTCAACTCCATCTGAAAAAAAATCATTTTCTACTAAAACCTTTCACTTACAATGAACTAATTTTCGCTATAAATGATCGTAAAGATAATTGTCCAGGATACGATCATATCAAATACTCCATGCTTATTAACCTCCCAGAAGTAGCAAAACATTTTCTATTAGACTTTTGAAATCGAATCATTCAAGACAATTCTGAGGTAGATTTTTTTAAAGACATCATTGTTATTCCGATTCTAAAGCCTGCAAAAGATCCAAATTCAGCAGAATCTTATCGACCCATTTCTCTCTTTTCTTGTGTATTTAAAACTTTGGAACGAATGTTAAAACATAGACTAGAATGGTGGGTCCATACCAAAAAATTACTACCAAATAATCAGTTTGGATACAAACGAGGATGTGGAACTTTAGATGCACTAGCTACACTTGTAACGGACATACAGAGTAACTTTTCTAGAAATAACTATTTGCCTACTTTATCTCTAGATATAGAAGGTGCTTATGACAGTGTGTGTTTACCTCGATTAAAAGACAAAATGATCAATCAATTTCAAATACCCACAAATCTGGCACAAACCATAATTAATTTCTACACTAATAGACGCTTATACGTTAGAAACTATAAAAATGAATTTCTTGGACCACGTTATAATAGTTGGGGATTACCTCAGGGATCAGTCTTAAGCCCTTTTCTTTTTAATCTGTATACTGCCGATTTTCATAGTCTTAATATACCAAGTATCACTTACAAAACAATCCAATATGCTGATGACTTCCTAGTCTATACAGAAAGGAGTAAATATGAACCTTCCCTTACAATTTTAAGAAAATTACATGAACATTTCTCAAACTGGTTTTGTAAAAATGGTTTTAATTTGTCCACTAATAAATCAAATGTGTGCATTTTTTCACGACATAATATTCCAAACATAAATACTATTTTATTAAATGGCCAAAGTTTAAACGTCTGTAAGTCAATAAAATATCTAGGTATGTTTCTAGATCAAAAGTTAACATGGAAAGTACACATCGAGTATATGCTTGACAAAAGTAATAAAGGTCTCAATTTTTTAAAATCAATTTCTAAAACTTGGTGGGGTGCTGACGTAGAAACAGCTTTGCTTTTTTACAAATCTTATATCAGATCCATTCTGGACTATGGATGTATACTTTATGGATCAGCAAGTAAACAAATTTTGAAGCTTTAGAACCTCCTTTAAATTTTAGACGGGATTATCTAAGTGAAAAATTTGTAGTGAAAATTTCATATATCAACAATTCTTTATATTCTGGCATAAGCGCGCTAAATACCGAGGATCTAACAAACAGTTACTGGATTCATAAAAATTCACCAACCCTTTGCACGGCCTTTAGAGCCATGTGTAACAATAAGTATACCAACAGTATTAGCAACCTTGAGATTAACGACTATTTCGCATTTTTTAATGAAGCTGATATACACATACCAACATATTATAGTATTCCATCATTAGATTCATGCATCTTAAATTCTTACATAAAAAAATGGCCCATGGCAACTGTAATCTATACAGATGCATCCAAAACATCGGAAGGGACCGGATGTGCTTTCTACATTCCATCCAAGTCAATAGAAAAAATGTTCAAACTACCTCTCAATTGCTCAATTTTTAGTGCTGAAGCTCTTGCAATTCTTGAAGCCTTGAAATATTTCGACAGTTTAAACAATAATGCAGTTTTAATAATATCCGATTCATTATCAGTCTTATTATCTCTCAAAAATACAAAGTTACCCAATTATAATTCTAATCCTTTTATTTACCAAATTAAGAACATACTTGTTAACCTTAAAAATAAAAATAAAACTACGAATTTTATTTGGGTAAAGGCTCATGTTGGTATAAAACATAATGAGCATGTTGATTACATTGCAAAAGCTGCAATAACCTCGGCAGCTGAAATTTTACCAGATGAGAGAATTTGTGTTCCTGATGCTTTTCTCATCTCTAAAAGAAATCAAACAGATCGTTGGAATACCGCCTGGCAAACTTTTTGCGACCACTCAACAACACAATACGTGCATATACAACCACACATCCCCAATTCCAGATGGTTTAAGAATTTCAATACCGCTCGTAAATATACAACAACTTTAATAAGATTGAGATTTGGCCACGCTTGTTATCCTGTTCATCTTGCTCAAATCAAAATATATAATTCAGACTTATGCGAAACTTGTCAAGAACAAGGAGATCTTAACCACATCTTTTTTAAGTGTTCCAAATATCTTCAGCATTCAGGAACTCTTTTAAACAACTTGCAAACTCTGAAAATATTTCCTCCATATCAAATAAATAACCTGTTGGCTACTAATAATAAAAAAGTTTATGATTGTTTGATTAAATTTATACATAGTGCAAATGTGTGTCTGTAGTCAATCTCAGCTAAGCTCGTTAACCTTTGTTCTAACCCAATTGTTTATTTACCTTTCTTTCCGTGACCTATTGCTAGTAATGTCTTAAACAAATGTCCTGATGGGTCCCTGGACGAGAAGTGAGTATCCCTGTTTTTCCTTATATTTGTTTTGTCTTGATATAATTTTCTCTTTTTGTTTGATTAGTTATAGGGATTTTATAAGGTTTTTTGACTCGAATAGATACACTTTTTGCACTAGCAATTAATAGTATAGATTATACACTTATGTATGTATACACTGTATAATGTACACTTATGTATGCACTTATGTGTATATGCATACACTTTTTTTTTCTTTAGTATTAATTATATCAGAATATTGATATTAGTAATTTTTCTTTTATTATATCTCAATATGTAATTGGCTAAATAGCTAAGTGCTAAAGCCACAAAAAAAAAAAAAAATTCTTTTATTTTTCGTAAAGATTCGATTTTCTGGGAAGCCTGTTCTTGTCTTAACGCCATATCTTTCTCGAGCAGCTTCCTCACCCATTTAATACTACTGCCAAATTCGCAACAACACTTTGATCCCATTTTAGGATCGTACTGAAAACTGATCTGATTTAAGTTCTGTTTAGTTTCAGTCGCTATCGAATCCAGTTTAGCTGATCCTGAAAAAGCTTTCCTGTATGTTTTTGAAGTTATACTTCTATACGCACGGTCGGCGTTGGAAATTTGCATGAGAGTGAATCTGTGAAACCATTACATATGTAAGATAATGAGTAAGAGAGAGACAGAAGATATATTTTCTCTCTCTTCCTCTCTCGAGAATAAAAATGTTCCTTTTGTATATATATTTAATATATTATATATATAATATTGTATATATATATATAATATTATATATAATATAATATGTATTAATATTATTATTTATGTGATATGTTTTGTATTATTTAAAATTAAACGTTTATAATTATTTTAGGCTTTTGTATTTCAAAATAATCACTGTTTTGCCGAGAACTGTCAATTTTTGAAATCCGTTAGTGTCATGTCTAATTGGCAAATCCTTTACGTGTTTGGTTCATACGCTAGTGGTTGTGAGTTCGAATCCCAATTATGAATTTTCTTTTTTATTTTGGAAATATTTAAAAACCTCACGTTAATCTTATTAAATATATGTAATATACGCAAAAAACATAAATTTTAAAATAAAATGAAAATTTACAACATAATCCGAGTTGTTGGTTTTTTATTTTTATCTTCGTAAAGTAAGTTATGTATATTGGCAGTTTTAAATACTTATGAATATTACATTTTAATTTATATTGTATTATTATATTGAATTATGTTGCAGTGTATTTATTGTATTGTAATTTTTATATTAATAACAAAATAAACAATGAATTTTACTGCAGAGTATGCGTAAATTTTTTTTTGCATTCAACTCCTCTTATACATATATAAAAATAAAAATATATATTTTCAAAAAAATATTGATACAGTCCTTCATTTACTATACTCCTATTACAGGTCAAATGTTTATATACAGCAAACGATGCACCATATACCTATATAACTAATTCTTTTTCTCTTTCTGCTCTCTCTTACCTGTAGCATTACATATGTAATGATTGTGCAGATTGACTCCTATATAAATTTTTAACGGCGAAAGCGTGTATAGAAGTATAACTTCTACCGACAGTCCTACTGGACTGCCACACCCGTTTATTTTTGTGAGTTTTTGTAACCGATATTTTTTTTGATATGCGCAGATGAATCAGGTATTTGAGATCCTTGTTTCTGCAAGTTTTCTACATCAAAGCTTGATCTTAAATTCGAAAAAACAAATTTACTGGCTGTAACATAAGATTCTAATTCCACAATTTTTCGTTTTTGTTCTCCTAAAAGTCTTAACAATCTGTCAATTTTCATGTTTAAACTTTCTTCTATAAATGTAAATTTATTTAGGCGATCCATAAGTCTTTTTGTGTCATCAGTTTTCATTTCCAGCAACATCTGCAAATTTTTCTTTTCAAATTTTACAGCTTCCAATGCGGACTTAATTCCGTTTTCTCCATCTCGCATACTTCTTCTTTAAACACTCCTGTTTCAATTATATCTTTTCCCTTTTCTTTTATCAAACCTGATTTTTCTTTTTCTTCTTCGGCTGAGCTCATCTCTTCTTTTTCGGAATTCCCTATCCCTTTTTTTAATTTTGTTTTCTGCTTTTTCTTCTTTCTCTGTCCTTGCTTCGTTGTCAAATTCATTTCCACCGTTTGTTCTTTGTTTAAATCATCATTTTTCCGATTCTCATGTTTCTTGTCCTTTTCCGTGTTTTCTCTTTTATTTTTTTTTTCATCCTCATTTTGTTTACGTGTGTTCACTGTCCATAATATTTCTTCACAAAATTCTGGATTCTCGACCATAATTGTCATTTCTTCTCTGTCCTCATTCTTTATTTCGTCTTCTGGTTTTTCTCTATCGTTAATTTCCATTTGGCATTCCAAGCACCACGTTTCTACTCCTTTCGTTTCTCTTATGATCACTTCCTTTTCTTCCTGCTTCCTTTCTGTTTTATCGTCGGTTGTCAACAATTCTTCTGTACCTTCTATTTCCTGTTTTTCTCTTGTCTCCACCTTGTTTTCCTGCTTTCTTTTTGAACTTTTGTTCTTTTTCTGCCTTCTCTTTTTCTCTTCCGATTGATTTTTTTCTTGTCCTTTCGGTTTATCCTCTACAGTCATATTGATTTCTTTATGTTTTCCTGTTCATTTATTCTTTCAAAAATTTTTGTCCTATCTGTTCCCTTTTCTTCTTCTGTGTTGTCTGGTTCTGCTCTGATTTCCAGTTTATTTTCCGAAAAATTAATGGTGATATATTTTTCACTCAATTCATCAATTTCCGCTATCATATCATGATTTAAATCTTCGATCACCACACATTGCATAATATGGAATTGGTCTCCCACTCTAATCCGTACTCCCAAACCTTCGTTTACTGTCGTCAATTTTTTATTGTTTGCACCCACTAAAGCAAACCTAGGAATCTTATACACAAATATCTCCAAATTTAATTCTTTTACTAGTTTTTTATTGATTAACGATATCTCGGATCCAGAATCAATCAAAATTTTAATCGCTTTATGTTTTATAAATGCATCTAAAAATATTAGATTGGAATTATAATTTTGTCTTGCGTTTCCCGCCAACTGTATAAACTCTCTCGAGTGACAAAATATACCGAAGAGTTTTTTACTTTTGTTTAGTGGATCCTGTCTGGATTCATTGCAAACATCTTCTTCCTCGTTTTCTATTGCTACATGATTCATCTCCCTTCTATTTTGTCGTTGGAAGTTCTGAATATTTCTACCGTCCCTTTGTTCGTTCGTATTCCTATTCGGAGGATTTTGTGCAGCTCTGTTCCTGTTGTGATTTTCATATGTTCTATTTTGTGTGTCATTCCTATTATTATAATTTTGTTGTCTAGTGTAATTGTGATATTCTCTTGGCCTATATTCATTTGTTGATCGGGGATGTCGGTTTCTCTGGTCATAATTTGATTGATACCTTTGAGCGAAGATGTAGGTGTTTGTCCTTACACCTTTGTCCTGATGGCTTTGTTTCACGCACCAGTAATAGGTCGCTGGTTTTTTCCCTTGGGAAACAAGGTTTTTCCTTAGGGAAATAGGTTCACTTTATATATATATATATATATATATATATATATATATATATATATATATATATATATATATATATATATATATATATATATATATATATATATATTTCTTTGAAGGACCACCCAGAAAACTGGGAAAAATGAAGATTCGAAAAGAACGTTTGAACAAATATATTTAAACAAATACAATGTATTTTAAACGCCGATAACTTGCATATGATACACACTTGTCGGTGATACAATATTGACACGAACTTATTAATATACCGACTGGTTTAAAACACTAATATGCCGCTGGGGCGAGTAGAGCCTGACGCTCCTTCAGTGCTGGAATTTGAACTGATACTGATGTCCACTCTCTCCCCTCAATCACAAACATTCCGAAATCTCCCCCCTGACCCCTCGACGTATTAAAAGATATGTTTATTTTTCAAATACCTTTAACTTTCAAATCATTGATAAAAACTACCTGATAAGGGTATTTGTCTCAACTTGCGGAATTTTGGAATGCGTCAGAGGGTAATTTGGAAAATACTAATCCTTTCATTGTTACGATTCTATGAAGGTTTTAGAAACTTGTGTAGTGTTGTTATTTAAATGCAAGATAAAGGCGCTTTACAGATTATTAGTTAGTACAAAGAAATTATATATATCTAAACTAATATACAGTATGATACAAAAATAAACTAAATAATATGATACAAAAATAGACTAAAAATATTAAGTATTGTTGTTACGCAACATAGTCCCCCCGTTGATGTGACCTACATCTAAATGAGTATGGGGTAAAGGACATACTTTAACAAACGATCTTATAAATGTTCCGTCTTTGGTTCTTAGTTTTACAGTTCTAACCCTGCCGTCTTTACCTGGCAGTGTTTCGATTACTCTTGCCAGTGGCCATTTTAGAGGAGGAGCGTTATCATCGATTAGGAGTACAAGATCATCGACTTTATTGTTTTCTTGGGGCAGAAACCATTTGGGCTTATTTTGGAGGCGATTTAAATAATCCCTAGACCAACATTTCTAGAAATGCTGCTGAATTTTGCTGCATTTCTGCCACAGTGATAAACTATTTTCGGATTTTGTCGATTTTTTCGGATAGGAAGTCATGCTGCTTCCAATGAGAAAATGAGCGGGGGTTAGAAAAGAAAAATCATTTGGACTGTCTGACAATGGACAGAGGGGTCGTGAATTTAAAACAGCTTCTATTTGAGCCAAAATAGCGGTTAATTCCTCAAATGTAAAAATATTATTGCCCATCATCCTTACTAAATGATACTTGCAGCTCTTTATAGCTGCTTCCCAAATTCCACCCTGATGTGGAGATCGAGGTGCAATGAACTTCCACTCAATTAATGTTGAGGCTGCGAATTCTTTTATGGTAGGTAGAACATCCGTTCCCATAAAAAAGTCATAAAGCTCTTTTAACTGATTACGAGCTCCAAGAAAGTTGGACGCATTGTCCGAATAAATGGTTTTAGGAATACCTCTGCGTGAAATGAATCTTTTTAACGTTAGTAGAAATGCTTCGGTGCTAAGACTGGACACTAGCTCTATATGGACTGCCTCAGTGACGAGGCATACGAATACTGCTATATAAGCCTTACAAATAGGAGCACGTCGCAGTTTTGAAGATTTTATTTGAAATGGGCCCCCGTAGTCGATGCCGACATTTGTGAATGGTCGAGAGACCTGAAACCGTTCTTTGGGTAGATCGGCCATTATTTGATGAGCTGGTCTTGCGTTAAATCTGTAACAGTTCTTACATTTGTAGATGATACTCTTGATTTCTCTCAGTCCATCAAGAGGCCAATAAGTGAGTCTAATATTTGACAATGTATTTTGAGGGCCTGTGTGCAATAGGCGAATGTTTTCTCTTTCAAGTAACGATCTAACTACCTGGCATTTTGTAGGAAGAAGAAGTGGAAATTTTTGATTATACGAAACATTTTCATTGCGAAGTCGTCCACCAACTCTTATTAAATCAGATGCGTCTATAAATGGATTTAATTTTAAGATAGCCTTATTTTTTATTGCTTTTTGATGCTTTAAGTCTTTAAATTCTGATTGAAAGAATGTTAGTTGAATGATTTTAACTATTCTCTGCTCGGCTTCTATTAATTTGGAAGCCGAAAGTACACCATTTCTTTTGTTTTCTTTATTTTTAAGATTGTAAATATACCTATTGCAACATGCAATTACTCTTTGTAACCGAGTGAAAGATGAGAATTTACAAAAAGTTGTATATAGAGTAGGTTTCGAATTATTTACAGCGTGTAAAGTGGCTTTTATTTCAGGGATATCTGTTATATCAATATTTGGAACAAATTCATTAAATTTAGTGGTTGCGTTCATTAGAAAATGGGGCCCATGCCACCATAATGTATTGTCTACCAGCAGGTCCGGTGTGGTACCGCGAGACAGAATATCTGCTGGGTTATCTTTAGAACTTACGTGATTACATAAATAAGTTCGCGTTAACTCCTGTATTTGAGTTATACGGTTTGCTACGAAGATTGACCAACGAGAAGGGTGAGAATTTATCCATGCAAGTACAATTTGGGAGTCTGTCCAGAGCCTAACCGAAGCTATGGAAGAAACTTTTGGTGAAATAATAAGAAAGATATTTGAAATCAGGGTAGAAAGCAAAACAGCCCCTAACAATTCAAGTCTGGGTAGGGAAATGGTTTTTAGCGGAGCTACACGACTCTTTGAAGTAATTAAGTTGCATGAAACGATTCCATTTTCATGTAAAACCCGTAAATAAATACAAGCGCCATATGCCTTGATACTTGCATCACAGAAACCATGGATTTCAATTCGAGAAATATTGAGCGGATTGAGCAGAGGTCTTGAGATTGTAAGTTTTGCGAGATCGGGAATGTGACCTATAAAATTCAACCATTCTGATGAAATTTCTCCTGTGAGTTTGTCATCCCAATTTAAGTTACATATCCAAATTTTTTGCATTAACAACTTGGCAGATACAGTAATCGGATTTATTAGACCAAGAGGATCAAAAATAGAAGAGATAATTGATAGAACTTCTCTTTTTGTGTATTTTGGTTCACTAGAAATGCCAGGAAGAGAGATAGAGAACATGTCAGACTGAGAATTCCAACATATTCCAAGAACTTTATTTGACGAATTGTCGGGTTTTATTACATAATTAGATTTTTAAGATTCAAAGGAAATAGAGTCGAGAAACTCGGAAGAATTAGAACTCCATTTATGGAGTGATATCCCAGCGGAATTTAGACTCGTAGAAAGTTGCTTATAAGTCTTGTACAAAGTCTCGATATCATTTGCACCATGTAAAATATCATCTACATAACAAGAATTTTCTAGAGCATCAGCAGCTAATGGGTATTTTTCTTTATTTCGAACTGCCAACTCTTTAAGACACCTAGTACTTAAAAAACTAGCTGAGTTTGTTCCGTAGGTCACGGTCTGAAGTTTTAGACATTTTTTTTTCTTCTTGCGGGGAATTGCGCCACAGAATGTTTAGTAGAAATGTCTGTTTTGGGTTAATTCTTATTTGCCTAAACATCTTTTCGATGTCGGCGATAAGAGTATATTTGTAAAGTCTAAAGCGAATTAGAATTTCAAACAAATCAGGTTGTACAGTATAACCTTTGAGCATAATATCGTTGAGAGACACATTTGAGGTTGATTTCATTGATCCATCAAATACAACCCTGAGTCGAGTAGTTAAGCTATCATGCTTGAAAACACAATGATGTGGGAGAAAAAACTTATGTTCGGACGATTCATTAAGCTTAGAAAGGGGAACGTATTTACAATGCCCTAAAGAAACATATTCTGATATGAATTCTGTGTACAGATGCCGTAACTCGTCTGATTTGTTAAGCCTTTTTTCAAGATTGAAAAAACGTCTTTTTGCCAAATGAAATGATTCACCTAATTTTTGATATTCATTAGGAGTCTTCAGAGGTAGGTCTACTTGAAATCAGCCACTAGGAAGAATTGTTAGTGAAGATTTGAATATGTCCTCAGCTCGCTGTTCTGAGGGAGTTAATGTTTTTGCATGAATAGAAGTGAGTGGTTTAGTCTCTTCTATTTTCCAAAAATTCTTTAAAAGAGAATCAAGATCAGCAGTTTGTACGTGTAACGAAATATTTGAATAATGTGAGTGAGCATTGTTCTTTGAAGGAGTCGCGTTTGATCCTAACATTGTATAACGAGAGTATGGGATATTTCCACCTACAATATAACCCAAATGAGTGTTTTGACGAATAGGAAGGTCGGGGCCTAATTTTATTAAGCCGTAAGTAACTAGGTCAAAATAAATATCAGCTCCTAAAAGCATGTCTACGTCCGACGGGGTACAGAAATGTGGGTCTGCAAGTTTTATATTTTTTGGTATTTTTAATAAATTTAAATCCAGCGCGACTTGTGGATGCTGGCACGTAATGCTTTCGAGGACAGCACAGGACAGATTAAAGTTTTTACCAGGATATGTGTTTGAATAGATTTTAAGGTCTACCATCTTGTTTGAAACAGAAGAAGTTTGAGCTATAACTGATATTTGAAGATTTCTGGTATAGGGTGAATAACACATTCTTTTGGCTAACCTGTCTGTTATGAACGAAACTTGGCTACCGGAGTCTGTTAAACAACGAACAGAGATGGGATTGTTTTCAACATCGTAAACAGTTACCAAAGCAGTTGCGAGTAAAATTTGCAGATTGTTCGAATATACAGAGTGGGACGAAATATTGCTCGGCCCTGGAAGATTTTGCGTATCTGGTAAACCTTGCGGAATTACATTTGGAACAGAGTTGTTCTGCGAATTTGCATGAATATTCTCCGAAGTGAATTGAGACGAATGATGATTTGGACGTTGATGACGTGAATTCCGAACAAATTGATTTTGGGCGGGTTGACTTTCAGAATTCGATCTATACGAACTTTGCCGTGAAATATTTTTCGACGGGTGCGAAATGTGAAGCAAAGAGTGATGTCTTTTATTGCAGATTTTCCAATTCGAAGATGAGGAACAAGAATTAGACATATGACCACTAGCAAGGCAATTGAGACAAAAACCTTTGTTTTTTACTTTTTGCATACGCTCTTGAGCGGACAAATTTAAAAATTGTTGGCAAGAGTATACTTTATGTGAGTTAGAATTGCATACGAAACATTTAAAAGATGTATCTCTATTATTTATAGAAATATGAAGAGACGGTTTTGATTTATAAACTGTTTTCTCTTCAAAGATCAAATTTTCCAATATCTTACATTTCTTTTCAATAAAATTCAAAAACTCATCTATTGTAGGAAGTTCGTTGAAATCTCTTTCGGATTCAAAGGATCGTTTCATATTAAAATCTAATTTTTGTGTGAATATATGAATTAAAATTAAATCTGCAAGATTGTCGGAGATATTTAAATTATTTAGCGCACTTAAATTCTTTTTTATGTGAGTTAAGAATTCTCGCAAGTTTTGAGCAGTATTTTTTGTTAATGAAGGAACGTTCAAAAGTTGTTTTAAATAAGAGTTAATTATTAAACATTTGTTTTCAAATCTATTCTTAAGTGTATCGAGCGCAACGGAAAAATTTGAGCCTACAACTTCCAAATTTTCAATTAGTTGTAGAGGCTCGTTCTTGAGAATTGATTTTAAATAAATTAGTTTTTCAATATCTGAAAGATTTAAATCATCTACGATAAGTTTGGTAAACATCTCGATAAAACTAGGCCAATTTGCTATATTTCCATCGAAATGTGGAATTTTTATTTCCGGTAGGCGGATATGATGGTTATTTGAATGATTTTGTTGAGCTGAGGTGCTCACAACAGAATTTACTGAAATTGTATCAATTTTATTCTTTAGAGCTGATCCTAACGTTAAAAATCTGTCTTCTACGTCTGCCATGTTAACAGAAAATTCATCATCTATTGTCTCTAATTCATTTTAAACCTCGAGATATTTGTCAAAAACTTTTGATAGATAGTCTTTTCTAAAAATTAATTCATTTTTTGAAATATTACTTTTTTCATTTTCTTTAAACCAATTCTCCAATCTAGTTATCGAAGCTTTACTTCGACCTCTTGCCTTAACAAGATCATCTTTTACTTTAACAATATGATCAACCGTTTTATCCATGATTAGCTGATTGAATTAGATTAAGATTTAGTGAGCGAGAAATATGTGAAAAAATTTGATCTTTAAATTGAAAAAACAGAAGAATAGTAATAAACACAGAGATATAGCGAAAATATGAGAATTTACACTAAAAATCGAAAATATAAGTAAAAGGATATAATAATTATAAAAATAATAGCGAAATAACGAAAATGTTCAATAAATGTTCAAAAAGAGTTTATAGTATGCACTTCACAAATGATACTAAAATTAAAAAACTTACAGTTTGTTGAGTGTGATGCTAGGCATTAAATCAGCTACCAGGATGAAGGAGTCTGGAGGCGTCCTATTGGAAGATGCTGCAGATGCTGCGTTGATGTCTAACTTGAAGATGAGACATGCGAAGACATCTGATTCAAAGTTGAAATGTGAAGAAGTCCGGTTCGAAGGAACATGAGCGAAGATGTAGGTGTTTGTCCTTACACCTTTGTCCTGATGGCTTTGTTTCACGCACCAGTAATAGGTCGCTGGTTTTTTCCCTTGATAAACAAGGTTTTCCTTAGGGAAATAGGTTCACTTTATATATATATATTTCTTTGAAGGACCACCCAGAAAACTGGGAAAAATGAAGATTCGAAAAGAACGTTTGAACAAATATATTTAAACAAATACAATGTATTTTAAACGCCGATAACTTGCATATGATACACACTTGTCGGTGATACAATATTGACTTCTTCTTCACGTGCCATCTCCGCGACGGAGGTTGGCAATCATCATGGCTATTCTGATCTTAGACAGGAATATTGACACGAACTTATTAATATACCGACTGGTTTAAAACACTAATATGCCGCTGGGGCGAGTAGAGCCTGACGCTTCTTCAGTGCTGGAATTTGAACTGATACTGATGTCCACTCTCTCCCCTCAATCACAAACATTCCGAAATCTCCCCCCTGACCCCTCGACGTATTAAAAGATATGTTTATTTTTCAAATACCTTTAACTTTCAAATCATTGATAAAAACTACCTGATAAGGGTATTTGTCTCAACTTGCGGAATTTTGGAATGCGTCAGAGGGTAATTTGGAAAATACTAATCCTTTCATTGTTACGATTCTATGAAGGTTTTAGAAACTTGTGTAGAAAGTTATTTAAATGCAAGATAAAGGCGCTTTACAGATTATTAGTTAGTACAAAGAAATTTTATATATCTAAACTAATATAAAGTATGATACAAAAATAAACTAAATAATATGATACAAAAATAGACTAAAAATATTAAGTATTGTTGTTAAGCAAAAAACTTCTTTCCGGTCCATTATATTGGTCATGTTGTCTTCTGTTTCTCATTTCTCTTCTTTTCGCTTCTTTTAATTGAAGGAATTGGCACAAACTATAAATATCTTGATAGTTTCTCAAAATCACGTGATTCTCCAACGTTTCTTCGAAAAGTCTGCTTATCATTTCTACCAGTTGTTCGGTAGAGTATTTGTAATCTAGATATTTTGAATTGTTATATATCTGCAAAGCATATCTTTCTTCAGATATTCCCATTTTCTCGTGATATTTTCCATTCTGTAGCTCTTGGTTGATTTCCCTCTGTTTATTTTTCGCCCAGAAATAATTGAGAAATTTATTTTCGAAATCTGTTCAATTTTCAAACTCATCTTCTTTGCTTTCATACCATAACGCTGCTTCTTCTTTCAGATGGTTTCTAATTGTTTCTTTGCAATCTTCAAAATATCTAACATGTTGCAATTTAGTTTTCAAACTTTTAACAAACGGTACTGGGTGTGTTTTTATAATATCCCCGCCAAATTGTATTTTCGCCTCGCTTGTTCCATGGACGGTAACTTCTTTTTTCTCTGCTCCTCTTAGTTCAATTTCTGCAATATTTTTTTCATTTTGCTTTAATCTCCTTTCTACTTCTTTCCTGTCTTCTTGTAGCGCCATTTCAAATTTTTCTTCTAACTGATCTAATTCCTTTTTCTGGACAATCTTGATTTCCTTCATCTTGTTTTCTACTTTCTTTTCTTGTCCTCCCATTTTATTTTTAATTTCAATAATCTCTTCTATTTTTTGTATCAGTTCTTTCTTTATCCCCTCAACACATCCTTTAATTTCCTGTTCATAGTTTTCCAGACGCTGCTCTATATTGCTCATTGTTTGTTTTGTTTCTTGTTGATTTCTATCCATTTTCTTTGATGTTTCATTCATTGTTTGTGTCTGTATTTGCATCATTGCTAATAATTTTTCTCACATCCCTGTTTCTTTTCTTTCCTCCATTATTGTAGCATTTCCTTCATTATCCGATCCTTCTTCAACAATTGTTTCCTCTTCTCTGTTATCCTCCTTCCTTTCTTGCATTTTGCTTTGACTCCTTGTGGTCGACATATTGTTTCTTTTTGTTACTGTTTTTGTCCCCGCCAAATGTGAAATTTTACCACAATCTATATGTTGCAGAACACGACAAATATTTCTCCCCAAATTTAATAATTTTTACGACAAATATCAAATATGCAATCCGTAAAATTCAAATAATTCAAAATAAATATCAAATGTACGATGGGTAAAGAAAATAAAAATCAAATAATTCAATAGCAGTAAATATCAACTAATTACGATCAATCAATAAATCAAATTTTTATCCACTGGAAAAATTGTCAAAATACTTTCAAATTCAAATTGCCTCAATGTTATTTTTTTTATCTCTGGATCACCTGTACTTATTCGGGATCTCTTTCCCTATCATCATACGTAAAGCTGCGATATTTTCAAGCGACCACGTTTTGGAAGCCAGTTAATGAGATATTAAAAGTCAGAGGTGCGCCAAGCAATTAATTAGCTAATTAATTAATTAATTAAACTTATTTAAATGATGCAATTATGATTTTATCACACTATTTAATTGTCTTATCTCAGGGTTTTATTCGTGCTTCAATATCTATGCTTTACATATGATAGGTAAGGTCTAAGAAATACCAGAATAATAAACATATATGATACAAAATTATATATTGAAATAAAATTCACACTCAAATATCTTCAACAAAAAATATCTCATATAATGATTATTAAAATTTTGTTCTACGTACGTGAACCTTCAACAATTAATGTTATATACTATATAAATTAAAATTTCAAATCAAAATTGTTGTTCTATATCTCCTGATAAATATTTCTATCTTTTCTGAAGCAATTAAAAAAAAACTTTGTTGATAAAGAAAAACTGACGAACTTTAAAAAAAACTATCTCTCTGATGATAAGTTGTCCAAATCCTTGTTTCTTGTAGCCTACACTATCTATTCTTAGCAGTTCCCTAAGTAATCAGCAATCTTACAACAAATTATTGCGAGCCTCTCGTGTTCAATGATCCCCTTCAGATGCACGTATCGTTCAAAAAGATGCTAGCCTCTTCTCCTTTCGATAAACTGAATCTCTCGTTCCGGCCTGAACAGTGACTCTTGGAATATATAAGTAGAAAAGTATAACTTACAATATTTTACTGGATCAGCTTCCGTCAGATACACTAAGTCCACGAAAACTCACAAACATTCACTTCTAATGCTTACTATCACTTGGGAACCGCCAAAGAACAACGACTGTTCGCCTTGCACCCTTGGAAAACAACTGATTATCTTTTCTCCCTCAAAAATCTAGCTAAACTCTCATTCCTACATACCTATCCCACTTTTTTTCAATCTCCTCCAATCAGAGTTCGTCACACTTATACCCATCTACCATTTAGATAACAAACAACAATTTTACATACAATTATAAATTTCCTAAACACTATTAACATGCTAATCGGTTTCTACAAATTCTTAAGAACTAACGGAGAAATATAATTTCTAAATATTCTATCCTATTGTCTTATTCACTGTACAAGTCCATTTGGAAAACCCGGTCGCATTGTTCATTTCACTTAAGCTCACTCACGTTACTCGAATATATTTTACAAAGAAAATAATTTATGCATATCTTAAATTTTGTTTACTACAGGTCATCCAGGATCCATCCATGGAGGCCATCCGTGGCTGATCTCCGCTTTCGTGGAGGAGGAGCTCCGAACTGAGTAGGGGCTCTTCTGTACTTCACGGAAGACAGACTGGGCGGAGGATATCCTCAACCTCGATACGGCACGTCCCATATAACTGATAGGGAAAGTTCCTGCAGATATGCAGGACAGGTACGAATAAGGCATTGCCAAATAAGTACCCGCGGATCAACTGAGGATATGACATTAGGCAGCAGTAATGTCATTACTGGATTAAGGCTGTGGGAAGTAAAAATCCTGTAGGCTTAATTCCAGATACTCACAGGCGACACTCACATTATGAGTTAAGCGGCTGTGATACTGCGATCTTATTGGGCACTCTTTTGTCCTGGAGTGAGAGTGGCAGCCGTAGCTCAGCGGCTATGTTACTGGCTTAACAAGCTAGAGGGCCCGGGTTCAAATCCCGGCACCGACAAAATTTTCAATATCTGATTTATCTGAGCTGCCACCGTGCTTCGAAGGGCACGTAAAGCCGTCGGTCCCGGCTACGAAAGTAGTCGTTAAGTCATGTTAGGGGCGCTTGCGCGACCTGAAAACCCTAACACTAGACCTTAGCCAGAAGGTTACACGAACTTTACTTTTTTTTTTTGTCCTGGAGTTTGAGAAACCGGCTTCGAAGGCGGAGGAACTAAGACTTTTAGTGAACGGCATAAGGATGCAGAAGGCAAGGAGAAACCACTGCATTAAAGACTTCTTGTAAGTATCTCTAGTACAATTATCATGGTGATAAAAAACTTTAAGATTCTGACTACTGATCATGAAAATCGGAATTTAAGATCCGGCAGGGAAGGTAAATCTAGCTCAAACCGTGAGGCCTTCCAGGTCGTTATCAAGAGAAATCCTCACGAACCAAACTACATTCTAGATGATGGATCTCTAAGAGTATTGCGAACAGCCATAAAGATAGGTACATGGAACGTTAGAACAATGTACGAGGCGGGAAAAATCTATAATGTCATTCAAGAAATGGAAAGACTCTCGATTAATATTATGGGAATAAGCGAAATGCGCTGGACAAATACGGGATACCGAGTTATCAAAGATCACAAAATATTCTACTCAGGAAATCTTAAGAACGAACATATAAATGGAGTGGGCCTAATTATGAATAATAAAATCGCCAACTGTGTCAGTCACTTTGTACCTGTATCAGAAAGGATGCTCTTAGTTCAGCTAAACACAACTCCCATAAAAACAAACATTATTTAAGTATACGCTCCTACAGCGGACGCCCCAGAAGAAATCATAGAAGAATTTTACAATGACCTTACTAATATTGTCAAAAGGATTCAGAAAAACAAAATAACACTAATAATGGGAGACTTTAATGCCAAAGTTGGCAAAGGACAAAGTGGAAATTTAGTGGGATCCTTTGGTCTAGGGGAACGTAATGAACGCGGAGACCGTTTGATTGAATTTGCAACTGAAGAACAGCTCGTAGTGACAAACACCTTTTATGATCTTCCTCCAAGACGACTATATACGTGGAAATCTCCCCAGGATACTCCAGATCACACAGTACGAAATCAAATAGACTATATTCTTATTAACAAACGATTTAGAAACTCTATAACATCTGTTAAAGCGTACCCGGGATCCGACATAAATTCGGACCACAATCCACTTATCGCCAAAATGAAACTTAGTTTAAAGAAAGTTCAAAGACCAAAAATTATGAAGTACGATATTAACCAACTGAAAAATAAAACAGTAAAGGAAAAGGTATAGAAACGCCTAAAAGAAAAAACGTGGGCTCGTACAGAAAAACCATGGGCCCGTACAGAAACAGATAACACAGATGTAGAACTAGAAATTTTGCACAAAGTAAGTCAAGAAATAACAGAGAAATACTTAAAACCTGAAAGAACAAATAAAAGAAATGGATGACGGAGGAGATTCTATGTATGATGGAAGACAGAAGAAACGCTAAAGATAATAAGAATTACTACAACAACATAAATAACGAAATAAAAAGGCCTATTAAAATAGCAAAAGAAAATTGGTTTAGCTTGAAGTGTACAGAGATAGAGTCATTACAACAAAAACATGATTCATTTAACCTTAACAAAAAGATAAAAGAAGCGGCAGGCTTATATAAACACAAGAACACTGGATTCCTGACAGATAATCAGGGAAACATAGTACTGGAAATAGAGCATAAAAGAGATATTTGGATTAAATACGTAGAAAAAACTTTTGAAGATATACGAAGTAACACTGGTATTACAACAAACACCAATTGCGAATCTGGACCACCATTTACAGTCGAAGAAGTAAAATATGCCATCAAAAGCACCAAAGATGGTAAAGCAGTAGGCCCTGATAATTTTCACTCAGAATTCTTAAAACTTATGGACTATGATGGCATAAATTGGTTGACAAATATAAACAGTATATATGATACGGGCGTGGTTCCCCAAGAGTGGTTAGTGTCAACTTTTATAAATCTTCCAAAAAAACCCAATGCGAGAAAGTGCGAAGACTATAGAATTATAAGCCTTATGAGCCATTTACTTAAAACATTTCTAAAGGTCATTCACAAAAGAATATATACAAAATGTGAGGAACAACTAACAAGAACACAATTCGGATTTCGTGATGCTCTGGGAACACGGGAGGCCCTTTTTGCTGTACAGGTGCTATTTCAGAGATGCAGGGATGTGAATTGTGACATATACGTATGCTTTATAGATTACCAGAAGGCATTTGACAGAGTAAAACATGACAAATTAATGACTCTAATGCAAGAAATTGGAATTGACAACTAAGATCTTAGAATTATCAGAAACATTTACTACAATCAAACGGCCAAAATCAAAATAGAAGACCAGTTAACTGATAAAATTGCAATAGAACGTGGAGTACGACAGGGCTGTATTTTGTCTCCATTGTTGTTCATTATTTATTCTGAATGGGTATTTAAGGAAGCTTTAGACGGTTGTGCGAAAGGAATACTAATAAATGGTGAATGGTTGAATAACATTAGATATGCAGATAACACTATAGTTTTTGCCGATAATCTGAATGACTTACAGATATTAACAAATCGCATAACAGAAGTCAGCAACAGATACGGACTAGCTCTTAACATAAAGAAAACCAAATTTATGACAATTAGTAAAAAACCCATACTAAACGCTCAACTTACAATCAACCAACAGAATATCGAAAGAGTCGAGCAATATACATATCTAGGCACCAATTTAAATAGCCAATGAGACCACTCAACAGAAATTAAACAGCGAATAATAAAAGCAAAAGCAGCATTCGTTAGAATGAGAACCATTTTCAACAGTCGAGACATATCATTAAAAACAAAATGCCGTCTATTGAACTGCTACATATTCACAGTTCTGCTCTACGGAATGGAAGCATGGACACTGTTATATGTGTTATAGGCGCATCTTACGTATATCCTGGGTTGACAGAGTTACTAATGTGGAGGTCCTGCGTAGAATGGGGAAAGAATGTGAAATTCTCATGACCGTCAAAACTAAAAAGTTAGAATATCTAGGACATGTAATGAGAAATCAAGAACGTTACGGCCTTCTCCAACTGATTCTCCAAGGGAAAGTAAATGATAAGAGAGGACCGGGAAGAAGACGCATTTCCTGGCTTCAAAATTTACGAAAGTGGTATAACACGACTACCACTGAACTGTTCCGCGCTGCAATAAATAAAGTAAAGATAGCCGTGATGATCGCCAACATCCGGAACGGATAGGCACTTTGAGAAGAAGAAGAATCCAGGATAATCGACTTTCATTTCTTCGAAATATCTTTTGTAGTTTATTACGTGAATTATTTGACTTATATTTTGTACTTTGAAATATTTTAAAAGCAAACCAATATTATTTTCAATTTTACATAGCATAACAACTCTCCAGGATATCTTGAAAATTTATTTAAATGGTCTATTTAGTAATTTTAATTTTATCTTTGGCTGATAAAATGAATCATAACAACATCCCCGCCTTGTTTGAGATACAATTTTTTTTTAAGTGAAAAAAAAATATTTTCTCTCAAACAAAAAAAATTTCTCTTATCATTTTATCCTAACCAACTTCTTTTATTTTGCGTAAAGATTCAATTTGGGATTATATATATATATATATATATATATATATATATATATATAATATATAATAAACTAAGGTACACTCGAAGAGTGGTGGGTTTTTCGGTCAAAGTGGAGAAATAAAAGACAAAGAAGGTGGCTACTTCATCTATTTATTGAAGACGTTTCGCTTTCTGCTCAGAAAGCATCATCAGTTCATCTAAAAAGAACAATATGAAACCAAACATCCATAGAGAAGTTACAACAAAAGTGTGTTACCTTACAAAGACATGTAGCAGTCAATGATGTTAAAAATATGAAAAAACTTACGAAACTGGACATTCAGAGTTAACGTTGTATAAAATAATTAATTGAAACTAGGTATAGTTTGCAATTTAACAAAATTAGCACAGCAAAAGAACATGTGATAAAAATACATGTATAAAAAAGTTATTATATAAACTTAAGTAAAAAACATTAAGATTTATTTTAAAGTGTAAAGAACTAAAAAGATCATACGAATGCACTTCCAACAAATTTATTTAATAAATTATATTTTAATTTTAACTTTAGGTAACATTATAAGTTATTTATATTAATAGTAATAAGATAAAATGAAGTTACCAGTCTTTAGCTTACTGAGTCTCGCCGATAAATGAATTTACAGGTTTAACACCCACGAAAACACGTGAAAATAGGTGGCCTTGAGGTCAAAGTGACATAAACAGCAAGGCAACCTACCAACCTCTATATATAAGGCGGTATATTCAAAAATTGTGATAAATTTGGTTGACAGCTTGTCGTTAAAAAACCAAACAATGAAAGGAAAAGGTGGTTAAAATCACCACTCACTCCAACAGTGATTGATCTGTCAACAAAGAACAAAGCATGCGAAGTCAATCCAAAATATCATATATTATAATATTATGACGTCACTAGTTAGCCAGCTAACAGGTGAAGATTAATACAATTTCCACAGTCCAAAGGCTCAAACATTTAGGACCGTAATGAGAAAGATTCTATGAATCAATTTCAGTTTAATTTAGTCAAACAAGTTTATCAAAAAGAACAATTACTTAATTATGTAAAAGTGATATTGACAAATATTAATAAAATATAAGTTGATAAAACTAAGTTAAGGAAGGAATAATTTATTTTATTTTATTTTTATTTAAATTTATTATATGAAAATGTAATAACAAAACCCCAATGTGGGACAAAATTTAAGTAAACAACATATCAAGCCTAATTCTGTAATATATATATATATATATATATATATATATATATATATATATATATATATATATATATAAGAAAAAAGAAGTACTTGTGACTCGTTTGGAACAAATATATAACTGTTTTGGATGGGTTGGAGTCAATACTTACAAGGTTGAACTAAAAAGAAAAAACAATTTTTGTTAACTTACCAAATAAAAATTAGTTTGGTAAGTAAAAATCACTGCTTACATCTTCAAAATATTTAATAAAAAAATGTTTTAATCTAATAAATGTTTCTCCGAAAATTTTTTTAATTTTGAAAACATTTTTTTAATATAAAAATAATTGAATTTATAAATAAGTTCAAATAGCAACCAATTACAAATAGCCTCAATGTCATAAATGCCAACATAAAATTTTTATTTTTGACAATTATATTGCCAAAAGTAAAATTTCGTTTAAACATTCTTTTTTGTTTAGTAACAAAAAGAAGAAGATTTATTCACCGTTGACAGATGTCTGAAAGAATGTGACAGATATATGGAGAATTAAATTGACATTTTACAAGTTTTATATATAAATCATAAAGAAAGAATATAATTATAAATTTTGCTTAAATTTTGAATTTCAGATCTTTTGTTTAAACTATTATCATTTTTGCTAATACAAACCATTTCCAAAAAAGTCCTTTTAAATTTATTGCTTTCACTACATAAAATTTTAATGTTATCAAAATCCATAATATGGTCTTTATCGATTACATGTTCTGCCAAAGCACAAGATGGTTTTTTAATTCTGCAATCACTTTTGTGAGAAATAATGCGATTTGAAAGATTTCTTCCGGTCTCACCAACATATTCAGCCTCACACTGAGTACAACTAATGCTGTATACTAAATTCGTTTTTTCAAATTTGTCTATAGGATATTTAGTTTTAGAATATAAAGATGAAATAGTTTTGATGTTCTTTGTTGCTATTTTTATATTGTCAATAACCTTTAGTGTTTGTATTAATTTAGGTGTTAATGATGGTATAAAAGGTAGTGAATGATAATAGATGTTTTGATTGTTAGATACAATGTTTTGAGATTGAGCAAAAAATGGTGTTAAATTATTTATATTACCAATATTAGAAAAAAGCATCCTATGTAGCATATCTGGAGGATAAGAGTTTTCAATTAGAATATTTTTTAATAATTGAAGATCTTCCTGTAGATAATCTGGATGAGAAAGTTTTAAAACACGTTCTTTTAATCCTGTTATAAGGTTCATTTTCTATTTGGATGGTGAGAGTAATAGCTTATAAATCTATTACTACATATGGGTTTTCTGAACCATCTGGTTTTCAACATATTGTCTGTATTTCTTACAATTCTCATGTCAAGGAATGGTAGAGAATTATCTACCTCTTCCTCAACTGTAAATTGTATATGTTGATTATGACTGTTGAAAATGTTGACTGTTTCATGAATTTTGTGTTTAGCAAGTGCCTTTTTAGTTCAACCTTGTAAGTATTTTGTCTTTTTTAGTTCTTGATAATAATTGTAAACACAATTGAAAGCTCGAGAATAAAAAAAATAGTTAACCAATAGCCCTATTATTGACTCCAACCCATCCAAAATAGTTATATAGGTATATATATATATATATATATATATATATATATATATATATATATATATATATATATATATATATATATATATATAATATTGTATACAGGGTGGTCCTTAATTAATTGTACAAAAAGAAACGGTAGATTCTACACTTTAAAATATTACGATTTAAGCCAAATTGCTTTAATAAAATGTTGATATTAAGAAAGATACTGGGTGTTAAAGTGCAAAATAAAAGTTTTATTTTTAGCTATAACTTTCACGTTTGTAAACATTTATGTATACAAATTTACAACTGAGTACTTTTAAATATGAGAAATTATAATTTGATGCACACTTTGATGTAACTGATAGAGGGCGCCACTTATGCCACATATGCGGTATAAATTTGCCCTTAACTTTTTTGCTTTTTAAGTTATCTGTATTTGGGATAAAAAATATTAAAGATGCATTATTTTAACAAAAAAAGGTATAATTGTTAATAACATCAAATCTCAACAGTTTTCGAGATACTCGCATTTTAAAAATCAGCTGCATAATTCTGATCTAAGGCAATTACTTCAG
Organism: Diabrotica undecimpunctata; assembly: GCF_040954645.1. Classification (NCBI taxonomy): domain Eukaryota; kingdom Metazoa; phylum Arthropoda; class Insecta; order Coleoptera; family Chrysomelidae; genus Diabrotica; species Diabrotica undecimpunctata. The sequence goes on from NC_092807.1 coordinate 78,405,173, forward strand.
GCAACGAAGAAAAAATAGACAAAAACATTAATACTTCTGAATTTTGGTACAAAATACCTTTAACTAAAGTTAATAGTTAACGAAATATTAAATAAAATAAATATATCAGAAGGATAATTAATAATAGGATTTGACAAAATAACAGAATAATAGGATTTTACATTAATCATTTTACGTTTTACGTTAAATTAAAGTCATAATCAAAACATTTTGTTTACAAACCAAATTAAGAAATAGTTAAACTAAATAACATAACTTTTTGTCAAAGTAAGTGTTCGATATGTCCACCATTTTCTTTAATTCATTTGTCAATATACTCCATAAAAGATCGTCTCATATTAAATAGCATCATTGGTTCCAAAAAAACTGCTGCAGTATTTATTTCTTGCCATAGTTGGTTACGAATGTTTATGGGATTCTTATAGACACGTTGTTTTAATGCGTCCTATACAACAAAATCAAGCGGATTAAATTCGGGGGCTACATGGTGGCTATAATGTCTAATGGATGAATATATCGGTGACATTACTTATTTATATGATTACGTTACAGCTTACGAGTAACTATAATTACATCTCGAACAAATGGACTATTATGATTTACTAACGAACTAATATCATGCTGAACTAAATTGCCTGTGTGTTTACTATATTTATAACAATATCTTGCATAAACCACATATTTTGAGTTTTTAGAATTTTACAATAGAGAAAAAGTAATACAACGCCATTATAGAAAGTTAAGAAGCGATAGCGAAGGGAAATTGTAAACATGATGACGGCCAACGTCTGAATACTGATACGGCACCTAAAGAAGAAGATGAAATATCTTTTCTCCAATAAGATATTTAGCACATATAATAAAGCATTTTGTGATGTTACGTTATCATCTTTAAGTTGTTTTAATAAGAATAAACTATAAATTATGCTTATCTACAGGTATTCAGTGCTTTACAGCACAAATATCAAACTAAGAATTATTGTGCAGCTGACTTATAAAATACGTTTATCTCGAAAACGGTTGAATTTTCAGGTTATTAATAAGTATACCTTTTCTTTGTAAAAATAATGCATCTTTAATATTTTTTAACATAAATGCAGCTAACTTAAAGAGCAAAAAAGTTAAGCGCAAATTTATGCCACGTATGTGGCATATGTAGCGCCCTCTATTAGTTACATTAAAGTAAGTATAAAATTATAATTTATCCTACTCAAAAGCATTCAACTGTAAATTTTTGTCCAAAAACATGTACAAACGTAAAAGTTGTAGCAAAAAATAAAATTTTAAATTTCCACTTTAACACCCTGTATCTTTCTTAATATCAACATTTTATTAAAGCAAGTTGGCTTAAATCGTAATATTTTAAGGTGCAGAATCTACGGTTTCTGTTTGTACAATTACTTAAGGACCACCCTGTATATATATATATATATATATATATATATATATATATATATATATATATATATATATATATATATATATATATATATATATATATATATATATATATATATATATATATATATATATATATATATATATATATATATAGTTTGAGTTTAGTTCTTGAACCTTAATATATATTTTTTTAGTGGATTTTCTTGGGCTTAGGTTCATAAAAAAATTTGATTTGATACTAAGGCATTTTCATATATTTTTCGACGTTTCGGCAGGAAATCCATGCCTTTTTCAAGAAGTAATATTGACTAAAAAACATTTTATGATAGACATAATACGATTTAAAAGTTAAACTTTTGACTTACCAAGCATGTAAAAATTTGTTACTAACAAGTAGACGTCACAATTAAAATAATATTAAAAACATAGGACATACCCACTAAGTCACTAAGTCACATGTAGTGACTTAGTGGGTATGTCCTATGTTTTTAATATTATTTTAATTGTGACGTCTACTTGTTAGTAACAAATTTTTACATGCTTGGTAAGTCAAAAGTTTAACTTTTAAATCGTATTATGTCTATCATAAAATGTTTTTTAGTCAATATTACTTCTTGAAAAAGGCATGGATTTCCTGCCGAAACGTCGAAAAAATATATGAAAATGCCTTAGTATCAAATCAAATTTTTTTATGAACCTAAGCCCAAGAAAATCCACTAAAAATATATATATATATATATATATATATATATATATATATATATATATATATATATATAATATTATATATAATATAATATGTATTAATATTATTATTTATGTGATATGTTTTGTATTATTTAAAATTAAACGTTTATAATTATTTTAGGCTTTTGTATTTCAAAATAATCACTGTTTTACCGAGAACTGTCAATTTTTGAAATCCTTTAGTGTCATGTCTAATTACTACACAAAAGTGATTCTCGACTTCACCCTGACCGTTGTGCATTAGCCAAACATGTCCATTCCACTGGTCATCTCATGGACTATACTAACACCACAATTCTCCACCATGAGAACAATAAATCTAAAAGAGAGTTCATTGAAATGTCTTATATTTTCCTTAACGATTTCTCCATTAATGTTAAGAGTGACATCAAGAATCTAAGCGATATATACCACTTGTTACTTAAATCAGATACCAAGAACAATACTATACCACAGATAACTAACTTGACTGATATATCCATTAACAACTAACATACCTTTATAATTAATTTTCATTAACACAAAAAAATATATAACATTCCCTTGCTTTTCTTAGATACATCTCAATAAGATGCAATAATACATGAACAATATCATATAATTAAATAAAGTAAATCAAAATAATATTTCCCTATACTGGGATTTAAATTCATTCGTTTTTTACCAATGAACCTTAACGACATAAAGATTCATAAGAACAATGAAGTTGTCAGCGCTTGCGTTCTGGCTAAAACAGAACCTCACTTTTAAACTATCTAAAAATCAAAAATTTAGTTATTGCCGACAATTCAAAGAATTACCTCCTTTTAAATGTAGTTACATTGGGTTTTTCGATTAACCTTGGGTAAGCCTTTACTTGTCAAGTTCAAAGCTACCATACATTTCAAACCTTAAAAAAAAACTTTCTTTGCACATTGTTTTGTATAAAACTTAATGAGGTCGCTGGTTAAATGATATTCGATAAATAATAATAACGAAAAAAATGAAATAATTTGTTTGTAAATCAATTAGCGAAAAATAGCAAATACAACTGTGAGTAAATTAAGAAATTAACTGGTCTTACTCATTATTGATGTTTGTACAAAGAATATAGACTTACCCTTTGAAATATTGGAATCGTAGCAAAGGAAATCTCGTTGGTACTGCGTCGAGGCGCCGGCCGGCGCGGCTCTATGGCACGAGAGCCAACAAACGTCGTGTGTTTCGTTCGCTGTATGTTGATGAAGTGTTTTTAGATTGTAGTTCAGAAAAGAATCCTCTGGCCGTTGGGTAGAAGAGGGCACATCAATAAATCACCCTATTGCATTGTAATTGAGACCGTAATACGAAACCGTACACTTGTGTGCACACTTGTGACACCGAATACAAAGGAGTCAAATTCTCCGTACTTCAAACACAATACATGAGACAACCAGTTTAGCAATTTTACGAAATAACCGGAATCAATATGTCTTACCAAAGTCGTTAGAATACATAGCATTATATTAGATCACACTACAGTACCGTAACAGAAATATTAATAGCAAAAATATGAAAAGAAATAGTACATACTTTCCCAAACACACATAGTAACAAAAAACACCACTATGTTACTAGCTAAGTTTTTTAATATTCTAACTCTACAATTCTAAGTTACGGTAAGATCAATAATATTTTAATAGATAATATATGGTAGCTAATTATAATTTATTCTCTTTCAGCCCTGAAGAAGCCAAATTAATTCTCTTTGGCGAAAACGTTCGGCGAAACAATTGATACACATTAGAGTCTTTCTTGCAGATTTCCCCAATATTTAAGAGTTTACTATATATATATATATATATATATATATATATATATATATATATATATATATATAGATATATAATATAGGGTTTTTATCGCGTTTCTCAAAGAATTAGTTTGTAAGCACTTTTTGAAATTATCTTTATTATAATTATTATGTAACACACATATATATCTAATATGGACAATGTTAATTAAAAAAAACTATCATTAAATTGAAATTCTTACGACACTAATTAAATTATATTAACAAAATTTGGTAACTTTCTGTCACTGAATGCCTAAATGAAACTGTTTTGCAAAATAAAGAATTTAATCACCACTCGATGTTTTCGTTGTCAACCTCGGTTATCGTTCTTATTGTGAACTTGCATTGCCAAATACACCACAATGTTTTAATTATCAGCTTCCACCATTTTAAAATATTTTTCTTCTTAATAGCATTTATAAATCGGTAAAATATTCTTCCTTTTTTATTGCTTTTTTGTTTATTCTTCTTTCTAATAATCTTTTTTTCTCTTCCAATCTCCAATCACCATATACATAATATAATTTTTAATCTCCAACTAATACTCTCTTAATACTATTTTTTAATCTTCATCTAATATACTTTCCAACTACCGAATCATTGATTACTGACTGAATACGAATACCGAATCATCTTGAATACTGCAATAATGACTATTTAATACTGTACTAATACCCTAAAACTGACCATACTGACCATCTTGAATCCAAATCACATCGTATTTATATCATTTTAATGTTCACGAATAATCTTAAAAGAAAATATATTCGAATCCTTCTATTTCATAGACACTACAATATTCGCGAACATTCTACTCCGAAAAAAGGTTAAATTCTTTCTATTGACGTCTTATTTTAGAGTTCTAAATTAAACATTTTAAATTAATAAATAACACTATTTTAAATCCAAAATTATTCACAAAAGTTCCCACAACCAAATTTACTTCAGTGTATATTTGGTTGTCTATAAAGATGGCGTAGTCAAATATATTTATAATATCATAATTATTAAAATAATCAATTACATTACAAAATAAAAAACTTTTTAAACTTATTATTAAACTAATTTCTTAAGAATGCCCTCATATAAATACTTTTTATAATATTCTCTAGTGTATAACTTAAAAATTATTTCTTTAATCACTATTTAAGTTCATTCTAGATTACCTTTGTTTCTCCTATATTTAAAATTATCTCAATACCCCAAAATTAACTTTAAAAGAAATAATTCATTTATAATTTTTTTAAATATTAATTTTCTTCGTAAATATAATAAATTAAATAATTCAATTTTTTATTTCATTGCTCTATTAAGTACACCCCTGTTCCCTGTCTATGTCAACTGTCATGTCAAATGGAGGCTATATTTTGTGTTAACAATGAATAAAGATAACCTAAGTTTTACACTTTTCATATTATTTTTAGAAAGACATTTTTTTTTAATTTTTCGATTTTGTCTTCTGATATATTTTTCAGCTTTCCTTATAAGTCGGCTATTCACTTTCTGCATTACTTGTTCTAACATATCCTGATTATATTCACTAATCCATTTTCTGTTTCCTATATGGTCAAACATTAAATATTCTGGTACTTCCTCTGTATTTAAATTATGTGTATTATTTAAAAAAATATTCTACTTGTCCTATATGTTGCTGCCATGTTCCATGTTGATCCTGGCATACTATCCTTAAATATTATATAACTTCTTTAATATATCTTTCTGCAGGATTTGCCTGAGGATGTCTGATACTTGTAAAATGAATGTCGATCCCCTTTTTCTCACCAAATGCCCGAAATTTTTGGTTGTTAAAATATGTAGCGTTATCTATTATGCAATTTCTAAATGGAAAAATCCTATTTCTTCGGAAAAATGATTAATATATAATTTCAATGTTTTAACATTTGTTCTTGAGCAGGGATATAGTTTAATAAATTTTGTATGTAAATCAACTATCACTAGTACATGCTTTTTTTCCTGTTGGAATAAGAACTAAATTTGATATGAAATCCATGGAAACTGTATTTAGTTTCATATGCAACATTAGATTTATATGTGTTCTGGGTTTTAAAATTCTTTTCTTTGTTTATTTGACATATTTGGCATTGGGTAGTAATTTCTTTTGCTATACTTATGTCATTCTTTGCAAAATAATTATCCCTAAATAGCATCCATAGCTTTCTTATACTAATATTCATGTAACTGTTATGTAAATTTTTCAATATTTTCCTTGCCAAAGTTCTACTTATTACATATACTCCTATGCCATTAATTATTTTATAATACACCCCATCTTTCCTAAGGACTTTTTGTTTTTCACTCAAATTGATCTGATCTCTTATGATTTCTTCTTTAGAATATAATCCAGTGCTTTCTACTAACTGATTTAATCCATTTTTATTGTTCGCTGAACTTTTTGTGATGTATTTTCTAACCCTGACAAAGCATCTGCCACTATGTTGGATTTTGCAGAAATGTATTTGATTTCAAAACTGTATTCACTCAGTATTAGGCTCCAACGGTGTACTCGACTGTTTCCATATTTGTTATTAAATATAGATGTTAAAGCTTGGTGATCTGTTTCTATAGTAAATTCATTACCCAACAAATAAAATCTAAATTTTGTGACACAGTGTATGATACTTACTAGTTCTAATTCTGAAACTGAGTAACCCTTTTCATGTGGCTTTGTAATTCCTGAAATGAATTGTATCGGGTATTCGACCCCATCATGTATTTGTAATAATACCCCTGATAATCTCTCTATTGATGCATCCGTTCTTAATATGAATGGCTTTGTGTAGTCAGGAAGGTATATTTTTAAATTTGACAAAAAAATGTTTTTGATTTCTTGGAATGCTAGTTCTCTTCTCTGATCTCATCTCCATTTTACACCTTTCCTCAGCAGTTCAAGTAATGGAAGTTCTTTTATACTTAGATCTGGTATCATCCTTTTATAATAATTAATTATTCCAATAAATCCTCTTAATGTTCTTAAATTGTGTGGTGTTTTATATTCCTGAATGACCTGTGTCCGTTCTGGATCCATTTCGATTCCCTTAGTGCTAAGTTTATAACCTACATATATTACTTCTTTTTGAAAAAATGTACATTTTTCTTAATTTATTTTTAGTCCAACTTTGTCTAATCTGTTGATTATAATTTTTAGGTGTTTCTCATAATCTTCAGCCGTTTAGAAAAAATTAATATATCATCAATGTAGTGAATTACAAAATGTTCATATTGATCCAAAATATCATGAAGACATCTACATAGAGCACTGCAAGATGATTGAAGTCCAAATCGTACTACTCTGAATTGATATACTACTCCATCTATCTGAAATCCCGTATACTGTCTACTTTTTCTTTCTAGAGGTATTAACCAGAAACTATGCTGTAAATCGATTTTATTGAAAAATGTCATTCCTGTAATTCTTCCTAGTATTCCATCTATACTGATTGGTGCTTCAAATTGCTTTCCAGTGATCTTGTTAATATTCCTTGCATCCAATCATAACCTGATTTCACCTGATATTTTACGTACTACTACTATAGGGTTTATAAAACGTGTATCTGCCTTCTCAATGATTCTATCTTCTAACATATATTATTAATCGTTCTGTTTACTTCTTCTCTGTATTTTTATGGTATTGTGTATGATTTTGTTTTAAAATCTTTTTCTTCTTTAACTTTTATACTATGGATATAATTTTGTGCAATTCTATTTTCTTTATTGACACGTCCCTTGTGTTGCTGCAATATGGAAACGACTATTGATTTATATTCTTCAGGGCAATTTAAAACTTTTATCACATTTTCTTCTTTACAAATAAAATTATTTTTCATTATGTACTCATTATTCCTTGCTTCCAATTTTACGCACTCCACCTCGTAGGCATCCATCTGCTTAAAATTTCCATTCCTTAAATATTCACTACAATTATTCTTTACATTCTTTTGGGACATCTCGCTATCATCAAAATACATTTCTTCTTCATAAACATCATTAATTTCTTTTAATAATATCCTATCAACTCTTATTCCTTCTTTCACCTCATCTTTCTGCATAAACTTAATTATTTACCCTTCCAAAGTTACCATTTTTTCTTCAATATCTATCTTTACTTTCTTCTTTTCCAATTCGTCATTTCCCATTAATATATAAACACATAAATCCTTGACAACAAATCCTTGCATATTAATTTCTTTATTAACAATATTAATTTTAAAATTGGCTAGTTTATTAATTTCACCCAACTTCTTATTATTTGCACCAACAATTTTAATTTTTGGAATCTTTATTATATCTGATAGTTTTAATGTACATATTAAAAATAAAATTTTCCGAGACTAAAGTACTTTCTGAACCAGTATCTATCATAACCTTAATCATTTTATTTTTGGCCATAGCATTTATATAAATTAAATTAATAGATTCAATAATTTTATCTTTATCTAAAGAAATAAATTCAGAAGGTTTTTCATAATGGCAATGGCCCAACTTGTAATTCAGAAAGTTTACTGAACAAAATTTGGATTGTTAGAATTGTCAGATTGTGTCTGACCACTTGGATCTAATGCCCTGTGTCTTTCACTACTACGACTTCTACTCATATTTTCTTGCCTTGTAATATTTCGTTCACTATCTTCGCAGCTTCTATTCCTTCGTACATAATTTACCTGTCTGTTGTAATTAGGTCGTTCTGTATTTCTTCTATTGGTAAAATCTTGTCTATTATAATTAGTATTGTTATTCAAATTTTGTCTATTTTGATTATTGTTATTATTATTAAAATTTTGTAAATTATTACCATATCTATTATTATTATATGATTGTCTATATTGATGATTAATATTCTTATTATATTGAAAGTTATTATTGTTTTTTCTATTATTATTATTATTCATCATAATATCATTGTTATCATTATTACTTGCCATATTACCTCTTTGTATTCTTTGAATAAAATTAATAAAACTCTCTATTGTTTGAATATTTTGTACAGTTACTGTTTTAACAACATCGGCATCAAAATGTCTAGATAAATTTAAGACTGTTTCATCCTCTCTAAGTGGTGGTTCTAAATATTTTGCAACCGTTATCAGTGTTAATGCATAATCTATCATATTTGATCTTAAATTATGATTATACTTTCCAAAATATAGAACTTCCCTAAATTTAGCTTGCTCTAATTCACCCCAATAATAATTTAAAAATTTATTTTCAAATGTTTGAAAATTATCCAAATCATTTTCAATACTGGCAAACCAAGTTGCCGCATTGTCACTTAGTGTCATTCTAATATAATATTTAATATCATTAATATTAGTCACTAATCTTAATTGATGTTTTAAACTTTATCTTATGTTTTAAATGTATACTTTAGGATGCAGATTTTTTATATTACCAGAGAATTTAATCCCAGTATCATTTGTTAAATTTAAGTAAGGTCTCCCTATGTCTCTCATTTGTGAAATATCATCTATTCACTGTTCCACATTTCTTATTCGATTACTATTTATTTGGATATTTTGTTGCATATCGTCTAATTTTTCTTCTGTCTTTCTTCTTCGTTAATTTTTACTTCTAAGTTACATTTCCGCAACTCTATTTTCTGTTCTATATTTATCTTATTATCTTGAATAATCGTATTTACTTCTGTCCTCTCATTCTATCCTTTTTTTGTAGTCATGCCGTATATTTTTTATTTCATTTGCTACTTTTTTCTTTGCAGCTTCAAGTTTTTTATCTATTTGTTTTTCTATTTGTTTTACAGTTTTATTATTATTATCTTCTATTTTCTTTTCTTATTTTTTTTATTGCCTTGTTTGACTTCTTTTGAATTCTCTTTAATTTTTTTCGTATTCTCTTCCATTGTCTTGTTCATCTGCATCATTAATGACATCAAAGCTACCATATTGACATTTTCCTCTCTTTCTGCATTCATTTCTGCAGTATCTTGTGGAACTTGAACTAAACTTTCCTCTTGTACAGGTTGTGTTTCTACTTCCACATCTTCTTCATTCTTTTTGCTTCTTATACCTTTCTTTTCTTGAGACATTTTGATACTTTACTTGTTCAAATATAATTAAAAATAAAATCTATAATTTTTTCTTTTTAATGAAAATTAATTTAATTATATGAGAGCACTTATCTTCCCAAACTAATTCTTATATATATATATATATATATATATATATATACATATATATATATATATATATATATATATATATATATATATATATATATATATATATATATATATATATATATATATATATACAGTCTAGGTAAAAGTTTATGGTCGGTATGGACCTTATGTGAGATAGAGTGAGAAACACCTGTTTAAAAAGAGAGAGGTATATTAGGTCCGCCCTTTAAATCGCCGAACTTGCATGAGTGGAAATAATAAAAGAATGGGAAATTCAACGTTGCCAAACTTATTGGTTTTATTTAACCTGTTGTCTTTTTAGCATTTGAACAATGTTCTGAGATAATCAAATTTGGGCGAAATGGATTTAAATGGCAGCTTACTGTTTTTTATTGGGATTATGCCACAATTTTACTTTACAATAAGTGTAATATAACATTTTGATTTCCACTTCGGAAATCGTTTTATATAACTAAAATTAATAATGATTCGTATTTTAAGTACGATTTCCGAATTAAAAATCTAAACATCAAAATAAGCTTATTTTAAAGTCACAAGGTGCCTTATTTCCAATAAAAATTATAAAATGAATATAACTCCACAATAAATAAACCTTAATACGAAATTATTTGGCAACGTCTCATGTCGCGTAGTCAAAGCACCGAATCAGATGTAGAGGTGGGTCTTTGATGTTTATATCGTTAAGAGCGTAGGCGCAAAATTTCGGACCAATGATTTTTAAATGCATTCTTTTTTTTGAATCCTGAGAAAACTAATAAATATTTTTGAAAAATTTAAACGCAGAACGAAAGAATACATTATTACCGAGGACCGAAAGTCTCTGGAAACTTCTATAATGTTTATTTTAATAAGTTACAGGAGTGAAAAAAGAGAAAATTTAGTGTGTTTTTGAATTTTAAGTATCTCAATCAAAAAAACTTGTTGTTTATTTTAAGGGACTTTCGGCCCTCGGCAATAATGTCACCTTTCATTCTGCGTTTAAATTTTTCAAAAATATTTGTTAGTTTTTTCAGGATTCGAAAAAAAATGAATAAATTTAAAAAGCATTGGCCCGAAATTTTGCGCCTACGCTCTTAACGCAACTAAACCGATTTTCGTAAACAATAACTATGATTGTTTAACAGTAGTTTCAAGTAAGAGAGTACCTACATAAACAAACATAATGGATATTATCGTTTATGCGTATATTTATTGAAGTGAAAGAAACTAATTAAGGATATATTTATTATAATTGAAAAATAAACTTAACAGTACAAATAGTAAATCGTACTTACATTTACATTACACGTTATTATTAAATCGCGAATCGTCTAAATTGGCATTTAAAAACGTAAGTTTTTCTACTTTACTTCTTGTTAACCGTGTTCTTCTTTTATTTAAAATTAAACCAGATTTTGAACATGTGTTCACATTTACAATACTTTATGAATATAGTGGTTAAGTTAGGATATACATGGCAATGGTTTTTTCACCATTGTAATGGACTCTCGATACAGGTGTACGTTTAGATGAGTCATGTCCAATTAATTGTTCAAAAATACACCATGGACTTAAGTGATCTTTATCGGTTTCCTGCAATTTAAATCGTGAATCCCTAAATGTACATAATGACAATGTGCCACTCTGTTCTATCCCTCTAAATCTTTTTGTTAAACCCGATATTAGTAATTGTACTACGTCGGATACTATGGATGTAAGGTTGCCGTTTGCTAAAATTTTATTGCAAGATTTTTGCAGGCAGCGTACCATAACAATCACTGAACTACCCTTCAAGTATTTTTGGCCACTATTGTAATTATGGTTTCCAGAAAAATGGCAGCAGCCTAATAAAACCGTTTTGAATTCTAAATTTTCGGTTAAATAGTATCCTGTTAATGCGATGTAACTCTCAGATACTCCATATGTCCAGAGGTCAGTAGTAATACAGATATTTTCTACTTCTTTAACAACTTGTGATCTAATAATTTGCTTAGTTTTGATATAACATTCCTGAAGTAATGAAGTGTCATGTAAATGTAAATACTATTTGTATTATTTAATTTATTTTTTAAGTTATAATAAATATATCCTTCTTTAGTTTCTTTCAATATAATAGCCAATATGTTTTTAGTGTACTCACTTATTTGAAACTACTGATAAACAATCAACTAGTTACAGTTTACGAAAAACGGTTCCGATAAAAATGTCAACGACCCACCTCTAGTTTCTTAGGATCGGAACCAGAGATATGTATATCTCAGATCGAAACTAATCGTCTTACTACTGGGCAATGGGCAGCAATAAGAAATATGGAGGAGATACCAAGGGGAAATATGATTGTTATCTTTGTCTGTTCGTTGAAAATATGATTTTATATCTGTGTTAGATATCCTGTTAAATTTTACCATACTGACCATAAACTTTTACCTACACTGTATATATATATATATATATATATATACATATATATATATATATATATATATATATATATATACATACTTTGTAAATGGTATAAATTTTTGTAAATGTTATACAGTGTAGGTGCCATTACACTACTCCAAACGAGACCGTTCTTCTGCGTTCTCCATCTGCCATTCTTACCATTGAGTTATACAAAAAATCTTCTGTTGTGTAGGCATACGCGGATAATACAAGTTAGTTTATTATCTAAGAAGATATCATATAGTTTGTGGAGAAATCTCTAATTTAAGGTGTCATAAGTGGCATTTAGATTGATGTCTGATATTTTTCGCACCTGTCTTGGCTGTATTGGGTAAGATTTTGAGTTTTTCTTCTATTATCGGTTAAATTATATTAAAAAACATTTGCATAAGTAAAAACTGACAAAATAAAGATATTGGAAGATAACTTTTGTGGTCGTTGGAGCTTTTGTCAGGTTTAAGCAAGGCAACAACTATGAATTGTCTCCACACTTTCGGTATCTAAATAGTTTGAATACAGCTGTTCATCATCCGAAAAAGCTATTGTAGTGTTTTTGGTGCAAATTTCGTAATTAAATTTGTGCTCAGATCCGTAATGTGTGGAGTCGTATTATTTTTGGTTATATATGTAGATGGTGGATTCAAGCTCAACATCGTTCAAAGGTTTCCTCAGCTGACTGTTTTTTTTTCTCTCTCACTTTGAGTTTTTCTTTTCTTCTTTGCCGGTAAAGATATCACTTCCCTATGTATCACGTGGTTTTATGTGCACTAGAAATACGTCACATTTGTGTTAGAGCATATGTCTGATAAGTTTAAGTAAAGTAAAGTTTCTTTATCTCTAGATATGTCCTCAATATTTATAAACATAATTAGAATAGTGGGTCGTATTGAAAGGGTCGGGTGATTGAAGAATTAGCCGATTAATTCATTAAACATAACTTAGGGTGCGCCCGATTACAATGGTCTCATTAATACTTTAATCTTCGTGAAACTTTCTTCTTTTGACCTCTTAAGTAATGGCTTATCATTTCATTTTCATTAAAAATTAAATTTTTATATACAGACTATTACTTTTCTACGATATTTCAAATCAAATTTGCATGCTAATAACTGTCGGTATTAAAGAGTCTCTTTGCTCAGAGTAAATAAGTTTGTAATATCGGTTACAACTCCTTTATATGGATAATAAACAGTTAAAATAAGTGTACAAAATTTCAACTACCTATATCGACGCCATTGTTCAGTAGATAGGTTTATCCCAGAGATCAAAGGTTAAATGTATATTCCAAGCTCTATTTACCTATTTTAATTGCCAAAAGAGTGGAAAAAGACATAATTATGCTTTCATTTTTTTTTAATCTTTTATACTACTTTTTACCGTTAAGGGGCGAACTAAGGAATAGGAAACTAGGTACGTGCTTAGGGACAGAAAATTAGGTTTTTAATTTTTATAAATTTTTGACATTTTTATTTAACAGAAAAAGATGATATTCACAATTATTGTTACAACATTTAAATTATGCCGATTTGTTGTCTGCTTTTACTCTTCGGGATAGCAAAAATATCTCTGTGTCCAGATCCTATAAAATAATAAGCGAAATAAAAATAGGAAAAGAACTCAATAGTTATTAAAACATACATCATACAATATAATTTGAAGTCGAGATTGACCTTGACAAGGGCTACTTAGACATAGTATTTCATCATGGTACAATTGTGTATTCATTGTACCATGGTATTTCATAGTATGTAATATATTCTGGAATTCGTTACATACGAATGGGGGGGGGGGGGGATTGGGGATGATGACGGCGTAAAGCCAGTTTTTTAAACTATTTGGAACTTCGGAGGAGGATACATTTTGTAAATTGGTTTAATTAAGAGTGCTTTTTGATGGGGATATATCGGTGGGTATAGATAGGGAATAGCGAGTGAGGAAAGTTCAGTTTGAGTTACAGTGATTGAACATGGATACAAGCATCAGCAGTATGACGCTTGTTTATATAAAAAATCTTGTCAGTAGACAAAAATATTCTATATGGGGTGTTATCGTAAGTTATTAAGAGGTTTGCACTGAACAGTTTTCATTATCAGAAATAACGTATAAGACTTTTTGGAAGCTTATGACTTTTTAAAAAAGGTAAACTTAGAGGAATGTATAACGGAATGAAAGTAAGTTTAATGGTTTAATTATTTCAAACTTGAAACATAACTTAATTTTTGTTTCATATTTAACCGAAAAGGCAATAAGGTTGTATTTAAAAATGATTGTGCACTTATTATTGAAAAAACAAATACTGTTGAATGCAATAAAGTAAATGATTTGTATCTTTTTTTAAGTTAGACATAGAAGGTAAGAAGGTATGGCTTTAAATGTAAATGGTTTAGATAAAACTAAGTTTAATAGAAACATTTGACATAGACGCTTAGGCCATTTTAATTATTTACGCTTAAAAATTCTACAATTACCTTTTTCAGCCAAAGTTTGTTAAAATTTGTATTCAGGGTAAAAGTACAAGACGAAGATTTTATAGTAAAGAAAAGACAAGCAAAAGAATTATTGATTTAATATATTCAGATATAGCAGGGCCAGTTGCTAATCTTACTTTAGATGGAGAAAAATATTTTCAGGTATTATTTGATGATTTCTCACATTTTAAAGTAGTTAAATTGCTAAGATATAAAAGTGAAGCTGAAGGTAATGATCTTGATTTTATAAATTTAATTAAAACTAAACATAATGTCAAAACTAAGCGTATCAGACTAGATAATGGTGATGAATTCTCATCACATAAATTTAAAAATATTTGTAGATTAATGGGTATTGAGTTGCAGTATACTCAACCACACCACAGCAAAATGGTGCATCTAAAAGAATAAATCGTACATTGATAAATAAATTTATAGTCAAACTAGCAGAAACTAACTTGCCTGAACATTTATGGGGTAAATAAATGAGATGTTCAGCTTATGAATTGAACAGAAGTCGTACAACAGCGAATATTGGTAAAACACCATCTTAGATATGGTATGGTGAGAATAATATTAATCATCTTAGAGTTTTTGGTTCTAAAGCATAGAGTGTAATTCTTCCAAAGCTGAATAAATTTGATATTAGAACAATAACAACAATAATGGTAGGTTATTCTAACTCAGGATATAGCTTGTGGTATTGTAAAAATAACAAAATAATTACATCTACAGATGTTATTTTTGATGGAAACAAGTTAAATATAAAGATAGTGTAACTGATGATGTTAATGATAACAGTAAATATCAAACAGTTTGGATCAAAAATGAAGGGAATTCTGAAGGTACTGAAGATGGAAGCAACAAAAAGGAAAGTTAAGCTGAAAACGAAGAATTAATTAGAAATGAAATGGAAAGTAATCAAGAAGATTTCATATGTGCCAGAAGAGGAAAAGAAGTAAAATTACCAGAACATTTTAAAGAATACGAGTTATATTCAGCTTATTGCTTACTATTATTCAACTCAATTGTGAACCAGAGACGTTTAAAGAAGTGCAGGAAAATGAAGAGTGGAATAATGCAATTAATCAAGAACTGGAGCCATTGGAAAACCTAAACACATGGACACCAGTTAATTTACCTGATAACAAAAAGATTACAGATACAAGATGGGTTTTTACAATTAAATATACTGGAACACATAAAGCAAAGTTGGTTGCAAAGGGTTTTCAAGTACAGGAGAAGAATCCACTAAATCAACCTATGCACCTGTGGCAAAAATGAGCACAGTGGGAATGATGCTCATGCCCTGCAAAAGATTTGGAAAATTTATTAACTTGATGTGCCCACAGCTTTCTTAAATGGAAAACTTGATTAAGAAATATATATTTATCCTTCACAAGGACTAATAATAGACAGAGGAAAGGTTTTAAAATTAAGACCGGTATATGGTTTAAAAGAATCACCGAAATGCTGGAATCATACTTTTTATGGAGTTGTAACAGAGAATGGATTTATTAGATCTAAACATGATTTTTGTCTATATATACAAGAAGACATATTTATGATTGTTTATGTGGACAATATAATAATAACAGCATATGTACAAAAAATAAAAGAAACAAGAGATTTGAAAAACAATTTTTGTGCCAAGGACCTGGGCGAAGTGAAGAACTTTTTAGGAATGACAATATTAAGAGAAAGTGGTATTCTCACATTATGACAGCCCAAAATGATATCAAAGGTACTGAGTTCATTTGGCATGAGTGATTGTAAAGGTGTCACATCACCAATGGAAACAAATTTACAGATAGATAACACTCTAGAGGTAATTGATGTTCTTTATAGGAAACTTATAGGTAGTCTTATGTATGTAGCACCTACATCTAGACCTGATATTATGTTCGCCGTTTCATATCTCAGTAGAGTACTTGATAAATCAACACAACAAACTTGGAAAGCAGGAAAAAAAGTACTGCGATATTTGAAAGAGACACAAAATTTTTCATTGACATATAAAAAGAAACCGTGGGAACTAGTTTATTATTCAGATTCATGATTGTCCCAGAAACAAAACTCTGTTGCTCTTTCAACTGCAGAAGCTGAATACACAGCTGTGGCTACCTCAGCTCAAGAACTGATTTACTTAAAATGTATTTCATCTGATCTTAATGTACAGGGTAAATCAAAACTCTTAATTGTAATTTTACCAAGTAAATTTACATTAAAGAGCATTATACAAAAGATTTAGTTTCAAAACGATTGATTATATTTGCACTGAAAATAATCTTGCAGATATATTGACAAGTGGATCGACTGTGGATAAGATGTACATAGAAGCTGACATACAGACAGATATATGTCTCGACCTTGAGACGAAAAAAGACAGACTGCCAAAAGCCGCTACAGCGGAGATT
Source organism: Diabrotica undecimpunctata (assembly GCF_040954645.1). Lineage (NCBI taxonomy): Eukaryota > Metazoa > Arthropoda > Insecta > Coleoptera > Chrysomelidae > Diabrotica > Diabrotica undecimpunctata. The sequence continues at coordinate 78,422,618 of NC_092807.1, forward strand.
GGTACGCAAACGGATGCCTGGCATGGTCCTTCAAGGCCCGTTGGGCTGGCGAGCCTCGAAGGAGTCAGTACTTATGCCGACTTCCAGAGGAACGTCCAGCGCGATTGGCCGGAGAGCCTTTACAGGCAGACAGAGATCACAATAGGGAACCCCGTCGAGTCCCAGTGTAATGTGAAGGTCGTTATACTGGAAAATACGGACCTATCCATGACCCACAGCGTCCAGCGGCTATACAGGGATAAATTCCCTGAATTAGCTGGCCTTGAAGAGAATTTTGAAGTGCTGGAACAGACAACAACAATACGAAAGGGCGCAGACAGACACACCAAATCTCAGAAGATTTTAAAAATTAGAACGGCTGGCACGCAAGAAGACATGTGGCATATCCTAGAACGTGTCAGAGAGGAGGCCTTCCCAAATGCCTCTGTGGCCTTACACCACGTGAGCTTTATGTCAGTTGGAGATTTGAGGAAGATGGCAGAGGTTATCTTTAAAGCGACTAGCAACATGGTACAAGTACATACTACTGCCACAAGAAAGGACAGGCCGACCTACGGCTTCATCGTGTCGAAAAAAGACACAAGCTACACCCAACTCCTAGAGGGGGTACAGGATGCGTGGGCAAGACAAATGCTATTCAGGCAATCCGTAGCCTCCGGAGTACTAGGGATGGTAAGTTACTTATCACCCTAGATAAGGACCCAGATGCCGTCAAGGCAATAAAGACTGCCATTGCGTCCAAAGATAGCGGCTTCAAGGCAAGACAACTGGGACAAGATAGGTCCACGGTTATACATGTCAGAGGTATGACCGCGAATACAAACACAGAGACATTGCAAAATGCACTGTCTGTAGTGATAGGCAAGTGGGAAAAGGACTTCCTGATTAAAAGTCTAAGAAAGATGCGAGGGGACACGCTGGCAGCCACGGCTGTTCTGTCTACCGAGGCAGCCAAAAGAGTGTTGGAGATAGGACACATTAAAGTGGGCCTTGCTAGATGCGAGGTCGAAAAAAGATACGTAGTTAGGAGATGTCAACGGTGCTGGTCGTACACATATGACATCTCAAAGTGCGACGGTCCTGACCGTATTGGCCTCTGTCTTAAGTGCGGAAAGAAGGACTGTAAGGAGAAGGACACATGCAGAAATGAGGAGTGGTGTGTTCTCTGCAAAGAGGGGCACCACATTGGAACCGCGCGGTGCCGAGAATTTAGTGGCGCTCTCCAAAGGGCGCGACTAGCCGACAAGACGCGCGCAAAAGAACTAACAGAAAGCGTGCCCGCTAAACCGCCATCGACACCCTTTCCCCAACCGATAGTTGAAGACATCGCACGGGCGAAAAATGACATACCTTCGACATCTGCGCCAAATCCTGATGACGATACTATAGATGACGACGTTTTTCGTAAGGCTAAGTTCCCCTCATTAATGGAGGAATTCGAGAGTATGTGTGCCGAGGTAGTGGAAATGGCTAGCAACATAGCAAAAAACAAAAACAACAATCCCGTCCCCGACACTGAAGGACCGCAGATGTCTGGACTATCTCCGGACAACACTCTGCGAAAAATACTCAGTTGATCCCCGATAACTCTCATCCTAGTGACCTAGAAGAGCTAGTTGTAACGACTTGAAATGGCTTCGATCCAGACAAAAGGACTTAGAATACTGCAGGTGAACATCGGAAGGGCAAAGGTGGCACACGACCTGATTTACTCAAAAGCCCTGCAAATTGACGCAGATATCATCATAGTCCCAGAACCGAATAAAAATATCTCAAAAAAAATTGGTTGGATCTCCGATAACAGAGCAGACGTTGCTGTATTTTTGGTAAACAACAAAGTGTGCATAAACAAAATTACCAAAAAAGAGGGATTTCTAAAGATAAAAATAAACGAACTAGCAATCATAGCCTGTTATATCTCACCTAATATAACCATGACACAATATGCTGAGCGGGTTGAAAAAATCATTGAGGCGTCACAGGGAGAAACAACATACATAATTGCTGGTGATATAAACGCCAAATCTATTCTTTGGGGGTCCCCAAAAAATGACAAAAGAGGAGAAATTTGGAACGAATGGATCTCCTCCGCAAACCTGACTGTGCTAAACAATGGTAAACCCACATTCAAAAGAGGTGAGTCGCGAAGTCACATAGACATTACACTAGCAACCAACAACTGCGCCAAGAAGATCTCGGGATGGGATGTGCTTGATGATAACATCTTTACGTTTCACAAGTACATCTCATACGAAGTCGGCATTAAGGTCACAACCAGGCACGGCAGGAAATTACTCGAGTTCGATAAGAACAAATTCAGAAATCAGATACGGAACTTACAAGAAGAAACTACCAACTTTAATAACTTTAGAGACAACATAATAAAAGCACACAAAGCGAGCAGCAAAAGCAAACATGTCACATACACAATACCATACTGGTGGAATGAAAACATTCACCAAAAGCGGACAGAATGTCTTAGAATCAGGCGTACGGCACAGAGAAATAGGACGCAGCAAGTTAAAGAAGAGTATAAGAACTCCAAAAAGGAATTCAATAAATTGATCAAATGGGCTAAACGTACATGCTGGCAGAACTTGTGCGAGGCATTGGAGAACGATATATGGGGCGAAGCATACAGGATCGCTACTAAGACGCTGAGGTCAGAGACCCCATATAACCTATGCGATGACAAAAGAAGGGAAATAGCGAATACCCTGTTTCCTAACAAGCCTATAAACGACTTCCTGATTAGAGACGATGAGAACTGTCCCAAAGAATTAACGGCGGCTGAACTCACCAGAGCCGCCAATTCCATCAAAATAGGTAAATCCCCTGGACCGGACCGTGTGCCACCAGAGGCGATAAAAATACTAGTGAATGAATGCCCAGAAGCTACTAGAATAGCACTCAATGAGCTGCTAACAAGACAAGAATTTCCAGACCAGCTGAAACTAGCTAAACTTACACTAATACATAAACCCGGTAAAAACCCGGACGAAGCCAATTCGTACAGGCCTATATGTTTATTAGATTGTCTGGGAAAACTATACGAAAATATTGTCAAAAATCGCCTAGAAGATGAATTAAGTAAAAGAGAGACTATCTCCAACAGACAATACGGATTTAGAAAAGCTAAATCAGCCATAGACGCGGTAAAAAGTTTAACCGATACTGTAAAAAACACAAAGAAAAGATGGGCTATACTGGTTATGTTTGATGTAAAGAATGCCTTCAACTCTGCCAACTGGGCACATATCATAACAAAACTGGAATCAGCACGAGTGTCAGGATATCTCATCAATATCATTAAAAGGTATCTTACTAATAGATACGTTACAGTGGCAAAAAATACAGAACAGAAGTTAACAGCCGGCGTACCGCAAGGTTCTGTATTAGGTCCGACACTCTGGAATATATTATATAACGGGGTACTAGAAATAGACTATGGTAGAGATACTCTAGCTATTGCATACGCAGATGACCTGGCGATACTAGTCATGACTGACATGAACTGGAAAATCGAAGACAAAGTCAACACATGCTGCAGAAAAGTCAACAGCTGGATGGCTAGAAACGATCTCGAACTAGCAGGAAGCAAAACGGAAGTGGTCATACTAAAAGGACCACGACGAAGACCCGAGATGACTTTTCAAATTGGTAGTACTATTATAACCCCTACAAATTGTGCAAAATACCTAGGCATATACATCGACACAGGCCTAAGGTTCACAAAACACCTGACAAATGTAGTCCAGAGGGCGGAAGAAAGAACGGCAGCCCTACAAAGAATCATGCCGAATATAGGAGGCCCAAGCAGCCTAAAAACGAAGAATGTACCTGCAAGTGGTACAGTCAACTATATTATATGGAACCCCCATTTGGGCAGACGTACTAAATTACAAAAGCCAAAAAGTACAGAGACATGATAACCAGAGCCCAGCGAAAGCCTCTATTAAAAGTTACAAGTGCGTACAGGACCACTTCAACGATGGCCCTACAGGTAATAGCGGGCACGCTCCCTATTCACCTCCTAGCTAAAGAACGGCAGATGCTTTATAACTCTCGAGACGGCCACCTACCTCAGGTCAGAGCCGCCATTAGAGAACAATTACTAACAGAATGGCAAGCAGAATGGGAGGCACAGATAGACAAGGCACAATGGACCAAAAAACTAATACCCAATGTGATAGAGTGGTACAAATGTAAGTTCAAACGAGTAAATTTTTATTTTATGCAGTTCCTGACAGGACATGGATCTTTCAGGTCTTACACGTATCGTATACGAAAAACCAGCGATGATAATTGTGTCATATGTAAAGTAGAGGACGATGCGGAGCATTGTATCTTTAGGTGCAAGGTGTTTGCGTCGGAACAACACATAATGCGAACAAAGCTAGGAGAGATATCCTCTGACAACTTGATACGTGTCGCTATGGAAAGCAGAGAGAACTTTGAATTTCTTGTAGACCAAGTAACAAAAATTATTAAAAGAAAGTCCATGATAGAGAAAGAAACTGAGACAGGATGAGAGTGATCTGGGGCAATCCACCTCCATTTAAAACTAGTTATCATTGTATGAATATGTATGTAAATATGTGTATATGTGTATTTGTGTGTTCATAGGTGTGTATGTGTATGTACGTATGTATGTGTGTATATGTGTGTAATACACTTGTTTATTGCATACGTATGTATACTTACTTATTGTTACCTAGTATTACCTAATACCAAATATTCTTACACCTTATTGTTACCTTGTATACCTATACATTCCATATACTCTCCCCCTGGTTCCTTACCGCTCTTAGGTAATACCATCGGCAAGGCCATTTACATATGGGCCTATTTTACATACATTTTTCTTCTGGTTCCTTACCGCTTCTAGCTAAGAACCAGCAACAAAACTTTATTACTAATTCAGGCAGCGCAAGGCATCTCTAAGTTTCGTTCGCTAGCTGAACACGTACGGGGGTGTCTTGACGAAGAATGGGTGGTTTTAGTTGGTAGGCAGGGCAACAGAAAGGCATCCGTTTGCAGGACCTCCTCTACATAGGGGGAAATGGGCTCAGATGTTTTCCTCTGCCCTGAATCCAACACACGCCGAGCAATGGTATGGTGTTTAGAACATTTCCACCCTCATCAAAAAAAAAAAAGATATATTGACAAAGCCTTTATTAAAAGAAAATTTTTGCCATGTAAGATCTTTGTCAAGCGTTTTTTATATATATATAAATTCGGTTTACAACGTTCTTCGACGTCTTCCGATTTCCAATCTCCATCTCATTCTATCGTTCCATAGATCGTCTTCCAGTTCTCTTTCTCTGATTTCTTTATCAACTCCTTCTCTCCAACTTCTTCTAGGCCTTCCTGGTCTTCGCCTACCTCTTGGTTGCCATTCAAGAATTTGTCTTGGTATTCTATTCTCCGGCATTCTCCTTACGTGTCCGTACCATCTGAGTTGTGTCGTTTTGATGTCATCAACAATATTATGTGTAACCCCCATGATTTCTCGGACTCTCTCGTTTGTTATTCTGTCGCGTCTGGAGATTCCCGCCGAGCGGCGCCAGAAGTCCATTTCTGTTGCTCTAAGCATTTTCTCTGATCTGTCTTTTATAGTCCAAGATCCCAGAGCGATCAGACATAACTTATTTTCACACAGATGAAACCTTAGAGTCTGAGTAGCGTCTCGTGTGCTTTGAATACCTGCGTATTTATGAAACTTGCTGAGTGACACCTGGGCAGGTACCAGGTGAGAAAGGTAACTAAAAATAAGAGCTATTTAACTTAAACTTACATAACTGATTTTTATACATATTTTGCAGAATATTATTTTGAAAATACTGTAATAAGTGTCAGACACTTGTCATGGACCAGAACTTTTGTCAGACGCTTTAAAGCTCCACTAAAATTAAATGAACTTTACTTACTTTTACATGTCTTATTTTTAAATATGTTATTAATGGAACTATAATAAAGTTATATTTAATCAGTCAGACAAATTAAAATGACCAAACATCCCTCAAACACAAAAATTAGTTAACCAGAAGTATGAGCGCGAGAGTGCTGTGCGCATGAGCCCCAGAGTAAAAAATTCAAATACATTAAGAATACTTACTGTTTTCGATCCGATTAAATATTTTTGCATCTCTATTTAAAAATCAGACATGTAAAAGTAAGTAAAGTTCATTTAATTTTAGTGGAGCTTTAAAGCGTCTGACAAAAGTTCTGGTCCATGACACGTGTCTGACACTTATTACAGTATTTTCAAAATAATATTCTACAAAATATGTATACAAATCAGTTATGTAAATTTAAGTTAAATAGCTCTTATTTTTAGTTACCTTTCTCACCTGGTACCTGCCCAGGTGTCACTCAGCAAGTTTCATAAATACGCAGGTATTCAAAGCACATGAGACGCTACTCAGACTCTAAGGTTTCATCTGTGTGAAAATAAGTTATGTCTGATCGCTCTGGGATCTTACTCTATTAGGGGCCACACTTCGCATCCATATGTTGTGATACTTTTTATTATGGTGTTGTATATTCTTCTTTTGTTGTCTTTGGAGATGTTTTTATCCCACAGTACGCTGTTTAGTAAGGCTATGCCTTTCCTTCCCTGTGTATTTCGTTCCTTAATGGCTGCATCTAATTTTCCGTCTTGAGTGATTTTTACTCCTAGGTATTTGTAGTTATCACATATTTTGATCTCTTGATTTTCCTCTACGAGAAGGTTATGTTGATCTCCTCCGATACTCATGTACTCAGTTTTTTCCATATTCACTTCCAAACCCCACTCTGTAAACTCTTCTAATAGTTTTCGCATCATGTAACTAAGGTCTTCAGAGTCCTGTGCGATGATGACCTGGTCATCTGCAAAGCACAGAGTGTACAAAGTTAAGTCTATTAGTGGTATGCCCATATTCGTACATTTTTTCTTCCATTTGTTGAGTGCTGCTTCGAGGTATATTTTGAATAATGTTGGGGATATACAGCATCCTTGTCTTAGTCCTTTAGTCACTTTGAATCCCGGTGTTATCAGATTTCCTGTTTTAATTCTTGTTGTTTGTTGGTAGTACAACGTTTTTACTGCTTCAATCAATTCTATATTTATATTTGTTTTCCCCAGTGCCTCCCATAATTTATCAAGCGGGATACTGTCATATGCTTTCCTAAGGTCTACGAACGTCAGATGGACTTCTTGGCCACGAGCAACTTTCTTTTCAATTATCTGAGTAATAGAGAAGACATGGTCTATTGTAGATCGACCTGCACGAAAACCAGCCGTTTCAACCAGCCGTTCAAGCGTTTTTTAACTAATGTAAAATTATTATAAGAATATTTTTGATTGTTTAGAGTTAAGCGATTTTTCCTCCTATGTAATGTCTTGAAGTTCAAACCGAGGACGAGTGTTACGTATAGGTTTTTACAATAGTATAGGTTGGCTATAGTGTACTTATGACTTACGTCAAAGTCAACGACTATAATTTATTGTAAGCAAGACAAGATGGTTGTAATATGTGTTTTAAATAATAAAGAAATAATTCATTTATAATATACTTATATTGTAATTTAAAAACTAAATATTGAAAGAATCGAAGCTCATACTGGCTATTTCGTCTGTTAATAATATGATTTGGTTTAATAACCTATGATTTTCTGCCTCCCATATTTTGACAGTTTTCTGTGGCTTAGTAGTCGAGCTAGCATAACGATTCTTGCCCTGTATTCTTCATAGAGGCGTTTGATCTCTTCGTCCATTCTTGCTCCTTCATAGAAGCGTTTAATCTCTACCTCTGAGTATAGTATTTGCTCCTGCTGTTTCTTTATTCTTGTAGACTCTAGAGTCGTTTCTGTTTGATCTCAGAATGCAAATATTTAAGATCCCGCAGTGTCATTCCAGACGCGTCATACAAGGTAACCCGAGTGCTCGCGCCCTATATGATGCACGCGCTATTTAAATACAACCTCCGAAAGAACTCAATCAATTCAACTTGCTTTTGGTTTAATTAATTTCAGAATCACGTGTTCCACTTCGCTTCTCTGCTTCTTTACTGTGTCGCATCTGATACGAGACTTAATTTATTCTCTGATTGATTGATCTATCTACTCGTATTTAAAAAAAATATATAAACATAGTCTGTTGTTAAAATTTTGGAAAATTAACTTAAGTTGCTTTAAAAAATACGCCTGCTACTTTCATTTGGAGAAAAGGGTCACTTTGGCATTTATGGTAACATAACAGTTTTTTACTGCAGAGGCAATTTTAAATTGGCCAGAAATCAGTTATATATAGAAGTGATTAAATTTCTACCTACAAGTAAAGTTTAAAACAAAACTAAGATATTGAATGCAACGAAATCTGCAATTGAGACAAAAGTCTTTATACCAAAATGCATTTTGTTTTGTTTATTGAGTCTTTTGTCTTAAAAAGTTAACCCAATAGAAAAATCTATACCATATTCGTTAGACGTCTTTTAACTACATCGATGTGTCGATGTCAAGGAGTACCTATATATTATACCATAACTATAAGCTAGTTAGAGATTTATGATGGTGATGTTGATGATATCTGTTTTGAATAAACTTTCAGACTTGCAGAGTATAATTAAATGAGTGTAATTAATTATCTGAGAAAGTAAAACACCGCTCCATGTGCAGAACAGAATGACAACTTCTTTATTACTTCTGTCATGGTAGCCAACCTGATTTACAATATGTTTGGGAATCAGGATAGGCAACATTTCAATACCCCCTCACAATTTATACATTTATAAAATTATTAAATTTGGATGAATTGTCAACTACATAAACAAAAATAATCTTAATAATTGAACAAAATTAAATTGCACAAAAAGAAATAATAATACTAGTTCATAATACAACTGAACAGTTTACAACTTATATCTACATATTGAAGTATTCATAAACTTTCCAATAACTCAAAAAACATTGACATAAGATGACAAAATAAAATACATGATTCACATGAATACCTAAAGTATAAATGCACCAATTTACAATATATAAAAAGTAATTAAGCTTTAGTTACTTTCAACATTCTTGAATTTTTATCATATTTCTGAGATGTAGAAATATTTCATTTGAAGGAGCTTTAGTGAAAATATCGGCACAATTTGATTTTGTATTTATGTATTGTAAAGTAATTACATTGTTTTCAATTAGATTTCGAATGAAATGATATTTTGTGTCGATATGCTTAGACCTTTTTCCTTTAAATGAATTTTTAGCAATACATATAGCTCCCTGGTTATCTATATATAATATACTACCAGTTATTTTCTCGTTCAACAATTCTTCTGCTAGGTTTTTTTGTGAACAGTAATTCACAACATGTAACAGTTGATGAAACATATTCCGCCTCAGTGCTACTCAATGAAACAGTGCTCTGTTTCCTTACATACCATGAAACTGGATTGTCTAGAAAATATATTATGCCTCCTGACATGCTTTTTCTATCATTGACATTAGCTGCCCAGTCTGAATCTGAATATGCAAATATTAAAGGTTTTCTTGATATAATTTTGCTGTATATAAGACAGAAATTAATTGTATCTTTTAAATATCTAACAACACGTTTGGCTGATTTCCATAATATATCATTAGGACAATCTAGGAATTGACTTAAATAAGAAATTGAAAACATTATGTCAGGGCAACTACCTAACGCAATGTACATTAGGCTTCCAATTAATTGCCTGTAAGGTATATTGTCAGAAATTTGATTATTAGTATTAGTTTTTTCAACTTGAAAACCTGTTTCCATTGGTGTTTTGCTAATATTGCAATTCGTCATATTAAATTTATCTATTATTTTATTGATTAAGGGTTTTTGTGAAATATACTTTTTGCATTATTTTCATCTTCAGAAAATTCAAAATCAATACCTAAAAAATTATTTACAAAACCAAGATTCTTTGCATTGAACTCACTTTTTAAACTTTCTATAACTTTTTGAATCGAATTGCTATCTTCACCGCACAATAGGATATCATCGACCCATATACACATACACACATTTTTCTTTGTGTAAACACAACAGTCACTTTCGACACTTCTAAACCTGTAACGATAAGACTACCAAAGAGAATTGAAGTAGTATTGTGAAAATAATACCTCAATCAACCACGGGAGCTTATCGTCTATACCTTGCCTAGCTCAGTATCTCAAGGGTGAGTTCGTCTTGTCTTAAACTAGGGATTGAACCTGAGTTCTCAGTTGATAGCAAATAAGACAAATTTTAACCAAACATATTTATTTAAATGAATAAAAAAACAATAATTAACCCTGCCAAAGCTTAACAGTTAATAAGTGTTACTTATTGCTTCGATGGGCGGCTTGTGTGTTCTAGCCGTTGGGTCCTCCAATTAGAAGTTGTGGAATTAGAAGTTGTGGCTTCTGGAGAGCTGCAGTCACATGTGGCTGTATGTCCAAATATGCCAATAAAACCAATAAAATTTTCGATATGTACAGTAAACCAATAAATTGTCCAGTAAACTGTCCAGTGAACCAATAAAGTTTTGATATCTCCAATAAACTAAAAGGATAAGAAACAACTTGCGTTAGAAACACATCAAAAAGAAAGGTTTAACTTTCTTGCCATCTTACAAAATTACACTTAAACAAATAGCATATGGCAAGGATAAAATGAAATATGAATGTTACTACTTAGTTAAATTCTGTTAAAGAGTCCTAATGCATATATCAGAAAAAAAAATGTGCTTTCGAAAGAAAGTAAGGTTACAAATATTGGAAATGTGGTCAGAATTATAGAATAAATATCACAATGAAATTACTTACCCCAAGAGAATTTGTAGACCATAAAAATGAGTCTTATAATAATTTTTGCCTTCTTTTATAAATTTCAAAAAGAAGCAAAAAATAATCCCACTACAGAAAAGTTGTTTTGACAGAAAGTGGGAGACTGAATGAAGTTAGCACAGATGTCATAGAATGTTGCTATAGATATCATGAAACTAGCTTGTCAGTCAACACGGAACAGAATAGTCTGCCGAACAAAAGTGAGAGGGCGAATATTTATTCTATGGGACAGAAAGAGAGAAAAAATAAAGACAGAGGAAGAAAAGAAAAAAAATTTTGTGGGCGCCAACTATTTTTATAAATAAAAAATAGTAAAAATTAAACTGAAGATAAAGAAATTAATAAATTAATAAAGAAATTAAAATGAAACAATTATTAAAATATAAATTAATAGAGATGTGACGTTTATAACGTTACACACTCCTACCACCCATCAGAAAAATTTCGAACACAACTGAGAAATTTTTCTCAAAGAAAACAAGAACACAATGTTCTACCTAGGAATAAATATATGCAGTAGTAATCCGTAGTAACAAATCAAAAATAAATACTTTATAACAAAGCAATCAAGTTAATGAATATAATAACAAAAGATTGATCATAAAAAAAATTAGAGTATTACTCAGGGAAATTGAATACTTCCCAACGAATTGTAGTATCCGTCAAACTAAAATTTGTTATATGTTATTTAAAATATTATAACAAAATAATTAAATTAATGAATATAAGTAATTAAGTATACATTACTATTGGAGAATGGAACAACAGAGAGAGATGGAAACGGTTGAGCGAGGGAAGGCAGTGAATACTGTAGAATCCCTAAATATATATGTATATAGTATACATTACTATTCATAAAAAATTTAAAGTATAACTCAAATTTGCTATATTTAAAAAAAATAACAAAATAATTTTCAGATGTTAATCTGGGGAAAATAAAAAAAATGACTCAATGAATTGTAGTATTCATCACACTAAAATTATTAATCTAATATTAATAAATTACTACAGAGAATATCTCTGGAAAAATAAAAAATTACTCAATGAATTTCAGTATTCATTAAACTGAAATTAAATAAGTACTGTTATAAAGTATGCAGTAAGATGGTGTAGCATAAAGTTTATAATAAAAATTTAATAATTATAATATACAGTTTCTGAGGGGATGCTCAGGGGAATATAAATGCATATTACCCAATGAATTTTAGTATTCATCAGACTAAAAATGAATAGAGAATATTAATTTAAACTAATCAGGTGTCTGTAGACTTTGGTACTGTACATGGACCCTACCATAGGATCAATTGAAACCATGTTGGTATGAACGCAGTAGTCCATAGCCCACGGTTAAACCACGACAGCGCTCCTCGGAGACGACAGCCCTATGTGCCATGAACCCCCCGACGCCATACCCTGGAGACAACCCACCATTTAAGGAAGATCCAGTGGTACGAATGTACATCTGCATCAAAGCTCAGGCCCACAATAACAAAAATAATAATAACAAAGGGGCAATGCATCTGATATATTCAGATATACATTGTTGAAGAATTCTGTCTTCAGAAATTCTTCTTCGGAAGTACAACAACTTCCTTTGCAAAATAGCATTCTATACACATAGTATGAAGTCTAGTTAATAATCAAAGTCAAAGGTAAGTATACAAAAATAAAGACAAATAAGCAAAGTCAGGTAAATACATAATATAGAGATCATATCTCACAAAAATGAATAGTTAATGGATACTGCTAATGAATGAACCTCAAAAAAATTAGTACTCAGGATAACTGAGTACCTAAAGTAAGGTAACAATAATATCAAAATTATAAAATGAGTAAAAGCATGTAGACATTGATATGCAAATGTAATTATTGATAAACAACTCAAAAATACATATAAACTTTACTTGATATGTCAAATAAGACAAAGTTCTACACAAAAGAGATATAGTAACTGCATAAAACAAGTCTTAGAAGACTAAGAGTAAGTTATAGTTTATTTTTATGAACGAGAGAGTAATTAGCATAATTTTAACTGGTAGCTCCGACCAATCCATGGGCGTGCTCAAGATTAATTGAAAAATTACTTTGAATAATTGTAAAAAATAAATGAATTATTTCAGTGTTATAAAGTGTTATGTGTATGTAAACAAAAGTGACCTCTTTTATCACACACTATATTAGAACTGACTGGCCTACATTAAAAAGGGTTTTAAAAAATTCACATTTTTTTTAATTTTTAAAAATTACAAAAGAGAAAAAGAGTTCTTAAAACCGTCTAAGGTATGTTAAATAGATGAATAAAAATATTGATATAAAACTTACAGCTACTTGTTACAAATCCAAATCAGATTCAGAAGATGAACTTTCAGAACCAAGATTTATAATAACTGGCTCGATCACTTTATCAGTAATATTGTCCAGCTTCCACATTTTTTCCTCTTCTTTAATAGTGTGATTTACTGCCATTTCCCAGTTTTCAGGTTTTACACTACTAAAATTTCTTTGAGCTGTATATCCTGGGATGCATTTTTTATCCAGTCATTTCTTGACGTTAAATGCACACTTGCTCCAGAGTCAATATACCAATCTGAATTGTTAAATTCACCATTTAAAAAAAACCGCACTAAAAGCACTCTTATCCTCCGGTTTTCTCTGCTGTTTTCGAAAACTCTTAAAATCCCTTTTCAAAACTGGGCACTTATTTTTGTAATGACCTATTTGTTTACATCCAAAACAAATCACATGTTCTTTATTGTCATTTTTAACACTGCCACCGCCATCTTTGGGATGTTTTCGGAACTTGCCTTGACTGCCAAAAGCACTACCAGTAGATTTCTCGCTGCCCGCGTTCCTATTAGTTCCATCTTTCTGCATATCAATTAACTTGGACTTTATTGCATCCCCTGTAATTTGAATTCCAGAATGTTCCAGTGCCATTATCATTGGGGTGAATCTGTTTGGCAATCCTGCAAGCAACAATGAACCAATCCACTTACTAGTAATTTCGAATCCACTCCGAGTTAATTTCTGGGCTGTTTCAATCATCTGCCCTATATAATTCTCCATACTGTCACAATTATCCAACCGCAAACTTATGAGAGTCCTAAGTAAATCAATTTTTCGTGTAAAACTTTTCTCGCCATAAAGTTTTTTTAATGTTATCCACACATCCAATGCCGTTGCCGCCTCTCGAATATGCACATAAATGGATAGATCAATGGATAAACATAGCTTTGCCCTCGCTTTATTCTGCGTGTCTGCATTTGTTTCACCATTTTCTTCCAGGCATTTTGATAAACCATCGAGCACAAAAACGTTTTCAATCGCAAAAGACCAATCATCATAGTTCTCGCGACCCATTAATTCTGGCACACTGGCTAAATAATTCGTAGCCGCCATTTTCAGTCCACAAAACAAACTGCGAATTTCACTCGACCCTACGTGACTACGTTACCAAAAAAAACTCACAACTGATACCTTCAGGTTATAGAACTTAAAAACCGAATGCTGGGCCCATAACCTCTTGAAAATTATAGTGGAAGTGAGGATTTTCTGGGGTACATTGAAACAACAAACGCCATGTTTCGTTCGATAGCAACGACTTCAACTTTATTATAATAATCAATATTGGCAACACGCCATACACCGAGTGTTTACAAACATTAATCCAAAGATGGCGCTACATGTATTAAAATACTTTTTGATACATCACAACATATTCTAGGTTATTTAATATGAGTACATCAATGTTGATAGGAATTTCATTGTAATAAACTTTTAACATACCTTTTTTACAAGAATTCGTTACCCTTCCATCTGCTATTTTAATGCCAACAGGCTCAATTTCAACAATGTTACTTATAAATTGTTCATATTTACCACTGCACATATTTTGTGATGCTCCGGAATCTATTATAAATGAAATTTGGTTGTTATCATTCTTGAGAACTTCAGCTGATAGGGCTGTGATAAAACTTACTTCATCTTCAGCTACTTTGGCATAGACATTATGCTTACTTTGTGTATTATTACTAGTTCTTCTGCAACGGGAATAGTTATTTCCACGTAAAAATCTACCTCCACTGCTGTTACCTCTATAATTATTGTGTTTTCTGAAACAATTGGACACTAAATGGCCTTCCAGTCCACAAAATGAGCAACGGGGTTTTTTATTATCTTGCTTTGTATAAAACGAGGATTCTTCACTTACTTTTTCATTATTTTTCAGCTTCAGTTCTGCATCAAGTAATTTTGCTTTAACAAAGTCAACAGTTAACATTTGACGTTTCTAATACAGTAATGACAGTGTCGAACGTATCTGTCATTATTAACAACAGGTGATAAACCTTATCATCTTCTTCTATTGTGGTTCCAGTGGATTCGAGGTCACGTATTAAACAATCGAACTCAACGAAAAACTTTTGTAACTCTGTGCCTTGTTTATATTTCAAGGTTAATAACTTTTTTCGCACATATAAACGAGAAATAATACTTTTTCTTTCAAAAACTTTTTCTAAATTTTTTATCATTTCGAAAGCTGACTTACAATCACGAAGATATTCTAAATGTTCATCTGTAATGCATGTGAAAATAATAGATCTCGCTGTTGCATCATGCTTTTTATGCTGAGATTGCTCGTCTCTTGATAAATCTGCTAGTTGCGTTGTAGTTACTTCTGTGGTAATCAAATCTTTAACACCTCTGGCATCTAGAAGATTGCCTAATCTAAATTTCCAGGACCAAAAATTCGTAGATGTTAATTGCGGATACAAACTCACGGTTGAATTCGCACTACTTAAACTTTGGGCTGCCATTTTTAATTTTATTGCCACTAATAACACTTTTTGCCGGTTTCCACAAATTGGGAACACTAACAAAAACTTTACTTGTTATGGAATGTACTCTGGGCCCATAACCTTTTGAATAAACTTTCAGACTTGCAGAGTATAATTAAATGAGTGTAATTAATTATTTGAGAAAGTAAAACACCGCTTCATGTGCAGAACAGAATGACAACTTCTTTATTACTTCTGTCATGGTAGCCAACCTGATTTACAATATGTTTGGGGATCAGGATAGGCAACATTTCAATAATCTGATATCAATTCATAAATGGCTAGTTGTATACCTAAATAAGATTGATACCTTAGATTAATGAAACCGTCTCATTGATCTAAGGTTGATACAAGTATTTTCTGCACATTCTGTCGAACAACTACTTAAATGCACCTAAACGTGAATAGTGTAGCTATCTAATTATTGATTTGCAAATTTAACAGAGTTCATAAAAAAATATATCCACAGGTAAATTTAATATTTGCATTTTGTAATGTTTTTAAATCTTTGTATATTTAATATTGTAACAAATAGTACAATATAATATTAATTTATAAATAAATATGACATTAGCATTATTATCGCCAACTAATATAATAATTATTCATATGTTATAATAAAAATATTCAGCAATTGCAAGGCGTCCATGAAGTCCACTGATCATTAGAAATATCTAATTACGTATACTATCATTAGGAAATTCCGAAATATTAATTTCATTACTTCCACAGTTGTCTGAAGCCAGTTGTAAACTAGTGGCAAGGTTACCGGGCTGCTCATTCTTTAAGTAGTTAATCGCGGACATATTCATGCATTTTAAAACAGTTTTCAGAATGGCAAAAGGATGGTAGTCATCAAAAAAATTAAATAATACATTCTGAGTGTAATGCCCATTAAGATAAAATTTAGTTTAAGATCTACGATTATGAAAAAGTTTTTAGTGATTGCTGTGTTGTTTATTTTATTTTCTACAACGGTAAGTTTTGAATCTTGTGTGTTTATAACCTTGAAACCTGTATGTGAATTAAGAAAATAAAAATTCTACGAATTAGTTTATAATACATTGTCTTGCTTTATATATAATATATTGGCACACTATTTATTTCAGTAGGTAAATTGATTCTAATAGTCCTAGGATTGTTTTAAAGGTTTACAGATGATAGGTATAGTAACCTGCAGTTCTATTTCCAACAACACACACACACACACGCACGCACACACACACATGCACACACATACGCACAAACCTACGCACACACACGCCCACCCTCACCCACACACACACACACACACACACACACACACACACACACACACACACACACACACAAACGCGCACACACACACACACACACACACACACACACACACACACACACACACACACACACACACCTACACACACACACACACACACACACACACACCACACACACACACACAAATGCACACACACACACACACACACACACACACACACACACACACACACACACACACACACACACACACACACACACACACACACACACATATACAGAGGTTAGGTATTTATTATATGACATGACGAACTCATCTGAAAACAACAATTTTTCATTTTCTTTATGTTTTAAAACAACATAAGCTTACATCATTATTATTAAATCCATATTTTTAAACGATATCTACCTAAACGTTACCTTTACAAGCATAAACCATTAATGAAAAAAGGTAGGATGTGGATTATTGTCATTAATATTATTATCGACTTAATACCTTATCACAGTATTCTGATGGATTTAATTTACCTTTCCTGCTAGATACAACTGTCTAGAGAAATGACAACTAATAAAATAAAATAAATAACAAACTAGCTATAAGGGACAAACATTTTCTAGCGAAGGGGCAAATATTTAGGATTACCGTGTTGTGTCTTTTCAAATATGAGTTTTAATAATTTTCTTCTTCTCTTATTTAGGCATATTGTTTTTTTTTGTGAACGTTGCGTCTTCTGCAAATACAATTAGTGAAATTGAACTATCATTACATATATCTATTTTATCTATACGGATTTGTAATCCAGCTTTTAATTCATCTATTCTTCAATATTGTTGTCACTTGATAAATTGATTACAAGTTAAGTAAATTTTATTACTGGTCATAGTTTCCAATTTCAAGTCTACACCTTATTCATTTTTGGATACAAATTGTTTTTTGTGGCGATATTTTAATATTGAAAATCCGTAGCTTTAGTCTTAACCTAATTTATTAAACCAGGGCGGATCTGTGAAAAACGACAACATTTGGATGTGAGAGGTGGCATTTGGATTTTTGCAGAAAAAGTTGTGCAACAACAACATGAATTTACTTATATCTCTCAAATAGGGAATATTATTAAAAAAATTAAAATATTTAAAAATTACGAAAAACATCGTTTTTCTTCTACTTTTCTTGCTTATAACTTTAAAACGATTCATTTAGGACCAAGATATGACTGGTTCAAAATGTTTTAATTTATTACCCTTGCTGTAAAATATCAATAAATATACAAAAGCCTTTGCTTATTCAACGTTTTTCGGCCACTTAAATTGCACTTAGAACCTTCATATTTTGCCTAGAGAATCTTATAACATGATAAAACAGCCCACTAAATTTAATTTAATTCGTTTGAATATATTTTGCATAATAATTTCGCAATCAAAATAAAAAAAAATTAAATTCTTTAAAATCGTGCACAACAAAAACCAGGCCATATAGAAGTTTGCCAATGTTTTTACTTATAAAAAAGTACTTTACCTATCTAACGTACATTATGGAATTAAAATATGATTATTTGGGCAGTCCCAGAAATATTTTAAAATTGTAAACAATTTTTTGGCTTATAAACAAATGGAATATCTCGGTAACTATTACCTTAAATTAAATATAGAAAACGGCACTAAAAAAGACTAGGCAATACGCTTCTTCTAAAAGAAAACAAGTAGAATTACGATTAGTAATTACTGAGATACATCCAGTCAAAGTTGACCAGAATTTGCGCCGAAGTTATAAACAATAAACTCATTGAACTCATTGAACTATTACCTTTTTCCTTCGGAACTCTTTCTTGATAAGTTTTTTATCTTCAAGATGTTTATAACATATGTAATATTAACAACTGTCGGTATCGCATGAAAAAATACCAAAAAAATTAATTAGAGAAAATTGAAAAGTTTTTTTTAATTCGATGTAACTCAAATAGGGACATGCATTAGTAAATCCCAAAGATGCTTTAGTTTTGTTATAAATAAATCAATCTATATACTCAAGTCACCAAAGACGAAAATGCCACTGAACTTCTAAAAATCATACGATCAAGCTTATTATGCTAAGAGTTTTAATTTAGCGACCCCAAAAAAGTGTGTACAGAAATTTACTACTCCTACCCCCACTTCCCCTTAAAACCACCACTCCCTGTAGGGAAGAAGAACGAAAAATCGATTTACCCAGAATCTGTACGCCCTAGAAAAAACATTTCAAATAAAAAACCATCGTAAAAAACGTAGTCTTGTCTTGTCTTGTTGTATTGATGGCTTTGCTGCAAGGCAATTGCCAGCCCGATTTGTGTGAGACCCCACTTTGTCTGGCTCTGGGCCATGCAGGAATCTCTGAAAACTTCACTGAACTACAGCTTTTCTCGTGGTGGCGCTTTTCTTGTTTCTATATAGCTTATAACTTCGCTATTATTGTATCGGCTTTCTGATCTACGGCAATAATATTGGAGGACAAATTAATATTACAACAAATGGAATAAGAGGCCAACACCAAAGCACTAAAACAGGCAGGATTATAGGATATATCGGGAAAATTGGATAGTTGAGCTTCAGAGTTTAATTTTATTATCTGATCTGATCTACGGCAATAATATTGGAGGACAAATTAATATTACAACAAATGGAATAAGAGGCCAACACCAAAGCACTAAAACAGGCAGGATTATAGAATATATCGGGGAAATTGGATAGTTGAGCTTCAGAGTTTGATTTTATTAATGTTAATGAAACGCATGATTATCTCTATAGTTTCATCTTCCGGAGAGGATAGAAGGTCAGTCATGGATAATGGTGATATTTTCTTTTTTGATACAAAGTACTTATATAAGTCCAAATTAGGAATATAGTTAATAGGGCACTCGAAAAATATGTGATTCAGGTTTTCTATCATGCCGCATTCACAGGCAGGGTCATCTTTTATATTAATTTTGAAAAGATGGGCATTAGTCAGGCAATGACCTGTACGCATTCTAATTATAGTTGTGATGTGTCTCCGATCTTTATAATTTAAATTGCCATACCATGTCTTATCGGTGAATGTTGATTGAACTCTAGCATACCCACGATGTCTGGATGAGACTAAGATTCTCCATTTATCTTTAAAAATGTTTAAAATATCCTGTTTTAAGAAATTTAAAATGTCTTTTATGTCATATACCATTTTTCTGGGAATATTAAGATCTGTTCCAATTTTGGCCAAATTATCTGCCTCTGAATTCCCAGGTATACCTGAGTGACCTGGTATCCAGGATAATTGGATATTATAACCATTCATGTTAGATGCAGCAATTAGCCTTTTTGTCGTAAGAACCCAATATTCAGAATTTGTTGCAAAAGAAGGATTACAGAGTTTTGTTATAGCCCCCTGTGAATCTGAGAAAATTATCACATTTTTAATTTTTTTATTAATGGCAGTTTTTACTGCATCATGTATGGCAATTATTTCTGCTTTGTAAATACTTAAATGGTTGGGAAGACGTGACGAAAATTTATAATTTAGGGATGGGATGAATATACCAAAACCAACTCTGTTGTCCCTCTTTGACGCATCAGAAAAAATGAAAGTATACTGAGATTTTAGACTATTAGTTTTGGCCTCAAAATTAATTCTTGACATAATGTCTCCTTTTTTACAATTACAGTTAAAAGACTTTAAAGGTTTATTGAGTATATGAAAATCAATTTCGTAACATGGAAAATTTGAACCTCTATATATTAACTTTAAATAGGGCCTATACTGTTGAAGTGCTTCCACTAGGTATGGTATTTTGTCTTTATTCCAATACTCCGGTCTATGGATTATTTTTAATAGAAAGTTGTTGATAAATTGAATAGTTGGATGATTTGTTACAACTAAGAATTTTGAAATTAATTTAAGGGCCAGTAGTTTTCTTCTATGTTCCAGATCTAATATAGATGCTTCTGCTAAAAGAGCAGCCCTGGGTGTGGAACGCATACATCCCATACATATACGCAATCCCTCATAAAACACCACATCCAATTTACTGAGAGCGGCCTTAGAACATGGTCTAAGAAACATTGATCCAAAATCAAGATGTGATTGGACTAGAGCAGAGAAGGCGATCAAAAGTGTGTTTGGATCTGCACCCCACCATACCCTACACAGTGCTCTTAATACATTTAGTGATTTTTTTGCTTTACTTGTAATGTTAGTAATGTGTGGTGACCATTTCATGTTTTCTTGCAGTATAATACCCAAATATTTAACCTCTTTTTTAAAGGCAATGATTGCATTATTAATATGTACGGGGGGTGGGATGGTATGTTTCCTCCCTCTAGTGAACCATACTGCCTCACATTTATCCATGGAAAGTGACAGGTTGTGTTCACGAAGGTGTGCATTTATGTGCTTTAAAGCATTATTGATATTATTTACCATGGCTGCTACACTTTTTCCTCTGATCATAACTGCCAAATCATCAGCGTACCCTATGATAGATGCTTCTCCCAAATTTAAATCAAAAATATCCCTTAAGTAAATATTGAATAAAATAGTACTCAGAGGGGAGCCCTGTGGTATACCCGAGGTTGTTGGTACAGGACCCAGGAAGGAGCCGTCATTACCCCTACAATATAGTGATCGTTCTGTCAGAAGATTGAGAATTACGTTACACATTCGGATAGGCACTTCTAAGTTTTTGAGTTTACTATAGAGTTTATATATGTCAACATTATCGTATGCAGCTTTTATGTCTAAAAAAATTACGATGACTGACTCAGAGGATTGAAATGCAAGGTTAATGTAAGATGTGATGAATGTTATGTTGTCATATATACCTCTTCCTTTACGAAATCCAGTCTGATTATTTGAAAATTTTAAATTATGTTCCAATTGCCAGTCTAATCGATTCTTGATCATTATTTCTAGAATTTTGGCTCCACATGAAGACAGGACAATTGGTCTATAATTTTCTGGATTTGTCGGATCCCTATTTGGTTTTAAAAAACTAATAATATTAAATGTTTTCCATACGGCTGGTATTTCTCCACCCATTAAAATTTTATTATAACTATTAATAAGAATTTGTTTAGCTTTGAAAGGTAAAAATTGAAACATTTCATAAGATATATCATCCATACCAGGGGCAGATGATTTCTTTTTATTTAAGGCCAGGTTTAATTCATTTATGGAAAAGGGCTTTAAATTTTCATCTACATTGTCAAGAACAAAATTTGGATCTATATTTATGATTGACATTTTATTTAAAATAGATATTTTAAGATTATCTGGAATAGTAAGATTAAATCTTCCTGTTTTGAAGTTATTATTATTGAATTTCTTAATCTTGTTCCAAACATAAGTCATGCTAGAGTTCCTATTTAAAGTTTCACAAAAAAGCCTAAACTTTTCTTTTTTTTTATTATTTAATTTTTTTTTAGTTA
This sequence comes from Diabrotica undecimpunctata, assembly GCF_040954645.1. Taxonomy (NCBI): domain Eukaryota; kingdom Metazoa; phylum Arthropoda; class Insecta; order Coleoptera; family Chrysomelidae; genus Diabrotica; species Diabrotica undecimpunctata. The sequence goes on from NC_092807.1 coordinate 78,444,991, forward strand.
ATGCAATGGTTTTTTTTGCTAATATATAATTTTCCATAGATGGAACATTATTAAAATTTGCTATGGCTTTTTTCCTTTCCTTAACCCAGGATGTACAATCATTATCCCACCAGGCATTACCCCTTTTAATATGTATACCGGCCTGTTTAAACGGAATTACTTGATCAGCTACTGTGTTAATAATATACATTAGTTGATCATAACTTAAGTTATAATCTAAATCTTGAAGGTACATCAAAACTTTATTATGGTACGCTTCCCAGTCAGCTTTTTTAAAGTTTCTAATTTTATAAGGACTAGTCATGTTGTTGAATACCTCACAATTGCCATTATCATTAAGTAAAAGACGTACAGGAAAGTGGTCACTGTTACCACAATCTTTAATAGTATCCCAATTAGCCTGTATAGCTAGATTCCCACTTACCATAGTCAAATCTACTGCACTTGGTATTGCTGTTGATAATTGAAATAGTGTTGGTGAACCATCGTTCATAATCACAAGATCATTATCAAATAGGAAATCATGAATTATTCTACCTCCTTTGTTGGGTGTAGCTTTATCCCATAAGGGATGATGAGAGTTAAAATCTCCCATAATTATAATGTTTTTAGGATTAAAGGAAATAAGATCATTTAAAATATTGTTATTTATATGCATATGTGAGTTGCAATAAAAATTAATTACTTGTAGATTACCTATTTCTATTATTGTATATTGAATATGTTCTGAAGAAAAAGATTTAATTTTCTTAAATGTTATATTATTTCTAATGCACGTTACTATCCCACCATACCCATCATCTCTATCCTGCCTAACTATGTTATATGAATTGAGCCTAAAATTGTCATTGGCCTTTAGCCAAGACTCATTTATTAAAAAAATATCAGGGTTTTCGTTGTAAATTAAGCTAATTAAATTACCCCTGTTTGAATTTATGCTTCTTAGATTCCAAAAAATTATCTTTAACTTAATTGTATCTGACCTAGTTGAAAAGAAAAGAAGGTTGTTTAGGACTCTGAGTCCGATTGGGAACCGGGGTCTATATTCATATTAAAATTTTGACTGAAGAGTATGTTTTTAATTACTCTTTTATTATTTTCTGAAGTATTCCAGATTGCATTAATAATACATCTAACTTCATCTGGATATGATGAAGGAGATTCTTGCGAATTATACGTATGAACTGCACTAGTAGTAGGCAACTGTGTATTTATATTGTTTTCAAGTTTTTTTGAGAAATTTGGTGAGTTGTTTTCATTTTGAGATCTTGAGTTGGGAAATAGTAAATTTTCATTATGAGCCTTTTTATCATAGCCTTTGTGAATTATTCTTTTTTTTTTATTGTTTTCAGCCACAACTTGTTGAAAAGATCTTTTGATAGGGTCGGTTCTTACATGATGTGTACGTCTTTGTGAAGGTTGAATCAGGTTATCTTTATTATCATGAGTTTTTTCAGTTCTATTAAAGTTTTTAATGATAGGGAATTCGGAGGGGCGATATACAAATTCATCACGTGTCAAATAATTTTTTTTAACTATTTCGCTAGCATCATAGAAGGTTATATTTTCAAAAGACATGAGCTCTTTGATATTTTTTTGTCTTGTATACTCGGGACAGGTTTTATCGGTTGATTTATGGGGGTTTTTACAATAAAAACATTTAATTTCACAAGAAGAGTGAGCCTCCCCGTCCGATTTTTTTTCTTCAGCACAGGTAAAGCACCTCTCCTTGCCTTTACAATTTGTACGTGTATGGCCATACCTTAAACATCTAAAACACTGAGTTACTGGTGAAATATATACAGAAACAGGTCTTTCCAATCTATATACATTTATGTATTTAGGGAGACAAACTCCTTTAAATGTAAAGAGAACCGATCCAGTAGGTTCATATGTAGTTTCATTATTTTTAACTATTTTACGATTAAGTCTCTTAACTTGAAGAATTTCTGCTGAGCTGTCTGTTTTACAGCACTCTAACAGTTCTTTCTCTCCTAATTCGACATCAATTTGCCTAACTAATCCC